>NW_027397070.1:39193414-39388346 GCF_003265705.2 Callorhinus ursinus
GGGTAGCTCTATTTTCAACTTCTTGAGGAACCTCCGTACTCTTTTCCAGAGTGGCTGCCCCAGCTTGCATTCCCACCCACTGTGTAGGAGCGTTCCCCTTTCTCTGCATCCTCAATTCTTGCCAGCACCTGATAGCTTTCTGGCTGGTCTCTCTGCTTCTATTTCTATCCTTCTCATCTATCCTCCCACTGCTGCCAGGGTGATCTGAGAACAGCACTGTGTCACCCCTGATCAGAATCACTCAATGACTTTAAATGCCCTGTAGGACAGATCCCAAACCCCATCATGGCATATACATGGGTCCCTGCTTCCCTGCCCTGTCTCCTCTCCAGCTTCTCCCCACCATACTCTGTGGCCATGACATTGTAAACCACAACTGGTCCCACAAATATGCCAGCCCCCTCATGCCTCTTTGCTCTTGCATATGTTGTCTTTTCTGCCTGGATGTCTTCATTTTGCTGGCCTTCCTGGCAATCTCCCACTCCCTCTTCAAGTCTTGGCCCAGTGCTATCTTCTCTGAAACACTTCTGACCCCCTGAACAGTCCTAGGTTCTCTTTCACCTCTGTTTTCACTGTATTCAATATACGATGACACTAACTTTCATTCAATAAGCATTGAATAATCAATCAACAAATCAATAACTAATCTTTATTGAGCACCTACAATGTATGAAACATCCTTCAAGCACTGTTACAATTAAATCACAACTCTATGAGGTAGGTACATTTATTATTATTCCTATTTTAGCACAGGGAAATTGAGGTACATAGTGATTAAATAGCTCGCCCAAGCTCATATAGGTAGTAAGTGACAATGACAAGATTTGAAGTCTGAAGCCTGTGTTCAAAAACCTTTCCACTCTCCAGTCTTCATTAGAGCAATCATTCTTATATGGCAAACATTCCTTGGCATGGTCATGTTTCCCATCAATGACTTTATTAACTTTGTTTCCCAGGAACTACACAAGGCCAGCCATGCAGGAATTGATGCATGTTTGCTAAGGAAATGTATGAATGAGTAAGTGAATGAGTGAATGAATGAATAAGTGAGACAAGTGTCCACAATACCTCTTACAGGCGTTTCTAATTAGTGCCTCCCAAGTCTCCAATCTGCTCTTTCTTCAACATGAGTGTATCCTTCAAGCTGGTGAATCCTGCAAAACCTGACAGTACATTCAGTACAAACAGCCTTTAATGAATAGCAAGAAGCAAAAACCATTAATCAAGCACTACCTGCACGAGAACCAGCTGTGGAGAGTTCTGCTGAAATATGTCATGGCCACTGCAGCTCAAGCATACAAAAGACTGACCCCACTGGTCACAGGCAGCAGCAGACACACCCTCCAGGGACAAGAGCGAACTGAGCTGAAAGACTCACAGCCTGGCCATTTGGCCTGGTGTTTTGTTATTTTCTCCTTTGCCGTCCCTACCCCCCCACCCCCCCCACCCCCACCCTGGAGAAGAATGGAGAAACGAGGAGATCCAGGGAAGAGCATACTTGTTGCCATCTCATTCCCCAAGTTCTTTCTTCCTTCCAAGACAGTTGTTGGCTCTGCTGATTCTACTTCAGATTCTTTCCAAGGAGCTCTATACCCATTATCCCTACATGCTTCCTTCTTGCCCTGCAGAGAACCCTAAAGCATTCCGGAAATGAGTTCACTGGGGCTTGATCTTTTCTCCACTCTACAGTGTTTTCAAGCTGACTACAGCCTTAAAAGTTGTCCAAGCATGTGAAATCATGTGACTAAATGGTTACACACCCAGACTCCAGAACCCAGCTACAAATCTCAATGCCACCACTTAACTAATTCTAACTCTGTGTATAAGCTTTTAGACTCCTGATGCCCCAGTTCGCAAATCTGTAAAATAGAGATGGTCATAGTTCACATTTCATAGGGTCATTGAGGGATTAGAACAATATGATAAATATAAAATGCTTAGAAAGTTGCCTGACACATAATAAGCGCTCAATAATTTTTCACTTTTATGATTATCATTAACAAGTACTGAGCCCCTAGGGAGTCATGTATCCATCCAGTGTTTTGAGGAGATATAAAAATAATGAAGAGCCCACAAGAGTTGATTTTTGTCCCCACGGGGGGTGGGGGGGCAAGAACAAGAGTTCATGAACAAAAAAGAAGACAAAACAAAAGCAAGAAGTTTCCCAAGGCTATAGAAGCCAATGACATTTCTGCCAAGAGAAACATTATGTTTTTTTCAGGAGCATAGCACATGCTTAGAGTACAACTCTCTTCAAGGAAACTCAGAAAACTTGGGACATTTCTCACTCATCTTTGGCAAAGTTACATTTGGGTCTACTGCGGTTTCTCAAGTTTGGCATTGTTGACATTTTGGCAGGATAATTCTTTGTTGTGGGGGCTGTCCTGTGCATTGTAGGATGTTTAGAGGCATCCCTGATCTCTACCCACTAAATGCTAGGAGCACTTCACACTGCAACGTGACAACTATAAATATCACTGTGCCCCAAATGTCACCTGGGGCACAAAATCACCCCAGTTGAGAACTACCAGTCTATCAGGATTTCAGAAACAATACCCAGTGGGAGTTTGCTATGACAAAAAGGCCCCATTTCACTACCCTGGACAGGAGACTTTGGTCTTATAATTTCATCTCACCTGGGCTTCCTTTCCTTGATGGTAGAATCCAGTTATTGTGGGCAGCCTCTCAGGGTTGTGGTAGGGATAGGGATTAACCAAATTTTGTTTGTGAACTCACTTTAACCATAAACCATTCATTCCCCATGTAAAAAAAAAAAATATATATATATATATATATCATTTAAATACCCAGAGGACTATTGCTCTGCTGTGATTGTGCCTCTGTGTGGATAAGTACATTCAAATTGAAACATTGTCACATTAGAGTCTAAGATTCCAAACCCAGATGATTCTGAAGTTAATTCATAGGCACCTAGGACTTCCTCAATGGTAGGCACCAAGCCATGCATTCTAGAGACCTATAGATAGATTAGGGGCAGCTTCTACCTCAAGGTGCTTTGGTCAGCAGGTATGTTCTCTGCTCTATCATCACCCATACCTGGGACTGGACAAATCAGCCCTTTGTGTTCACAACACCAAAAATAAAAAAATAAAAATTGAGTTGCAAGATCCTATCTAGTAATACTGCCTTGTATGGTTATTTGGCATTGGAATTTCACGGAGACTCTAACTTAGACCTTAAAAATCTCTCAGAGGACAGAAAATGAATATTTATTGAGTCTGTGTCTTGTGCCAGATTCTGCTCAGGTTCATTCAGGACTGTGAGAAAAGTATTATTATCCTGTTTTGCACTGATGAGGACACTGAGTATCATAAAAAGGAAAGTCATTTTCCCAATGTCACAGGGTAGGTGGCAAAACTGGGATTTGAACCAACCACGTTGGTCTTAATCCAAAGCTTTTGCTACCACACCATGCGAATGGAGGTATATTTGGAAATGACACTAGAGATAGTCGGATGTTGTATGCATTACTCAGACCTTCTAGCCCATGGATGTGGATGTCAGAGGAAGACATTCTGCTCCCCTCTGTAAATGCCTCATTTTGAAAATGCTAAGTAAATGGCTATCACAGTGACCTGCAATCCCTCTGTTGAAGCGATATCATCTAGGCTGAGCCAGTAGAATCTGGATACGGAGTACAAAGGAGGGGACTCCTAGCCAAAAGAAGCAATAGCAGTGGATGTTCCAGTCTGTGACTTCTTGGATCCCAGCTGTCCCCACAGCCTTACAGGACACGAGGAATAGATCATCTCTCTGAAGCCAGCTCTCCAGGAATTAACCAGGTGAGAACAAACCAGTAGAACCAACACAGAGCCATGGAGTGGAAGACATGTTGCCCATAAGGCCAGATCCATAGGAATCATCCTTATGGTCATCCTTGACAAGTAACAACAGTGTTACGATTTTGCAACACTGTAATTTCCATTACAATACATGAATATGCTTGGGGACCAGAGAAAGGCAGATTGATAACTTCATTTAGAGCAAATCAACTGGATTCCACTGACAGATTTGTGAATCTTCCAGGAGACAAACAAGGGGTATCAAGGAACACTGAGTCTTCTCTCCTGGTGATTTTTACAAGCCTCATCAATTTCTGTCCAGAAAACAAAACAAAACACTTCCCTTTGTGTTATTAATATAAAAGTTCTAGATTTCATGAAGTTGAATCTTATCTAAAATTCTGATCCCTTGGCCAGCAAAACTTTGCCATTACACTTTTGATTTCATTGACATGAGTAAAGGAAAACTATGTCTACACAAATGTGGGCTGGTTAGCCATGACACTTAGAAAAAAAGCCATACAGGCAAATATTGTCTATGTCCATAAAATCAGTGTCCTAGAAAGAGCAGGACTTAAGTGGTCTAGATGCCCTTGTCAAAAGATCTTAGGCTCATGCCATTATGCACTCAATTTTGATCCCATATGGATTGAATGAACTGGAACTGGCTGAGTTAGGTTATCCCACCTCCACCCCCACCAATATATCCATTTGTATTTCATAATTTGCATAAAGGGTGAAAAATCCCTGGGGTGAAGTCTCAAATTCTGGAGTTCAGTTATAAACAACACAGCTGGTAAACTAGATAATAATGAGGCTTGGTACCATGGTAAGAAGGGGTATAAAATGTCCAAGGTCACCTTCATATTGTTTTCCACAGTGGTTAAACCAGTTTACATTCCACCAAAGATCTTATCATATGATCTAGATTCCATTTCTCAGTATATACCCAAAGGAAATGAAAGTAGGATTTTGAAGAGATATAAGCACTCCCACATTTATTGCAGCATTATTCATAATAGCAAAGATATGAAAACAACCTAAATGTCCATCAACGGATGAATGGATTAAAAAGATGTGTTATATATACACAATGGAATATTTTCAGCCATGAGAAAGGACGGTATCTTTCCATTTGCGACAGCATAGATGGACCTTGAGCACATTATGAGATAATGTCAGATAAGTCAGAGGGAGAAAGATAAGTACTATATGATATCAGTTTTATGTGGAATCTAAAAAATCAAACTCGGAGAAAACAGAGTAAAATGATGGTTACCAGGGGATGGGGTGGGGGAATAAGACTGATGTTGTTTAAGGGTATAAACGGGCAATCAGTAGTAGATAAGCCATGGAGATCTAATGCACGGTATAATGAATACAGACAACAATATGGTACTATAATTATGAAATATGATAAATATTGCTATAACAGAAATCATATTAAAATATAGAAATGTATCGAAGTAACATGGTGTACACCTTAAATTTACACAATGTTATATGTCAAATTTACTCAATAAATAAATAAAGCCTTTTCCACCCGTGGCAAAAAAAAAAAAAAGGGAAGAAGCAGCCCAGGTACCATGTAGTGTGTGTGCGTGCGTGCGTGTGTGTGTGTGTGTGTGTGTGTGTGTCCTCCCTTTCTATACTCTGCTGCCACAACACTGAAGTTAGCAGTTAGTGAGTTTCTGGTGCCCACATAGGCGGATACCTGGAGACATTGGTCTTTCTCTGCCCCTTGCCTCTTCTATGCCGTTTGGTGGGGAACAGGGAGCTAGTAAGATTCAGCTGAAAGGAGGCAATAATGGGAGTGTTGAGAGCTAACACACAGTAAGGGAAGAAGAATTGTGCAATGATGAGCTAAACCCAATGCTGGGGCCTGATATCAGAAGGGGTTAGTGGTTCTTGGTGATGTACAGCTAACACGAGAATCTGTCCTGAATCACGTGCCTGTCTTGTGAGAAAGAGGTTGTGCAAGCAACCTTACTCTGGGGACTTTGCATAACTAAGAAGAAATATTTCTTCAGAGTAGGGATAAAAGATCCTTGGCCCTGAGTTGTGTAGAACTGTCAGAGTTTGAGTGTGTGATTTTTTAAGTTCTTCCGGCTCTGATAGCTATTAATAAACAGAACTCACATCTGTACAAATATAAGAATCACTTCTGGGTTTCTAAACCTATTTGGGGAAAATAAATCTGGAAAAGACTGATATTCCAGCAGCAGAGGGACTCAGAACCATGAAGATTTGGATCTTATTGAGACTACATCTGTATTCTCAAGCTGACAAAGCCAGAGATACCTGGGATATACATGCTTATCACTTTTGCCCACCACAAATATTTTCAGTCTGTAAGGCATTGATTTCTCGTGTCTTTGTTGATTTCTTTTTCCTATCTAAAGCCAATCCCTCTACATGTAACTACTTGTGACTGGATCCCAACCTCTTCACTTACCCAAAGATTTTGCTCCAGCAATTCTCTTCCTTCTCTTACATCATCAGTTTTTTTTTTTCTCCCATTGAGTCATTACCATGAGCATACAAGCATGCTATTGTTTCTCTCACCTTTAAAACAAACATTCTTTTAATCCTACTTTCCCCAGGACCTCTGGCCCCATTTCTTTGCTCTCTTTTGTATCAAACTCCTTAAAAGTGTTATGTATATGGGTCAAGCACTTTCCTCCCATTCTCTCAAATACTCTAATCAGGTTCTTGCTCCGGAAATTGCTCTTATCAAGGTTACTGGTTACCTACACATTCGCAAGTCTAATGATTTTTAGTTCTCATCTAACTTGATCGATCAGCAGGACTTGGCATGACTTGTCATGCCTTCTCTTGGCTTCACTATTCACTGGCTTCCTGGAAGGAACTTTCTCTGTTTCTTTCTCCTCCTACCCTAGTGGTTCCACTTGTACCTTCCTTTGCTCTTCTTTCTTTTCTCCCCAACCTTTTAATGTTGGAATCAGTCTTTTCTCTATGACATTCATTCCACTGATGATTCGATCCAATTTCATTGTTTTAAATCCCATCTTTCCCTGGTGACTCCAAGCTTATGTCTTCATCACAGACCTTTCTTTTCAATTCTAGACACTTATGTCCAACTCCAGGGGGCAGTTGGACATATGACTTTTCACTTGACATATCCAAAGCAAAGGGGTTACCCTCATCTGCACCCCCAAAGCTGTTTCATGTGCATTCTTTCCTGTTTCAGTTGATGGCAACTCTGTTTTTCCAGTTACCCTACCCCAAAACCTTGAGTTCATTATTAACTCCAGGGTTTTCCTCACACTCTCCATGTAAAATATGTCTGGAAATCCTATATTTCAAAACATATCTAGATTTTGACAGCTCCTTACTACCACCATTCTCTCTTTTCTGGATGACTGTAACAACCCCTTAACAGCTTTCCCTGTTTCTATCTGTGACCTCTCCCAGTCTATTTCCAACATAATAGTCAAGAGTAATCCTTTTTAAAAGTGAGAAAATTGCTTAATATTTGAAAATCCATCAATGTCATTTATCCGTTTAACAGAATGAGAAAAACCACAGGTTCTTTTCAATAGATGCCAAAAAATCATTTGATAAAATTCAAAACCAGTCCTTGATTTTAGAAAAAGTTTCAGTAAACTAGGAATAGAAAGGAACTTCCTTAAAATACCTACAAAACCAAGAGTGTCTTCAAAAATCACCATACTCAATGGTGTTATATTGAAATCTTTCTCCCCTAAAGTCAGGAATAGGATAAGCATGTCCACCACTACCATTTCTTTCAACGCAGTACTGGAGGTCCTAGCCAGTGCAGTGAGGCAAGAATAAGATATACAAGGTTTAATGATTAGGAAGGAATAAGTAAAACTCTTTAATTCACAGATGACATAATAGTATGTTAAAATTATAAAAGAATCTATAAACTGTTAGAATTAAAAAGTGAATTGGCAAGATTTTATTCTTTTTTATGGCTGAATAATATTCCATTATATATATACACACTCTTAACTATAGAGAACAAACTGATGGTTACTGGAGGGGAGGTGGGTGGGGGGATGGGTGAAATGGATGAAAGGGATTAAGAGTGCACTTATTTTGATGAGCACTGAATAATATATGGAATTGTTGAATCACTATACTGTACACCTAAAACTAATATAACACTGTTAACTATGCTGGAATTAAAATAAAATAAGATAAATTTAAAAAATAGTCAAATTCATAGAAAAAAAGAATAAGTGAATTGAACAACGTTGCTAGATACAAAGTGAACATACAAAAAATTAGTTCTATATACTTGCAAAAAAACAATTGGACAATTAAATGAAAAAAATGCCATTTGCAATAGCATCAAAATGATCAAATACCTAATAAAAATACAACAAAAAATGTGCAAGACCTCACACTAAAAACCACTAGATATTGCTGATAGAAATCAGGGATCTAAGTCAAGAGATAAATATTATATGTATATTAATGGAAGGAGTCAATGTTATTAAGATGCTAATTTTTGCCAAATTGATCTAAGGGTTCAATTCATTCCCAGTCAAAATCACAGCAAGATTGCCTTCTGGAAACTGAAAAGGTCATTCTAAAATTTATGAAAATGCAAAGAACCTAGAATAACCAAGATAATGCTGAAGAAGGATAACCAAGTTGGAAAATTACACACTATTTGATTTCAAGTCTTATAAAGATACAGCAATAAGGGCAGCGTGGTGTGGGTGTAACTGTTGACAAATAGATCAGTAGAAAATAGATCAGAATAGACCTACACCTACATGGTGATCACTCAATTACCAAACAAACAAACAAACCTACCTGTGCAATTCGGTGGGAAAAGAATTATCTTTCCAAAAAAGGATGCTGAGGCAACAAGATATCTTATGGAAAAAAAAATTAACTCTGACTTCTACCTCACACCATACACATAAAATAATTCAAAGTAGATCACATACTTAAAGTGGAAGCCAGACCATAGCTTAAAAGGAAAAACATAATGAATTAGATTTCAGTAAAATTAAGAATGATCAAATCTCATCATTAAGAAAGTTAGCAGGCAAGCTATGGACTGGAAGGAGATACTGACAATACAACTATCTGACAAAGATTCTGTATTCGAAATAAATAAAGACTTCTAAAAACAGTAAGAAAACAAATTGTTTTTTAAATGAGCAAAATATTCAAACAGACACTTTATAAAAGATGAACCCAAATGGACAAGTATATGAAAAGGTGCTCAATAATATTACTCATTAGGAAATTGCAAATTCCCATACCCACCAGAATGGTTAAAATTTTAAAACTGACAATGCAAATTTTGGTGAAGATCTGGAGCAGTTGGAACTCTTTACGTTACAGGACAGAGTGAAATCACTTCAACCATATTGGAAATATCTGCTAAAGCTAAATATTTGCCTGCTCCATGAACTGCACTCCTGGATATGATACTCTTAGGTGTATATCCAAAAGAAGTAAGTGTATATGTCCACTAAAAAACATACACGAGAATGTTCACAGTAGCCAAAAATTAAAAACATACCAAATGTGAACAGGAGAATTGATAAATTGTGGTATGTCCATGCAATGAAATATTATATATCAATTAAAAACAACCAATTTCGACTACACACAATCACATCAATGAATCTTGCGAACAAAATGGAAAGCTAAAAAAGCCAGACACAACAGACTACACATTGTATGATCCTTTCTATAGGAAATTCAAGAACAAGCAAAACAAATCTGTGATAATAGAAGTCAGAATAGTGGCTACCCTAAACGGTGGTGGTGGGGTTATGAATTTGGAAGTTGACAAGGGAATCTGAGTGCTAGAAATAATTTATATCTTGATCTGGATGGTGGTTACAAGAGTATATATATACATGAAAATAACCATGCAGTTGTGTTTTACTGTAAATTATTCCTCAAAAATACATTATGTAACTGAAATATTTACTGGTTAAATGATACTGTATCTGGATTTAGAGAGGAGGGGAAGTGAATGGGGGTATATAAAAGACTGACAACAAGTCGATAATTTTAAAATTAGGTGATGGGCACATGGGGTTTGTTATATTATTCTGTCTGCTTTTATTTGTTTAACATTTCTATAATAAAGAAGTTTAAAGCAAACAAAAGATCAATGAAAAGATAAGTCAGATCATGTCATCTCTCTCCTTATAATCTTGCTTTGACTTCCATCTTATTCCGAGTAAAATGCCAATGTCTTCATAATGGTGACAACGCACCGTATGCTGGGTCCTTAGAGCTTCTGCTACTACTGTGTCCTCACTCACCCATCCCAGTGACACTGGCGTTCTCTCTCATCAGGGCTTTTGCTTAGACTGTGCTCTCTGCCTAGAATGCTCTTTCTCCACACATCTCAACTCCTTCAATCTTTGCTCAAATGTCATCTCAGTTAGACCATACTGACCACCATATTTAAAGTTGCAACCCACTTCCTTGGTATTCTTGACTTTCTTTACTCTGACATATTTTCCCCCTTTTCCTTCATAGAACTAATGCCTTTCTAACACACTGCATAATTTACTTATTTATTATATTTATTGTTTAATACCTATCTTCCTCTCTATCTTAAAATGTAAGCTCCTCAAACACCAGTACCTATTTTGCTCGCCAAACTATCCCAAGCATTTAAAGTAGTAACAAGGTCCCAAAAGAGTACCTGGAACATAATATGTGTTCAATACATACTTCTTTAATGAATTAATGAATGAACAACAGTGCAATAAAAAAGTCTGATTCTGTCTTGACCTCCCATGAACCTTGATTACAAAAAAAGAATGTGCTACTCGTGCCACCATAATTGCTTCTGGATCACATAAGATTTGTGTTTCTGTTAAAATGGCATATGTCAGTCTTTGGTGGTATAATGAATGTTAAACAGTGTGCCTGTTTTCTCATTGTCCTATTTATCTTAACAGGGAAGATCTTCAGAGCCCTGGAAGGGGGATATTAGGAGTCTGTCTTAGTCATTTTGGGCTGCTGTAACAAAATAGCACAGACTGAGTGGCTTATAAACAATTTATTTCTCACAGTTCTAGAAGCTGCAAGTCCAGGATCAGGTCGACTGAGGGTCTCTTCTGGGTCACAGACTTCTTGTTGTATACTCACATGGCAGAAGGAACAAGGGATCTCTCTGGGGTCTCTTTATAAGGGCACTAAATCTATTCATGAGGCTCCATCCTAATGACCTAATCACCTAATGACCTAATCACCCCCCATCTTCTATTACCATCATCTTGGGGGCGTAGGATTTCAACATGTGAATTTGGGGGAACATATTCCAAGCACACCTGAGCCTGACTGACCTGGCTTCCTCAGCTCCAGTCAGTTTGACTGAGACTGAACCCAGGACACAGGAGAAGCCATACCATTGGCAGACCAGTGACAAATCTGACCAGTCACCTTTCATCTCTCAAGAATTTGGACCATGAAACAAGAAAGCAGTCAGTGTAGTAGATACCTGACCTGAAGAGGTTGGGTCCTGCACAGGCAGAGAGTAAGGCATTTGAGGAACAGAGCAACCTCTGTCCTGACTTGACTCCCACTTATGGTCCCTGTCCCCACATAGCTCAGGAGGACTCTCCCTTCTGGCCTCAAACACCCCTGTTAAATTCTTAAAAAAAACCATCTTTACTCGAGTTTCAGTTACTCCATGTCCATTGAAAAGGCATCCTCAGACCAGGGCACCCAAGCCCTGATATGCCTGGTCCTTGGGCACTCAAATGCAGGCAGATCTAGCCAGCCTCCCCTTACATCAGTGCATCCCAGAATATTGGTCCAATGTAATCAATATAGACTCCTGGGCTGAATTCTCAGAAATATGGATTCACATGCAAATGGTAGGAGATAAGGAACAATACTATGTGTTTTTACCATCTCCCTAGAATATTCTAACTTGCAAATCAGTCTGAGAAATCACTACAGGCTACCATTTCCAGATACAGATATTTCTACAGTGTACGTGTAGCTCTTTTTAAAATTCTGGACAAAATCTGCATTGCAAATACAGTAAGAAAGATCTTATTACACATACCTATACCTCTTATCCTCATTTAAGATATATTAAGGCACAAAAGCCAACCCCGGTAACCCTTAGGTTTCCCTGAGAAGTAAGCTCCCTTTTTGGCAGCATTACCTTGGTCTGCATATCCAAGTTCATAGAAATGAAAAAGAATGAAGCTCCTCACTTAGTAAGCAGCCAACCCTGTTCTTGTTTCCTGGAGGTCGCTGAGTCCTATATCAGGGTCACACTGACAGAGGGGTGGACAGGGCAGGACACAGTATATTTTATGATCTGTAATAACAGTCCAAGTGATGCAGCAGACATAAAAGCGCTAATCAAATTTCATGCATCAAGGCGTGAGCTGATTACTGCCAGGCAGAGAGGGGATTTATTCCCAGTGGTTCTGACAGGCACAGGGGGCCAGGCGTACTCTATGAGGCTTCAAACACTACTGACCACTTCCAAAAAGGAGAACCCATGAATCAGACAGTATGATGCCCACTGGCTGGGTTTCTGAGGTTTCATAGATCAGAGGCAGAGGGATGCCATAAGGGAAACTTCATAAGCAAAAGATTTGCAGATAAAAAAAATGACAGAAAGAGCTGCAGTATGGAATGAACCTGGGGAAGCCCTAGACAACATGTGTACCAGGTTCCAGTCCAACCTAGAAAGAAAGGAGAATCCTAATGCCTCTCTCTTTTCTATTTGGTGTCTTTTGTAAGAATCAGTTTTACCCTCTGTGCAATCAGGATAATAACAGTACTACCTCTTGAGATGGTTATGAAAGTGAAAGTGGCCAAGATTGGATTATGGGATAGGATTACAGGTAGTACCCCAAAACTATTAAGCTGACAACCTGGGAGACATCAGAGCACAGGCCCTTGACTGCAAGACAGCAATTCTTATGCCTAAGAGCTCTGTGTAGTTAAGATCTTTGGTTCTGGATCAGAAGCATACAGAGAAACTAAAAGTCTAAAATGTTTTTGGTAAAGCCCAAGAAACTATAAACCTAGCAATCAATTCCTAATGTAATTCTCAGGCCCCAGAACTTGCACCAACAGAAAGTAGGCTGCCAACACTGTTTGACTTCCCAAACCTTTGTGTTCATCTAGAATATGGTCATGGAGGACAACCAACTAGGAAGATCCTTCTAGGAGCAGACCTTGGCATTGAGTGGTAACCCAACCACTGGATTAACAGTCCTAATTCTATCCTGTCCCCAGGACTTTTGCAGTCCTGAGGAACCTCTCAGTTGAAACTGAGAAGAGACCAAGCTGTACCTCCAAGTGCACCCCTCAAGTCCACTCCAGGATGCTGGGTCTCAAGCCAGTCCCCCTACAGGTAGGCTGGTCTCTCTTTTCTCTTCCTAAGTCCTACTCTTTCTTCAGATCTTAGATAAAATCAGTTCACCTCTACCCAGAGTCTTCTTTCACCAGCCATGTCATAAACTTTCCTTCTTTCAGAATTCCTTATAAATCTTTTTACTAAGCACCAATATTATGTACGGCAATAATCTCTATCCTAAATAAAACAAACAAAATTAAAGGTAACATATTTCAGAGGAAAGAGCTCTGGCTTTGGACACAGGCCCTGGTTCCATCTCTGTTAACTGAGTGAGCTGTGGAAAGTTCCTTACCTTCTCTGACCCAGGGTTCTCATTTGTTAAATGCAGATAATCATACTTTGTAGGGTAATTTCAATGAGTAAAATGATATATATATAAATTACCTGGTATATAGTAGGCATTTAGTACTTGTATCTCTTACTTGTATTAATTAATATAAGTAATTATTATTATCTGTATCATTCACTTTTTTCCATATGTTCCAGTTTTATATATCTAACTAAAATTGAAGCTATTTAAGGATACAGTTGAGCCTTGCACACTTTCATATTCTTCATAGGTTGATGCCCACAATTAGTGTCATGAAATATTTGTTACTAAGGACTAAAGTAACTTTTGAGTTAAGGCCATTTTCTTCCCTTTGGTGTTTCCAAAATACTAGCCTACAGAGACGGAGGCTAAGTTTGTGTCCATAGCAAATGCAGTGTCCTTTTTCTAATAGTTCTGGAAGCAGATGATCAGTGGAGCAACTGGAAATTCCAGTTGAGGATCTGGACCCAAACATCCAGGTATTGAGAATCCAGAGATAGAGTCCATGAGGCAAGATTAAAAATGTAGTAAAAATAGAAATATGGACTAGAAATCTTGCTATTTCCCAATGGAAATGAGAGGATAGTGGGTGGAAGATCCCAAAAAGGAATCTGGACAATAGGTTCAAGAATCAAAGACCTATAAAAAGGACTTTATAACAGAATCAGGTCTTCTGACTCAGGCTCCAAGCTTTTATATGTTGTCTGTAGAGAAGGCATCAATTCTGGTCTGATTCCAAGTTTAGCAGGAACCAGGAGGTGCCTGACAGATGTGTTCCCAAAGCTCCCTCCAGGCAGATAATGACACACATTCTCTCTTTAAAACTAAATGAGAAAAAATTTTTTCAAAGAATATAGTCTGATTTATTTTTTATCTTCTCCAAGAGTAACCATGTTCTCTCTATGTACTCCTAAAAAAGGCAGAGAAAAGTATTGAGCTTTGAAAACATAAACATAGAAGAAAGGGACTGCCGCTAGTGGGTGGTGTCTAGAAATCCAGGCAACTTGATTGTTCCACATTTGCAACCCCGAAAAAAAAGTAGAGCCACCTCCCATTCACCATCAACCTCCACATGATCCTTGGGGCATTCCCTTCTTGCTCTCAGTGGTTTAGTGATCTTCCTTGAAAGACTCCTGTGTGTACCAGGGGGAAACACGCCTTTCCAGG
The DNA here is from genome assembly GCF_003265705.2 of Callorhinus ursinus. Lineage (NCBI taxonomy): Eukaryota > Metazoa > Chordata > Mammalia > Carnivora > Otariidae > Callorhinus > Callorhinus ursinus. Next base: position 39,208,059 of record NW_027397070.1, read on the forward strand.
CCAAGCCCAGATCTCCTGTGTCTGGGGTGGTCTCCCTGTTTTACCCTGGAGCTCCTCACATATCCGCTCCTCAACTTCCTCCTCTGCCATCAGGCATTGCACTACCATCAGCCTTGGAAAAGCTTCATAACTCAGGATGACAATATAGAGACCATTAAGCCTACATACATCAGCAAAACTGCCTCACTGCTGTCTGTGCTGCAGGTTATAAAGATATGTCACAACACACACAGGCCCCTGGAGCCCTGGATTTGATGGGTTGTGCTCAGAAGGCCACTTATAAGACCAAAGCCATTTTTCACTCAAGGACTCTTGTCAACAGGGGGCTCCAAATGCCGCACAGTAATGCTGATGGTGATGGCTCTGGGGTATTACCCAGGAATGGCCCATTGCGCAGATCTCAAAACTGGTGATCAGATCAAAATATATACTCATTCATACACATACATTGAAACATGAATATCAATTCTTTTTACTCCTGATTGGGGAAAACCCACAGCCTACAGTGTAAGAATCCACTCGCTAGGTTAATGAATCAAACCATCAGGGTGGTAGAAAGTCAAGATCCCCAAATCAAGTCCAATAATCCCCCAAATTTCCATAAAAAAAATGTCTGGAGCTTCATGGAGAAGAAATTTTTCCCTAGTGCCCATAAAATATGAGCTCTATTGAAACTACCAAATTTCAATGGCCCTGGGGCCTAGAATCTGCCTTCTGGAACTCCTCAGCTTCCTCTTCTCAGCCCCACAACCCAGCTCTGACCTCCAGGCAGATTAGCAAAAGTTGATGGGTGACAGTGTCAAAAACCTAGTGATGATTTAAAAGCAAGTGGCAAAGTCAAGAGCACACTTACCAAAATTTGCGAATGTGTCTGATATTTGCCAAGAAATCTGTCTGTTTTCTGTGACACTATGACCAGAGGCTACAAGATGGTACAATCTTGTCTCTTGTCCCTCTCTAGGGGCTTGATGATATCTTACTTGTAAAATGTTACATAGCCTGTAAAACTAAACTTTAGGATCTTAATTTAACGTACACTGGCTTTTATTTAGAATTAGGGCTTTCCTTCATTTTCATATCAGATCCCTACCAGTTTAAGCTTCTCATGGCCCTGTCCATCCAAATCAACACTGTCCGATGCAACTTTTGCCATGATGGAAATATTTGGTCCAGTAAAGAAGCCACTAGCCACATGTGGCTATTAAGCACCAGAGTGTAAATACTTGCACTATGGCCAATTTCTAGATACTAGTCTGAAGTTCCTGAACACACGGGTAGGGATGGATATGCACAGTCAGCTTCCTGAGGCGGTGCAGGCCAGCTCCAGCACACCACGGGGTGGACCACCAGTGAGCCAGACACTCCTGGGAAGCGGCTTGCCTAGGGAATGGAGGGTCTTCCCCATGGTGCAAGACTTGTGGGTGAGAAGTCCCCAGTGATGACTGTGTCTGCAGAACCCGGGAGAAAAGATGAGTGTGACTACTTCCCATACTGAGAGCAAAAATCGCCCAAAGCACAGCTTGCCTTTCGTCTTATGTCTCTTCCCTCCCCTCTGCCCCTTCACCCTTACAGGATATAAAATGGCAGTTTGGGAGTCTCTGAGCTAAATATCTTTTGGCCCTAAAGAGACTGCCTCATTGCCACCAAAATCCAGCCTGATGACCAGGGGAGAGTTTCATAACTCTCACATACAAGTCAATGACTGTCCCTCTTGAAAGCCCCTTCCTTCCTTCAATGTCTTGGCATGAAGCTTTTCCTTCCAGATCTCCTTTGATGAAACCAATGAGGGAAAGAAGAATGTAGGCATCTTCCTGCTATGACATGAAATAAACATGAATACATATCCATTGTTTTCCTCCAGTCACAGATGCTTACTCTAGACATTCTTTTTTGTTTCCTAGCCAGGTGCATTTAGGGCATGCATGTTGTCTGGTCGAAATCCTGTGCAGGAGCCCATCATCAAGTTGAGGGCTCAGGAAGAATAGCAAGATTTGCTAAGATTTTGTGAGCAGCCCAAGGTGCCAATCTGGAGAGAATGGCACAGTGGGGTCTGAAAAATGGCCTTTTTCTCTCTCTCTGAAGGACAGAGGTCATGGAAGGAGCCGCACAGAACACTGCTGCTTCCTCCTCCACGTTCAGGAACCCTCTACTCTCTCCCTCTAGCTTCCTGATGTGAAGCAGCAGCTCAGATGATTCCTCGCCCTTTCTGGGTCTTGGAAATATTTAAGAATTGCCAAAGGACTGGGATCCCCAGAATGAGGCACATTCTCTGAAGCCTGCCTGTAATTTTAAGGGGGCTTACAGACAACACTCACCCCCACCCAGAGTCAGAGGACCCAGATTCCAGGGATTGGAGGCTCGGAAGCTCTGCGTGAAGGCAGGAGCTGTGGTGCTTGTGCTCTCTGAGAGCACCCCTGCCCCCAGTCTTCCCCCTCCTCCCCAGCTCCTTCCCACTTTCTCCAGCTGGCCGCGTTTCAGCCTAAGATTGCTTGCCAGTTGAACCGGCACCATGAACTGTTCAGCAGTGGTTTCCTGGGTCTAGAGGAAACAGCCAAATTCCTTTAAGCAAATCATGTCTTTGTTATTGATTTTCTCCACTGAAGGCTTGAGAATCCCTGATTAAATCATAAACTGCTGCATCAGCCAGGCGCTGCTTCAGTCTCCTGAACCAAACTTCAATTTCTTTGGGGTCCTTCAACTCAAATGCAGCAAGTTCTGGATCTATGGACATCATTCTTTCACTCATTTAAACTCTAACGTTTATTGAGTATGTTTCAAGAGCCAGGCACTATTCAAGGCATGGGATACAGCAATGAACAAAACAGATCTTATCTTAATTTATCCTCTTCCAAAATGGCAATTCTAACTATTGTTGTTTTCAAAACAATGGCAATAATTATTATAACAACTACGCAAGTCACAGGCTCTGTTCTAAATATTTTATATGCATCACCTCATTGTTTTTCAGAAAACTTGATGAGGTAGGTATTATCATGATCCCTAATTTACAGATATGAAAACCGAACCAAAATGTACCTAAGTAATTTGCCTAAGCTAAGGAGAGGCAAAAACTTGATGTAACACCAGGCAGTTTCACTAAACTACTTTTAGATTCAACATCCCTGGTTGTGGTTACAGAACGAAGTGAGACTGTGCACCACCACTGAAATGTGAACAGATGTCTCACAAAAAATTAGTCTGGCAGTGTGCATATATTTAAGCAGACCTGGGGTTATCTGTGGTTACCAAGGGTATTGAAGTCAGCATGGATATAATCAGAGGGGACTGACAACTTTGTTAACCAGAGATGGTTTGATGATCCTAGAAAAAGTAGGATGTGCATGACTGAGAACGCAGGGCTAAGGATTACTAGCATTGAATTGGCAGCCCAAGGACAAACAAGCGAAAAGTTATTTTCAAAAAGTTATTTAAAAAAACCACCATGGACAGAAGAGATGATTATAATCCTAAGGTAATAACTGGAGGAAGTGCATAAGTACTAAAAGGACATACTCATCTGAAGGAAATATTTTTAAATAGCAGTTTCCTATATCCACAGCTTCTAGAGAATCCCAGTTAGTGCTAACAGACATTCAAATGAAATCTGAGGCGGGGAATATATGAGAGCAGTAGTCTCTATGCAGGGGTGAGTCCATATTTTGCAGTGTCTGATGGCTATACAATTTGGGTGACCATAAATAAAAATTGCTAAATACCAGATTAGGTCCAGAGCCTTGGAAGGGACCCTAAAGCTTTGGCTACATTAGAGTCATGGCATATCTATCTCTGCCCAAGTCACTATGAGAGACACATACTTCCTTAGTGTTTGGATCACAGTGACTAAGAGATTAAAAGCCCAATTTGGAGAACTTTGTGATCAGAGAATAATTATTTGAAGGTCCTTTGATAAAAGATGCAAGATAATAGTGGAGGTGGTGTGAAGGGAGGCTTTTGGCAATCCAAACCACTGAAAGAGACATCCAATGTAAGTTTGAATGAGATACCAATTTTTGCCTATCAATTTGCCGACTTAAAAAAATCATACGGTTGAAGCAGCCTCTTGCTAGTACATACAGTACCTATGCACAAGTTACAAGAAGGCACCCACATAGGCAGGCAAGGGGAAAAGACAAGTCCCCTTTGATCAGAGAGAGCCCCTGCAGGCGAATGGTGTAACAACTGGTGGTAAAAAGCAGTCCTTTCGCTATGTGGTACCTCACTTGCAGGGTGCCTGGCTGGGCAAGGGAAATGCAAACTGGATTTCAGCCCTAATTCATCCTCTCAGCTGGGCATCTTTGTGCAGTGTTCCAACTGCACAACCAAACATGGCGGTCCTGTATCTAGGAATGTAGTGGTTTTAAAAATATTACCTAAAGGGACTTAAAAATGTGTACTTCTCTGGCTCAGGAACATCCACTCCTTGGAATTTATCTTAAGAAAATTATCAGTGAAAAGGACAAAGGATTATGTAAAATAAAGCATATAGATGTAGTGTTTGTATAGCAAAAAAAATTAAAAACAAACTGTATATCTAATAAATAGAACACTGGCTAATTAATTAATGATTCCACCTTACAAGAGAATACTGACCATCCATTAAATGACTTTTCAATGACAGGAGGAAATATTCATGACATAATTCTAAATTAAAAAGCAAGAAGGGAGGGGCAGCTCGGTGGCTCAGTCGGTTAAGTGTCTGCCTTCGGCTCAGGTCATGACCCTGGGGTCCTGGGATTGAGCCCCGCATCATCGGGCTCCCTGCTCAGCGGGGAACCTGCTTCTCACTCTTCCTTTGCCCCTCCCCCTCCCCCCCTGTGTTCTCTCTAGCTTCTGCAATCTCTCTCTCTCAAGTAAATAAATAAAATCTTTTTTTAAAAAAAGAAAGGAAACTATGCAGATTAAAAAAAAAAAATATGTGTGTCTCTTAAAAAGACTAGAAATTTTTCCAAACATAGAAAGTGATCGTCTATGGGTAGTGGGAATACAGGTGATTTTTACTTTCTTCTTCATGATTTTCCATATTAAAAAACTTTTTTACTTTGTAAATGTCATCATAACCCTCATGGCAAACACACATTTTTAACTAGTACCCAGATTTGCAGGGCAGAGACAAAGCGGAGTGGGGAGTACATGTCGCTTGGACCTCACGAGTGTATTGTCTGCACCTCATTGATTTCCACTTCCCATTGAGTCCCTGCCCTTGGTTGCCTGGCTGCACTTGGCTTCGTTGTCCCCTCTGACTTACAGTGATGGGGGGGGTCACTGAAGGAACATGATGTCTCCCTATGATTGTCACCACCTTTCAAAGCCCTAGGAGTGTCTCTGTGTGCTTGAGCACTATGACACGATAGCTTTGGGTTACTAAAGACATTTGCCCAGACACCATCACAGGAGGTGAAGGTAATGTGAACCAGGCTGGAGCAGCTAATTGACTTAGCTATTTACTTCCAGATTTATAGGGCACCACTGCTGAGTAATTAAACTTACTGAGCTATTTCCACAAGATATTAACTTTCTGTAATCGTCACTAAACATAAATTGAGAGCTGGGTTTGGGTTTTGTTTTGCTGTTTTTCATTTTGGAATCAGTAATTAAAGATTATTCAATTATGATAATGTGTTTCTTTTAGGAATGGTCTTTGTAGCTGAAGCATGATGAATACCATGCAGCTTGGATGATAACAATGACTTTAAAAACTCTCCTATAAAGTTCCAACTGGAGGAGATGTGCTTTTGCACTTTTTCTAGGCTAGCTGTTCTCTAAACTTCATTCCAGAGCCACCTTTAATGCCAGGCAGTTTTTCTTCCCAGGGCTACAGACGGGCAGGGTTGGCAGTACGTGTTTAGTGACTTGGAGTCCAGACACAGCTGGTACCCAGGGGGTCACATTAGTACACTGTGGGTAGCAATGGGAAAGGGCTTCAGGCTTAGTAGTCATGGTTAAATGGTGGCTTAGCGTGGCCAGAAAGAATAGCTCAGGACCCTAGGCCCATAGATCTCCAAGGATTGAAGAGAAAAGCCCCACTTGGGTCATGCTGGCTGGTAGGGCTACACAGTTTAGCCCAGCCTCCTCTCTGCAAAACAGCTCTTGCCTTAGGCTTCCCCAGCAAACATTTATTGAGGGCTAGATGTTGATGCACATAACATCCCTGGTGAGCATGTAATCAGCACTCCTTCGGATGAGCACTTATCAGCCACTGGAACAGAAGGTGAATCCAGGTACAAAAGACCGACAAGCAGGCTCCTGGCTCTGGCTCAGCAGGAACCAGATCTCTCTCCTTGGTCCAACCTATCTCTCAGGGGATCAGGCAGAAACAGTACAGGCTTCTAAATAAGGCTAGACCCAGGTTTTTGTCTTTCTAACTTGGCCAAATTTGTTTTGTTAAACCTCAGTTTCCTCTTCTGTAAAGTAGGGATGATACAATGTAACTCCTGAAAAGTACAGTGAAGTCAGCGAGATACTAGATGTAAGTGTGTAACATGGTTACTGACGCCTGGTGGCTGGTGGGTATCCGTTCCCTTCCACAGCTCCCAGTGACTCCCAGGCTCCTCTCATTCAATCCTTAATAGCAGTGACTACACTTCTGAGTCACCTGGGAAACTTGTAAAAACTACAGATGCAGGTGCCTGGGTGGCTCAGTCAGTTAAGCATCTGCCTATGGCTCAGGTCGTGATCCCAGGATACTGGGATGGATCCTCACATCAGACTCTCTGCTTGTCAGGGAGCCTGCTTCTCCCTCTGTCGGCCACTCCCCCTGCTTGTGCTCTCTCTCTGTCAAATAAATAAAATCCTAAAAAAAAAAAAAAAAACTACCAATGTTCCAGCCCAGTATTATCTATTGCTGTGCAGCAAATAACCCCATGCTAAGTGGCTTAAAAATCATAAATGTATCATCTCACCGTTTCTGTAGGTCTGGAATATGGATGCAGCTTAGCCAGGTGGTTCTGGTCTAGCATTTCTCATGATGCTACAATCAAGGTGTCAGCTGGGGTTACCATCACCTGGGGCGTGGCTGGAGAAGGAGAATATACCCCCAAACGCAGTCACATGGCCGTTGGCCAAAGTTCCTCACCTATGGGCCTTCCATGGGTCTATCCATGACATGACATTTTGGCTTTCCCCAGTGCAAGTGATCTGGGAGAGTTAGAAGGCAATACCACCATGTCTTTTATGACATGGTCTGCAAGTCACATACTTTCACTTCCATCTTACTCTGTCTGAAGAAAGTCACAAAGTTCTGCCCATATTCTGTGGGAGGTAATACCTAGCGGAAGGACCACTGGCGGGGGGCGGGGTTCAATCCTGAAGGCTGGCCTCCACAGGCCCCAACCCCAAAGATTTCAACTCAACTGGTTTGGGACTCAAGTATCTTTCTTTCTTTCTTTTTTCTTAACTTTCTAGGTAACTCCAATGTGCCACCAAGGTCAAAAACCACATGCTATACAGTCTCTCCTAAATTACCTTCTCTCTGGCCCAATGTGGGCCATTTAATCCCTTCTTCCCTCAGCATGTCCTTAATTGGCTCCTCCCCTCCTGCTGCTAAATTCTCACAGGTTCTGAGCAGTCAGGCCAGGAGCAGGGCCCTTCAGAATAGCAGATAGGGACAGCAAAGAAGCTGAAGTCCAGATAAGCAGACAGCACCCAAAACTAACATGACAGAAACACTGGAAGGCCCTGGAGCTCATGGAGCCAGTAGTTAGGCAAGGAGCCAGGCTAAGTCAGAAATCGTGACCAAAGCAAAGGGGCCCCCCACAGCCAAAGTGGTCTGCTGGCTCAGCCCTCGCTGCCTTTCTGTTCTTTACCCTAGGGAAAGCCAATTCCAAAACACTCCCTAAAGTGCCACAGGTGATGCCAACCAAAAGCAGCGTGTAGTGTGAGTTCTGAGGAGAACAGACAGTCCTGGCTTCCTGGCAGAGGCAGTTTCCCTAACACAAGCTGCCCTCAAGCCCTCTTCCAGTAAGCAAGCTTTCCTGGCTCATTATCATGTTGGCATTGCCATCCACAGATGAAAGTTGCCTACAACAAAAATAAACATGAAATGATTATGACATACACATCCGTGGGGAGCGAGCTATCCATCATCACAGATGGCTTATTCATCTTCGTGTAATGAAACCCAAATTGTAGTTGTATATATTTCCAGCTTGTTCTCTCTCTGCTCACTAAAGAGGTATCTGGCTTTGTCTGGTCAGTTGCTGCCTGCTCTGGCCCTCCGGTCCTCTGGCCTTTTGCAGCACAGAACCGAGGTAGAAGGGGGAATGGAAGGATGGAGGGATGAGAGCCAGGGTTTGGGGAGGGCTACACAGGGGAGACATGGGGAGTATTTGCAGCATACGAGGGAAATGGATGGAAGAGAAAAAGTTGTAAAAAGAGAAATGGTTCTCAGGATTGAGTCCCTTTAAAATGTCCAAGGATAGCAATTAAAAACAAAAACAAAAACAAAACTTAGTTATTGGAAATTTCTTTTTAGTTGATGGACTATGTTTTTTGATCATGATCATGTTTGGAGACTGGACCATGAGGGCCCCCTTGAGCGAGGTTACCTGGGAATTCATATTAGAGTCCATGCAGAGCTGAGAAGATCGGGGCACTCCACATACGCACTGTGACTGAAGTGGGGGGTAGACAGGAGGCCACATTGTACACAACTGTTTGTGCCTTCAAACTGTATCCTATGAGCAGTGGGGAGCCCGTGAGGAATTACAAACAAAGGCGTCACCGGATTGGATCAGGGTGTGCAGGTGATGGGAGGCAGGCCATCTCGTTAGCGGGTCTTCGTCCAGGTGAGAGATGATAAAGGCCCGTGCTAAGACAGTTGCAGGGGGGGGAAAAGGAAGGACTAGATACGAGCAACACTTAGGTGATAAAATCGGTAGGACTCAGTGCTTTACTAGATCTCTGATAGGACAGGGAGCCAGGGGTACTCTGAAGAAGGAGGAGTCGAGGCTGACCCTAAGGTCCAGCTTTGGTGTCTGGGGTGGGAGGCCATGACAGACTTCAGGGATATAAGGAATTTGGAAGGGGAGCAAGCACTGAACTCTAGTTATAGGCAAGATCAATGGGAAGGCACCTGATCACATGCAGTGACAATGCATTATCCTTATGGGCTCTCATTACTAGTAGTTTTCAGCTTTTACAACAAGTCTCTCTCAAACCTTATGGAAATGTAATATTTATTTAACATTTTTTTTTCAATTTCTAGGTTTTGCTAGTCTGGGCACTATGGATACCCACATCACCTACAGCTCCCAGATATAATCCTTGAACTCCTTTGTTTAAAATTATTCACTGGCTCCCCAGTGTTCACAGGCTACAGTTCAAAGGCATAAAGGTTATTTATGATGTCTACCTCCCATGGCGCCTGGGAGGCTCAGTCAGTTGGGTGTCTACCTATGGCTCAGGTCATGATCCCAGGGTCCTGGATTCAAGCCCCAAATCATGCTCCCTGCTCAGCAGGGTGTCTGTTTCTCCCTCTCCCTCTGCCTCTCCCCCTGCTCATGCTTTCTCTCAAATAAATAAAATCTTAAAAAAAAATGACGTCTACCTCCCAGTGCAGTGATGGTGCCTATGTGGAGTGCCATGAACTCTCCATACCTTTCCAGATTTGTGCATTTACTCAGGCTCTTCCCTCCACTGGATTGCCATTCTGTCCCCACAACCTGCACCCCTGCACGCCAAGCCCCCATCTGGAGGGCCCCTTCTGTGTCTGTACTGCATCAGTTCAATTATCACCCATCCTAAATACAATTAATTCCCTCTTTATTTTCCCCACTGTGCCCCATAGGTAATTCCATCCCAGTGTTTATAAGCTTGATGCACCTATGATTTTAAATGTCTGCCTCATTCAGTGAGGTTGAAAGGGCAGAACCTTATCCTGATAGTATATAATAACTATAGTTTTATTGTTATGAATTGTTATGAATATTGTTCATGACCATTTGTTGAGCACCCAGTATGTGGCAGAGCCAATGCTCTTTCCAACACCATGCTGCCTTTTTCTTTTTTTCTTTTTAAGATTTTATTTATTTATTTGACACAGAGAGAAAGAGCACCGGCAGGGGGAACAGCAGAGGGAGAGGGAGAAGCAGGCTCCCCGCCGAGCAGGAAGCCTGATGTGGGGCTCGATCCCAGGACCCTGGGATCGTCACCTGAGCCGAAGGTAGACGCTTAACCAACTGAGCCACCCAGGTGACCCTGAATTTTTCTTTTTGTTATTTTTATTGCCAGGGCCTGGCAGAGTCTAGCTTATAGTAGGTGCTCAGTAAACATTTTTAAACAAATGAATGGGTATCTATTTGTTGAGAAAAAGCAGCAGGAAGTTTGAGTTTGACTCTTGTTACTTCTCTTCCCCAGCACATATGAAGCCTATAAGCTGATATCCTATTTCTAAGCCCCAAAAGTAGGTTTTTATGAAAAAATGAAGCAGATGTAACAAAAATTTTAATATACTATATATGCTTGTTTTTATATGAAAATTTCTAGAGCAATAACAGATGATTGGGGAATTACTTTTAACAGTATTTCAATGAGAAGAAGGAAATACAGATATGAATATGAACTTTTAATCAAGTATACTCCATTGTATAAGACATACCAACCTAGTAATTATTTCTTCATTTTTTTGTGTGTGATTTGATCCCTGAAGTCTTGGGCATTGTTGTAAGTTTTTCATGGTACAATATCTTAATAATGATTATATTAGTATTTGTTATTATATGATTTATGGGCATAAGAAGCTTCATTTTATTATTTTCTCTCCTTTTGAGCCTGTTTGAAAGCTATTGTTATAAAAAGATGAAAGCTTTTTTTAATGTAGCATTGTTTTAGATCTCTCCTTAGTAGACTCAACAGTAGCTTCATAGTGGTTCCCTTTTCCACCACTAAGCCCTCCCTTTTCCTACTAAGCAAGCAGACCACTCTCGGAGAGGTCGCTCTGGTGAGTGAGTGCTAGATCAACTGTGGCACATTATGTATTTTATCTGGTGGAATCACTCCCCAACATGTGCAATGAATTCGCCTGATCTGATTTGCCTGGATGATGTATGCGGCAGTGATTCGGGCCTAAACAGCCACCTGGAGAGGCAATCCTTCTTCAGGGCACAGCCCAGGGAATATGAGATGTGGTCAGTGACAAGCATGATGACAGCAAGATTTATCCGTCAGTTGGGGGCACGGTTAGTGATGTTCTTCAACTTCAGGATGGGCTCCAGACTAAGCAGCAAAACTGCTCAAAGTCTGCAGCCTGGAGCAAATGAGAATTTTCCTTCACCTCTGAAAAACCTCAGCCAGACCTCTGAGTCCAGGAGAGTTGCAGCTTGAAACCCTGGAAGCTGTTAACCCCCCCTGAGGGCAGAAGCTGTCGTGAGAAGGGCAGATGTGCATAAAATTTGATAAAGCATCCAACTTTCCAAATCCTCAAGGGAGCAAAATTGGGTTCAGATTATTTTGTTACATTTTTGGTGAGAGGTAGACAATGAACATGGAAATAAAAATAAGTTTTTAGAGTCAGGTAGAGATTTTTGATACCAGAAAAGCCATTACTAATTTGTAACTTTAATACTACTTAAGCAGCCTGAGTTTCCACTGTCTTAGGTAAAAGATGGTGACATTATCACAGAAACAATATATGTAAAGAGTCAGCACAATGCTGGAACATAGTTAGTTCTCAGCAAATGATAGTTATATTGTCCTCGAAGATTTTTGACTGAGTTTGCAAGGTTCCAAGAGGCACACAGAAAGAAAATAAGTGTTGGTTTCACAGATCAGAAAGAAAATAGTGAGGAAAGCAAGAAAATGATAAATTATGCAAAGACAGGTGAAGAAGGCATTAGAGAAATTAACAGGCAGCCAACAGGAATACGGGGAAATAGAGGCAGCTAAGTTTCTCTTAGGTAAAGCTCAGTTTTTCGGGACTTGCTTCTGGTTTTACAAGGCATTAAATTATTAAAATTAAGCTGAAGTCTCCTGAACATTCAAAATCTCACTGTGATGGTTTGGAAGCTTTTAGCGCTGACACATGCCATCCCCCCAGAGACACACAAGTGTAGGGACAGTGTTGGCCTGAATGGATCTCAACGGCCACTGCCCATAAAAAGAAGCAGAACAGACAGCAGCTGAAGGGTTGCTAAACCAAGCCATTAAGTTACACTTCTTCCATTTCCCCAATCTCTGTAAAAACTTTACAATTCATTAATTCTGTGGGATTTCAGGATCCCGAGTCTGTAATTCTTGGTTAGTGCTGTCCCATCTGCTCTGGCAGAGAAGATAAGCATACATGGTTCCCAGCCACATATCAGCGCAGACTCCGGGCTCAGACCTAGAGATGCAGCTTCAACTTGGATGTTTAACATCTGCCTGATTTATGGCCCCTTGATTTATGAAGAGAGCTGGTAAAAACTGTTGGGGAGCATTTTGATGCCACTTGTGTTCATTTTCAGCAATAAATTGTAATGGCATTGCAAGAGCAAATGTATCAGAAAGCCAGAGTCTATTATGGTGCCAGGCTAGCAGTATCCTGAGAAAACCACAATATTTTTGGGATGCAAAAAGCTATCTTCGAGTATCATTTGGGGCATATTTTTAAATACACAAAAATTAGGAATATAGGCATTCAGGTTCCCACAGCCACACTAATCGGGCTACACGACTGTCTAACCATCAGGTTGTATATGACATGGAGTAGGACAGACATGTGTCAAAATTAGACCCAAAAGTCATTCAGCCATCTGTAGTGTGGAACTGTCAACCCTAATGGTCTGATTATACTCTGTGTTTGTACTATGACATTTTACATGGTTTATGCATTATCTCCTAACTTGTTAAATAGCATTACAGTAACTTAGATCTTCTCCCCTTCCTTCTTTGCCCTTGGTCTTTCCTAGTTGGGAACCCTCACTTCTTTTCACCCCAAAGCTTCACACAATTCTCTCCGGCATCTGTCACTCCCCCAGCCAATCTCTCCTACAACTGATGACATATCCATCTTTCTAAAGCTCCACTCTATTCATATCATATTCATTCCATTCATATTCTAATCATATCTTTTTTTGGTGCTCAAAAACCACCAATGGACTTTCATACCTTTTGAAACACACAGTCATGACACATTTCACAACTAATGGACTATGTGGATCTGGTCTTCAGGGGACCTTCCCCAGATCCCCAGTTGTAGTCAATTTTTGTTTTCCTCATTTGACATTAAACTCTCTGACAGCAGAGATAGTGCCAGAATATAATAGGTGCTTATTAAATATTTGCTGAATAAAAATAAATAAATAAATAAATAAATAAATAAATAAATAAATATTTGCTGAATGACTAAATGAATGAATCCACTCATACACAGTGGCTGGCAATTTGAACTACTAAAAATTTTTCTGGAAAATTATCTGCAAATATCAATATTCATGAAAATATTCATAATTTTTCACCTTAAAATAATATTTCTGAGAACATGTTCTAAGAATTCAACCATTCAATGGGAAAACGATATCTACGAGGTATTGCTTATAATAATAAAATGTCAGAATGAATTTAAAGCAGTGAAGCCCTATGTGACTACCACCCAGATTAAAGGGAGAACATTCACAACTCCCTCCTAATCTGTATCCTTACCACCCCCACAAAGGAAACTACCATCTTGACTTTATTGTAGTCATTCCTTTTGTTTCTTTATAGTTTTATCACATAAACACTATCCCTGAATATCATATTACAATTTGTTTTGAACTAACTTAAATGGTATCATATATTTAAAACTTCTGGCTTCTTTTCATTCAATACTATATTGTTTATTCATGCTATGTGTGAATATATTTTGTTCATTTTCTTGAATGCCTAGCATTCCATCACATGAATAAACAGCATTCATTTACCCATTCTACTGTTGATGAATCTTAGGGTTCTTTGCAATTTGAGGCTATCATGAATAATGCTTGTACACATTTCTTGGTACTCAAGTGTATATATTTCTGCCAGATATGCACATAGGAGTAGAACTGCTGGATCATAAGGTATGTGTATTTTTAACGTAAGTATGTAATGTTCAATTTTCTAAAGTGTTTGTGCCAATTTCCATTTCCACCAGCAATGTATAAGAATTTGGATTACTCCGTATCCTTCCCAAAACTTAATATTATCGGTCTTAGGTTTTAGCCTGTTCTAGTTAGTATGAAGTGTTATCCCATTGTGGTTTTAATTTGCATTTTCCATGACTAATTAAACTTTTTATATGTTTATTATTTATTCAAATATTCTCTTTTATAAAATACCTATTCAAATCACTTGCCCATTTTTCCATTGGGTTTGTCTATTATTTTCTTATGGTTTTATAGAAGTTATTTATATATTCTGGATGTAAGTTCCTTGTTATATGTGTTGCAAATATCTTCACCCACTGTGTTGCTTGCCTTTTTACTCTCTTAGTGACATTTTTGATGAACAGAGATTTTTTCATTCCAATGAAGTCCAGTTTGTCACTTTTCCTTTATGAGTATATGTTTGCTGTCCTGTTTTGAGAGCCTTTCCCCATCCAGAGGCCCTATATTATCTTACCGAAGTTTTATTTTTGGCTACTGATGTTTAGAATCTACAACCTGAAATTGATTTGGAGGTAGGGTTTGTGATGGGGCTGTTTCTTTTGCCCCATTTTGCTCTTTCCCACCACTCCCTGTTCCTTCCACACAGCCTTGTCTTTCCTTCTGCACACTATGCTCTCACCTTGCTTCCCCAACTCTGCCTGCCTTTTCTATCACTAGCTGCCTAGGCTTACCCATCCACCAAGATCTGGCCTATATGCAATCCTAGCTCCATTGCCCAGTCCCAAGAATTAATTTCTATGCCCACTATTTCTCCCCACCACATACTCCCAAAGCATGTTTTCAGTATCTTTTATTTATCACTCAACATATTTGTATACTGAAAACATAGAAAAATGATGTATCATTAATACATCTAATCAAATTTACTTAACAGTAAGTTCCCTAAGGAAGGTATCTTATTTCATTTTTGAATCACCCATTAATAATAAGGACTTGATGTTTCCTACCAACCGAGAGCATGGTCTCAAACAGATTCAAGTTAATCAGAGAAAATAAAGGAATGTGATACTTCTTTCATCAGAGCTATAGTTTAAGAGGCACACCCCTACAACTGTCTTATTTTGCCTTTAGAATGTTTTAAGAGTCCAGGAAAAACCAAAAGTTCTTCAACTGCAAGATTTAGCATAGCCAAGGGGATGCTTAGAACAGCAGAGTTGGTAGAAAGTGTCCAAATACTTGCTAACTGATAACTGATAAAATGCTAGAAGGTATTTTAAGAAACAGAGAACCAGTCAATTGCTTAAGATAGCCAATCTGGATTACTGAGGAGGCAGAGTGTTGTTCATTTCTTTACATTTATTCAACAAGTACTTATTACCATGTTCTAGGCACATTTCTAGCTGTTATGTATAAAGCAATTGATAAAACAAAGTCCCAGCCATCATATAGCTGGCCATCAAGTGAAGAGAACGGATGATACACTAATGAAATACAGGCATTGATAAGTGCTATGATGAAAAGCAAGCAGGGAGAGGAATTAGAGGGGAGGGCAGAATCGGGGGGGTCACTGTTTGACGGGGGAGCCAGAGACTTAGATGACATGGCCAAATGGCTGAAGTGAGAGAACAGGCAAGGCAGGCAGAATTTTGGTCCCCAGGGTCTCCATCCCTGGTGTCATTCTCATGAATATGTTACTATGTTATGCTACATGGCAAAGGGACTAATTAAGCTTACTAATTAGTTGACCTTAAAATAGGGAGATTATCCAGGAATATGGGGGTCAGTTCGATGCCATCACCCGAGTCCTTCAAAGCGAAAAAGCAGAAGCAGAAGAGGAAGTCAGCACAATTCAAAGAGGGAGGATTCGGCACACATGGTCACTGGCTTGAAGATGGAGGGGCCTCGTGAGAAGGACTGCGGGCTGCCTCCGGATGCTGAGAGGCAGAGGGAAGGGGACCGCAGTACCACAGCCACAAGCAGTCAAATTCTGCCACCAACCCAAATGAGCATGGAGGCAGATTCTTTCCCAGAACCTCCAGCCCAGCAGCCAACACCTTGACTTCAACTTTGGGAGAGTCTGAGCAGAGAACCCAGCCCGTCATGCCAGACTCCTGGCCTACAGAAATGAGAGATAATGAGTGGGGTTATTTTAAGCCGCTAAATTTGTGGTGATTTGTTGCTAGTGCAGGAATAGAGAACTGTCACAAGGGGCCATCTACTCTCAGGGAACCACAAGGTAGCGGCCCTGAGCTGTGAGCACACCTGGCAGAGGCTAAGAACAGTGAGTGGGCCAGTGTGGTTGGAGCAGAGTGATAGAGAGGGAGAGTGGTGGGAGATGAGGCCAAAGGTACAGCGAGAGGTGGACCACGAGGGGCCGGAAGGCTTTTACATTTTCACAGGAAGCTCCTGGACGATTTTGAGCAGGAGAATGATGTCATCAGATTTGCCGTTTAAAAGGATTTTAAAAAGATAACTCTTGCTGTCATGTAGTAATGCACTACAGGAAGCCTAGTATAGATGCAGGGACCATTAGGAATCTCCTGTCCCAGTTGATGAGAGAGATCACGATGGCTGGGAGGTGAGAAGTTGAATACTAAGTCCATGTGAAGACACAGCCGGTGGAGTGGATGTGGAGGTGAGGGTAGGATGTGGGGATGTGAGTAGGTGGCTGGATGCACGGTTCTGGAGACACGTACAAGGAACTGACAGCAGACAGATGTGACTTAAAGCCATGAGACTGGGGATTTCCTGGAGAGGGAACATAATTAGAAAAGAGGACTGCTCTCTGAGGCAGTCCATATTTAGAAATCTGGAAGAGGCGGGGCGAGAACCTGAGGTGTGAGGAAAGCCAACGAGTCGGCAATGTCCCAGGAGCGAAGGTCGCGAGAAGCGGGGGGTGACCCGTGCGACACGCTGCCAGAAGGAGAGGAGAGAAGGATGGGACTGAAGCACTGGATCTGCAGCAGCGAGGTCGCTGGTGACCTTAGTCAGGCTGCTTTTGCGAAGTAGTGAGGATAAAAGCCTGTTTGGGGCCGTCTCAAGAGGAAATGGAAGAGGTGGGGAGAGTGAGTACAGGCACCTTTTTTTGAAATCTTTTACTGCAAAGAGGGGCAGAGAAGTGAGGCTGTCACGGAAGGGAAATGCGGGGTCAAGAGAGGATAACTTTTCTCTAAGCTGGGAGCTATTACAGCATGTGTTCGCTGTTGAGGGGAATGACCTAGTGGAGACTAGGGATTCCTGCAGGAGTAAAATGCCAGAGGAGGGATCCAGGCCCTGGGAGAGGAGGCGGAGAGATGAGTGCAGAGATCAGCCGGTTGGAAACTATGTTGGGAGGATGTGGATTGTGTCCTATGGAAAGAAGAGTAACCACCCATACCACATACATGGCACTGGACAATTAGAGAGAGGTGCCCCTTTGCTGCCTCAGGGAGATCATTTTTATTTCACACGCAAAGACAACTGTACCTCAAAGAAGGTAAGTAACTTGCCTCTGGTCACCTGTCGGTAGGGTCAGAGTCAGATGACAGGTCTTTGAGACCGACTTCAGAGAGCGAACCGTTCACGGGCGTTTTGATCAATTGCTTTTCTCAGTCCAGAGGGTGATTCCTGCATCAAGTGAGACCTCCATGGCAGATAGAGCCGAGAAAAACCAAGAAGGAAAAGATCTGGTTTTGTGAACGGAAGAGGTAAGACAACATAGATTAACTAGGCTAGAGGTTTGCAGACAAGTTAGATAAAAGGAAGAAAAAGCAAGAAGATTCTGAGAGGGAGGAGATTTTGTACCCGCACGTTACCTATTTGTACCAGGTTTGTGTCGGAGAGCCCCCACCGTAACAAAGGCCCTCGGTCCTTGTGCTCCATGTGTCACCTGGGTCACGTCGCAGTGATTCCAAAGGCTGAAACTTGATTACCATCACCATTTTGCTATGGGATGCACACGATGCCCACAGGGCAGTCTGTCAGCCTTGGAATTCCTGGCTTCTGCCTTGTTCTTTTCAGGCTCCTGTCCCTGGCTGTTCATAGCCACAACTATGCTGTGTCCCCCACCCCCACAGCCACTCCTGCCCGTGTTCATCAGGATGCCCTATCAGGGCAAGGGACTGACTTCTGTGCCTGGCCTTGGGGAGCTGGTTGGTGCAGGGTCCTGTGCAGAATCGGGGAGACTGTCTCACTGCCTACCCTGGGCCACATTCTGTTTCCAGTGCCCTCGCAGTGCTGTGGGGCCCAGAGCCTCAGTGTTTCAGAACCTTCTGTGAGCCCCTGGATGCACCCCTAGCCCAGTGTGCCACAAAGACAGCTTTTCCATTTTCGACCGCATTTTCCATTTCTGAGTCAAGCCCAGTTCAAAGGAATGAACAAGAAATGGATGCTACACCTTTTTACCACCACTCTTTTCCTTCTCATCACCAGCCCCCAACCCAAACCCTTCCTTTCTCACCACTTGGATCAAGGTTATCAACGGCCGGGGATGAAGTGGGGGTGCTCTGCATACCAACAACACTGAACCCCACGTCAGCCCCAAGCTGCTTCTTCCATCCTCTCCCTGGCTAACCAAGGGTGGCCTGGCTGCAGGTGCCTGATTAGAGGGAGAGAATGCAAGGGGGCAGGGGGAGAGGGTGGTGGTTGGTGGAGAACATCTCACATCCTCTTCAAGCTCCTTCTGTGAGGGGCCAGAGGTGTCCCTAGGTCTGTTTATGTAGAACCAGTGAACAAAGAAAAACAGGTTCCAGCTGGGTTCTCTGTACCTTACAAGGGAGCAGAGTGCTGATACTGACTTCCTTTTAGGCTGTGAGGTCCTAAAGGCAAGGACTGTGTTTTTGTTCAACCTTGCAGACTGCCCCAGACAGACAGGCAGAAACGCTCAAGTAAACTATAGGCCGCTTGAGGGCAATACATGTGTCTGATACTTTTGTTATTTCCAAGGGCTACAGAAATGCTCATCTCATATAAAAAGCTCGACATATGCCTACTACTGGTCATTGAGAAGCAGCTCGGTATCCCAGGCCAAGAGTATAGGAGTGGGAAACAGAAGAGCCGGTTTCCGGGGCCAGCTCTGCTCTGCGATCCTGAGCAAATCCCTCCACCTCCCTGAGCCCCATTTTTCACATTTCTGAATAAAGAACACCACTGGCACGTCCCAGGATGGTGTGAGATCAGGGGGAGTAGTGTACGCAGAATTCCTGACTTCACCAGACTTGAAGCACTGGACAGAGGAAAGACATTCCTACCCTGCTCTCCCCCCTCCCCCAACCAGGCACAAAAGCACACTGTAGAAAACCTTGGCTGGCTTTGACAAGCCAGCACCTTCCGAGTAGAGGGGACAGGTCTACACATTCAAGGCTGTTAACCCAACAACAAAGAGCAACACAGAAAGAGGAAGCCACTTCCATGCACTCTGGAAGACAGACAGGAGGGCACCTGGAAAGGAACTCGGGAGCCCAGACAGAAAACTCACCCCCCAACTCCAGGGTCACTCGGTTCCTCTGCGGAGGCCCAGAGTCAGGATTCAGCTGGCGGCAAGTGCATGGCAACAGGAGGCTTTAACAAGGAGATGTTGGCAGTTTCTACTTTTCCTGCAACCAGAAAGGTTAGAAATAAAGCCTCATTTGGGGTCTCCCCAAAGATAATGAGACTGAGCTGACAGTTCATTGACTTGCTTCGGAGAATTTATTTTACGAGTGTCTCTAATCCACACGGCTCCTCTTCGCTTTCGGACTCAACCAAGGGGAAACTCAAGAAATCCCACTGGCTTATTTATACTTGCCATGTGGTCCCAGATGCCGTGTGCATTTAATCAACATAATTATTATTCCGTTCTGAGAGAGAAAACGTTATGTTGGAGATGATTTTAATACACACGCATGCCCACACATACACTCACATTTGTGTGTGTGTGTGTTTGTGTGTCTGTCTGTCTGCCTCTCTGAATGCTCAAATTATGGTTTGTAAATTTCCCACAGGTACTGGTCTTCCTATTCAATCTAGAATACAGATGAATTTTACAGGGGGAAGTCTCTCCCCAGCAGAAGTCAAAATTTCTCCACTGGCACAGAAAGATCTTGAACAACTGCCCCACTCCAAGGCGATGCCCCCAGGCAAAAGCCAGACCTCAGAGGGAACATCTGTGTCCACACTCAGGGAAAAGCACCCTAGTCCTGGGTCTCCAGCCACAGTGAAGATTCTGATGCCTGAACACAGTGTGGGAGGTGTGGAGGGTAGGCCTGTGCACAGACGGCCAATGCCATCCCCTACCCTCTACCCCACTTGGGACAGGGAGCTTCAAGAATAGCGGATGTTAAATTTCCTCCCAGCTCAGTGAAATGGGAACTTCAAGTCAGGTAAATCACAGATTATAAAAGTAAGAATTATGCACTTGGAGTTTATGGTCAAGATCCACATCCATTCCAATGGAAAAATGATTTAATACCTAAACGAACACGGTTGGTTTGCTAGATTAAATCCTTTCGAAACAGTGTCTTTGGAGAAAAATCAAAGTGGTTTTTGGGGGAGGAGAGAGTCCTTGGCAGCAAAGACATTGGAAATCAAGTTCGTGCCATAATTGGCGGGCACACAGAACTTTCTCCTCACTGCCCTTGCCTGCTGTCTCCTGGACTCCCATGAAGGAAGTTGCCTTGGCTACTGCTCTTCGGCTTCTGGGGGCGGAACTGACTTGCCCAGCTTCAGATCAGCTTTTCACCACCTCAGCTACTTCATCACCTGCCTGGGAAAGCCATCTGAAAAGGGTGTGTCCAACTAGAAAGGCAGGGTAAGCAGGATGCATGTTTACTCAGGGTCTTTGTTCATGTTATTTTGCATTAGGGGAGGCTGTCATAAGGATGTGCACCTGAGCAAGGGGGTGTCATGAAGCCCAGAAGCAGCTGCATACCAGGCCTTGGGCGACTACAGGAGTCTAATTCAGACATTCTCTCAGCTGCAGAGTCTCATAAATCACTACTGTGAACTCCACCCCTAACACTGACAAAGGTCCTCTCTGTCTCTGCTTCTGCGTCCCCAGGAGCCCTGTCAGCCTCTGCTCTAGGACCTCCTAACTTGTATGCTCATGGTTATTATGTCCTCCTGGACTCTTCTCTAGCATACCTGGGTGCTATCTTCTCTCAGTGTGTTGGCCCATCTCTGTTCCTCCTACAAACTAATCAACCCTTTCTCCCTAATTCCAGTCTGGATTTCTAAGGAAGACTCACGATATCCTTATGTAGCCACTCCATGTGACATCATTGGCCATGCGACATCATTGGCCATGTGACATCACTGGCTATGTGACATCACTGGCCAGCCTAAGGATTTCCTAATCCCTGCATCAGACACCTTCTACCGATCTAATTGGTTTAAGCTGTGGCAGTGAGGTTCCACTCCCTAGAACTCCACTACTTCCATAATTACAAAGCAGTGCACGAGAATTTCTTAGTATGAGGCTATGGTCATGGCCGACTTTTCAAAGCTTAGCCTATTTAGAACACGTAGGACGTCAGAGAGCCGTTGTCAATTAGCCAATCATACTTTTGCATTATCTCTTAAGTTGGATTCAATAAATCATTTTTTAAACCCCATTTTACAGAAGCTCGTCCTCTCCATTTTAAGAAAGAAGTTAACTACAGAGATTTGACCCACTTTCCACTTTAAAGTGGAAGATATCACTGGGGAGAACAGGGGGCTTAGATGCCTGACAGGAGTCCCCGTTCAAGGGCCTCCAACTCAGGGGGTCCAGCTTAGCAGGTTTTCAGTGTCAGTAGGGAAGCACAGCACTTCGCCCTCCATGGGGACAGACCTCTTCCCTTATAACAAAGGCTCATGTTTCTAGGACAGTTCTGAAGAAAACCCACCCAAGAAGGACTGCCTTGGCCACTCACTTAGTTCTTCTGTCTCATCAGTCAGCACGCAGAGCAATGACATGGGTGTGAGGCTGTCACGTGCCTCACACAAGACACATGCCTCAAGCAAACATCCTCTGGCACCCGGATCTCAGGTGTGGGCGCAGCAGACAGGGCCATCTTGGTCCCCAGAGGCTGAGAGGTCACCTCCGTGGTGTCTGGGGACCTGTGGATGGGAACTGCAGCCTCCAAACCCATGTCCCCAGCAAGGCCCACTTGAGCAGAGCATGAAGAGGCCCCTGCAATCAAACAGGCTGGCAGAATGAGCGCACTCGTGCTCGGTGGTGCATCAGGAAATTGGCCTTCTTTGCTTTTAACAGGTCATTTCTCCAGCAGTTTTATGATTACCAAAGACAATCAGGGCAGTTGGAAACCTGCAATATTTGTACCCTTTATGCTCTTTGGGCCTCAAGCACCAAAAACATTAAGTCAGTGCCCTAGAGGGCCCCTCCCCTTTAGAGAAAATGTTTAATAATTGAAAGGCACTCATTAATTTTTTAAAAATTCCCCAGTCAATATTCTAACAATTAACATGATTATTTACTATTTAGGGATGAGCTGAGGATATGACAACAGTCTTTCTTCTACCACCTTCTGTTTTCTTTTCTTTTTTTTTTTTTAAGATTTTATTTGAGAGAGAGAATGAGAGACAGAGAGCACAAGAGGGAAGAGGGTCAGAGGGAGAAGCAGACTCCCCGCTGAGCGGGGAGCCCGATGCGGAACTCGATCCCAGGACTCCAGGATCATGACCTGAGCCGAAGGCAGTCGCCCAACCAACTGAGCCACCCAGGCGCCCCCACCTTCTGTTTTCTATCAGGAATAAATAGCAACACTCAACTATTCATAGTATCTATTAGCAGCCAATATAAATTTTAAATAATATACATAAACATCTATTTTTTTGTTGTTGCTCCATCAACTTTTAGCAGTATTTCTTGACCACCACCTACCACTCTAAGAATCTTACTGTTCCTAACCTACTTCTTTCCATAGCCATACATCTGCTGTTATCCATATTTACTTTTACATGGTTGATGATAAGAACGTTTAAATGCCATTCCATAACCTTAATAACATCTTCCACACTTTGTTTATAGGGTGAGTCTAAAGACTAACAAGCCAATAAATAAATACCATTTTTGTTGTAATTACTATGTAAATATTACTCACCACAGAGCCAAATGGTAGCATATAATTACTTTTCTTTCTCTACAGGTAAAATATCATAACCCTTGGGACATTTGAAGAACGTCATCTGAAAACAGATGATTTGTCCTGACACTCAACCAATACTCCAAATATGTCATAATATAATAAACATTGACATGTGATCCATGACTTTGTTATAAAACTATTTTTGTCCCAAGATTTCCAATTGCCTTTTGTTTTTCTTGTTGACAGAAGACAAACTGTTAAAATAGCCTCAATTTTATTTCTGCCTCTCAATGATAGTGTTGCATGGAATCCCCATTTTATCCAGATACAACCTCCACGGACCTTCTTTCCCTGTGGATCAGCTGTTCACCAGGCCTGATGCACTTGCCATGCTAGGACTTTCCCTTACCACATTTTTGGGTTAGAACCACTCTTTCCTTGATTTGAATTTCCCTGATAGCTAATGATGATGAACATGTGTCTGTTAGTCATTTGTATATCTTCTTTGGAGAAGTGTCTATTCATGTCTTCTGCCCATTTTTTGACTTGATTATTTGTTTTTTGGGTGTTGAGTTTGAGAAGTTCTTTATAGATCTTGGATACCAGCCCTTTATCTGTAGTGTCATTTGCAAATATCTTCTCCCCTTCCGTAGGTTGCCTCTTTGTTTTGTTGACTGTTTCCTTTGCTGTGCAGAAGCTTTTTATCTTGATGAAGTCCCAAAAGTTCATTTTTGCTTTTGTTTCACTAGCCTTTGGAGATGTACCTTGAAAGAAGTTGCTGTGGCCGATGTCAAAGAGGTTACTGCCTACGTTCTCCTCTAGGATTTTGATGGAGATACCACCTTACACCAGTTAGAATGGCAAAAATTGACAGGGAAAGAAACAACAAATGTTGGAGAGGTTATGGACAAAGGGGAACCCTCTTACACTGTTGGTGGGAATGCAAGTTGGTACAGCCACTTTGGAAAACAGCGTGGAGGTGCCTCAAAAAATTAAAAATAGAGCTACCCTATGACCCAGCAATTGCACTCCTGGGTATTTACCCCAAAGACACAGATGTAGTGAAAAGAAGGGCCATATGCACCCCAATGTTCATAGCAGCAATGTCTGCAATAGCCAAACTGTGGAAAGAGCTGAGATGCCCTTCAACAGACGAATGGATAAAGAAGATGTGGTCCATATATACAATGGAATATTACTCAGCCATCATAAAGGATGAATACCCAACTTTTACATCAATATGGATGGGACTAGAGGAGATTATGCTAAGTGAAATAAGTCAAGCAGAGAAAGTCAATTATCATATGATTTCACTTATTTGTGGAACATAAGAATAGCATGGAGGACATTAGGAGAAGGAAGGGAAAAATGAAGTGGGGAAATCGGAGGGGGAGATGAACCGTGAGAGACTATGGACTCTGAAAAACAAACTGAAGGTTCTACAGGGGAGGGGGGTGGGGGGATGGGTTAGCCTGGTGATGGGTATTAAGGAGGGCACATACTGCACGGAGCACTGGGTGTTATACGAAAACAATGAATCATGGATCACTACATCAAAAACTAATGGTGACTAACATAACATAATAAAATTAAATTTAAAAAAAGAACCACTCTTTCCTTAATCATTGCTTTCTTTCTCCCCATTTTTGCTAGCATGACTCCCTTATTTTGCCAAGTAGATATTTTCTGAGCCCCTGTGTATCTAAAAATATATTTCACCCTCCCACTTGATTGACAGTTTGGCAGGATACAAAATTCTAGATCATATTAAACACAGTTCAAAATAATTTTTCCTTAGAATTTTATGGCATTGCTCCATCAACTTCCATCAGCCAGTGTTGTTGATGCCGGATGATTTTTGTTACAATGCAGCGTTCCTGATTTGCTAGTTTGTTTCACCCTGAAAACTTTTAATGTCTTCTCTTTATTCTGACCTTTCTGAGTTTGGTGAAATTATTCTTATGTGTGGATCTTTATCCTTTCGTATGGCTCAGCCCTTGAGCCCTGTCACACTGAAGACTTGTACTTGTCTTCAACTCTTAGAAATTTCCCTCACAATTAAAAAATTCTACCCTGTATTATATAGTTTAAGTGCTGGAATTACTGGTCATATGTTGAATTCTGAACTGATTTTCTCTTTCATTTTTTTCCTTCATGTTTTATGTCTACCTTTTTGTTCTATAGTTTGGACTATTGCTTTGGCTTTATTGTGAACTTTTTTTCTACTAATTTTAAGATTTTTGATATAACTTTTCCATTACAAGAGTTAATTCTTTGACCATCCATTTATTATATCATTCATTCTATTCTTGTCTCAGATACAGTGTCTTCTCACATCTCTGGAAGGCAGAATCAGATTTTTAAAAGTTCTCTTCTGTTTCCTGGAATAGCTCCTTCAGTGTCAGTTATAATTATTTTGATTCTTCTTTTACATACTGCTCTTCTTTCTCTGATATACTATTCACTCATATCCCACAATAAGAACCAAGGCTGGTTATGAAATAAAGGAAATTTTCAACTTTGATGTTCATGAGCCCTGCTCCTGGGTTCCCAGGGAAGCTATTCCCTAACATTTACTAAGGTCAAAATGACTCAGCAAAACCTCAAACCATGGGCTCTATTTCTGCCCCGAGCACACATTGTACATATGCTTTGTTAAAAATAATAATAATAATAGCCAGAAAGGAGTATTCCAAAGATAAGACAAAGGAAAAAAACCTGCTTGGTTCCCATGAGATTAAAGTCATACAGCCTTGCACATACCAAAAACATAAGATAAAGTCTGTAACTTTCTGGAATGTCCTTCGTCATGGTCATTTGTAACTCTTTATGTAAAGAACAAAACAAAACAAGTGCACCGAAAGCTCCTTCCCTCAAGCACTCTCTTTATGAAGATTTGTATCCCGGGCAGCTGTCCTAACTTGGACTCAAATAAACTCTTTTCTTTTTCCTTTAAAATTTTTTAAAAGGTTTGTTCATTTTGCACGTCAATACTGGTATGGTTTTTTTCTGCTACTTTATAGGACTATATGATGATTTTCCCAACAGACCTCTGTCCTGAAATATAGGCTGATTGTAACTCTTGTGTATCTGGGTAAGATATATTTAACAGAAGGCTTTTCTTTAGGGTGATCAGTAATGAATAAGCTACCCAAATTCCAGAAGAAAAAAATGCTTTATTCTGGGGTAGCAAGAATCTCCAAGTGTCTTAGCTTTCTATAGATTGCTTGTTCTCTTGATTTAGAGAAAGACAACAGTTTTCAGTTTTGGATTGTTTTGCTTTTTATTTATGTTTTTTGTTTATTTGTTTTTAGTCTTGGTGAAAATCCAAAGTACTAATTATTCTATAAAGGGAGGCCAAAGAGAAGGTGAGTAGAGGGCTGACTTCTGCAGCTCTCATCTTCAATCAGTCCTTCTGACTATTGCCCTCCATACCTATTGACTCAGAGTCCAGAACATCTTAAAGGTTTCACAGGTAAGATCAACTTCCACTCCTCTGCTTCACTCACTAATCAACACATTCCAATTTTCCCTCTTCTGAAAATTTCTTAAAATCATTTATTCACCAGTGGTCTCTCCAAACTCTGTGCCATTATAAGCTTATTCCTCTCTATGTTTCTCTAAGTCCTGAATTTCAATTGAGTGTCAGGGAATAAGGGGAGTCCATGAGTGAGTAGTTTTCACATCTTTAATTAGAAGCCTCCAAACCTTGTTTGGGGGTGTTTAGACAAGAGGAGAGCAGTATTTCCCCTCCCCCCTCGCCCAGGGCCAGAGCAGGGACATCAATGTTTGTTGCCTGGGGAGGACAGTTGTGCCCAACAGAATGGCTCTTCATAAGATTCATGAGCCACAAAGGCTGTGTAGCAGCAGGGCAAAGAGGAGAGAGCAGAAGACCTTGAGAGTATGGTGAGTCAATTGTCCAGATCAGACAACTGTGAGTCTGTGAGTCAGTTGTTGGTGGAACTCTGATAAGTAACTGATAAGTAACTGGGAGTCTCTTTAAAAGAGAGTAGAAAAGGGGCACCTGGGTGACTCAGTTGGTTAAGCGACTGCCTTCGGCTCAGGTCATGATCCTGGAGTCCTGGGATCAAGTTCCACATCAGGCTCCCTGCTCAGCAGGGAGTCTGCTTCTCCCTCTGACCCTCCCCCCTCTCATGTGCTCTCTCTCTCTCATTCTCTCTTTCAAATAAATAAATAAAATCTTAAAAAAATAAAAAAAAAGAGGGTAGAAAAGAGGGAGTTAATTTCTAAAACTGGGCAAACAGAAGCTCATTTCAACATATGTTGGGGATAAGAAAGGAAGTGTAACCTTATATTGTAGTCTGAGCTGCTCTTTGTAAGTTTGCTTCCATAGAAGTGTTAGTAAAGTTCAAGTGAAGATCAGTCTTTAGAATATAGAAGGTCACCTCCAGGGACAAATTTTTGTTTGGTACAAGTAATTTGCCTCTTATATAATGCCTGATCCAAGGTGAGGGTAGGATGGTGTGGAGGAAACCAATATTTATTAAGACACTACTACATGTTATGAATGTTGTATATCTTATTTCATTCAATACTCACAAGAACTCCATGAGATTCATTCAGTCCTTGAATTGGCTAAATTTAATGAGCAGGCCATATATACCAATAACTGTGCTAGCATGGGGAGTACAATGGTGTATGAAAACCATCGTGTCCTTGTACACCACCACTGGCTAACTGTGTTTACAGTCTAGTGGAGGAGACAGACTTAATTAAATAATCACTTATTTATAAGTGTAAAATTATAACACAAGTTCTATAAAGTACTATATCATGCCCATCAGAATGCACAAATAAGAAACCTGACCTTTAATGAGGGAAGGACCAAGGAAGGCATTTCTAAGAAAATGACATTTGCTCTGAAATCTAAAAAAAATAATGATAGTTAACCAGTTGAAAAGGAGGAAGAGGGTATTCTGAGTAGAATACAATATGTGCAAAGGCCCTGGGGTGGAGAGAGCATGGCATTTTTAGATGTGTGAAAGAAGCACCATTTGGCAACCACCATAGTAATAATTATTTCAGGCAGGAATCATCACTGTATTCTAATATTAGAAAATGAAAGTTTGATAAGGAACAGGATTCTACATAGTCTCAAAGTAGCTCTCATAAGATTTTCTTATTACAAAGGGAAAAATAGTAACATTTCAGTGGAGACACCTGATAGATATCACTTTAACTAACTGACCAAAGTTAATATCACAATAGCAGTAATGAGATAAATTGATATCACATGCTTCCTGATATAATGCACTAAGAAGAACACAAAATCGCTTCTATGGTATTCCTGCCAAAAATGTATAACCTGTATGTAATCATGAGGAACCATCAGACAACTGAAAATGAAAGACATTCTCCAAAATAACTGGCAGGACTCTTTAAAAATGTCAGTGTCATAAAAGACAAAGAAAGACTGAGGAAGTATTCCAGATTAAGGAGTTGAAAGAGAAATGGCATTTTGTAGAATATGTGATCCTGAATCCTGGAGAAGAAACTTTCTTCTTTATAGCAAATTTCTTTTGCTATAAATGACATTAATGGGGTAACTAGTGAAATTTGAAAGAGGTTTGTAAATTAGAAAACGGTACTATATTATTTTTTCTATATTTAGAGTTTAACATGAGAGGAATATGTGTAAAGGGTACACAAGAACTCTTTGCACTGTTTGTACAATCTTTCTTTAAGTCTGAAATTATTTCAGGGTAAAAAGTTAAAACAACAGGGGCGCCTGGCTGGCTCAGTCAGTAGAGCAGGTGACTCCTGATCTCGAGGTCATGAGTTCAAGCCCCACCTTGGGTCTAGAGCTTACTTAAAAAAAAGGGGGAGGGGTTAAAACAACAAAAATATGTGACAGAAGACCTCAACAGGTGGAGCTCAAGAGACAAAGAATGTGGGCACCTGGGTGGCTCAGATGGTTAAGCGTCTGCCTTCGGCTCAGGTCATGATCCCAGAGTCCTGGATCAAGTCCCGCATCGGGCTCCCTGCTCAGCAGGGAGCCTGCTTCTCCCTCTGCTTCTCTCTCTCTGTCTCTCTCTGTCTCTCATGAATAAATAAATAAAATCTTTAAAAAAAAAGAGAGAGAGACAAAGAATGTGAGGCCACATGAAGCTGAACTAGTAGAGAAAGGCCAACCCATGTTGTCCTTGAAAATCACATTAAGATGTTGGTCTTTATCCTGAAAGTGAAGGGAAGCCACTGAAAGGTATAGGCAGGTAGATGACATGATCAGATCGGCATTTTGTAAAGATCACTCGGGTTGCAGGCAGAGGAGAGAGACTGTAGAGCATCCAGAATAACTAACCATAGGAAGGCCAGTTAGGTGGGAACATCACGGATGGCAGTGGGCAAGTGGATGGATTAACAAGCTACTTGGTGGTTAGCAATGACAGTGCTTGGAATGTGCTGGAAATGGGATAGAAGAGTGAGCAGAGAGAATGGGAGGAACTTAAATGGACCCCTGGGTTTCTCATTTACATAATTGGGTAGACAACAGAGACCTCTCTCAGGGAAGATGGAAAGAGGACCAGGTTTGGGGAAGTCGAGAGTCTGACTGTGGGTGTGTGAGGTTCATTTCCCTCTGAGACATCTAGGTATGGCTGTCGGTAGGCAGTTGCACCTGCACAGGGGTAGGAGTGGAAGGTGGGGATGTGGCTGAGCTCCCCTAGAGAGCGGGGAGCAGGTACAGAGAGGAAAGAGTGCAGGGCCTAGGGGCAGGCTTGAACACCTCTGTAGGGTCTGTCTGTGTTCTTTCCCTCATTTCATAGATGAAGAACAGGCTATACCAGCTAGTAAGTGACAGGGATTGAAGTGGAGTCTGACTTCCAATCTCTGCCTTCCCCAGTAAGTTCTCAAAAAGTGCAAGATGTAGCCTTGCCTTGGGTCCTTTTCCAGTTTTATGCAAAATCAGCCTGAAAAAAAATGTATTAAGAAAGAGGTGACATGGAAGAAGAGATTTCCATATCCTCCTGTCTCTGGATGCCTAGTTAGGTAGGATTTTTATCACTTAGGAAAAACAAAAAGCCAGACTTTCTTGTACAGGTTTCAAAACTTGCTTCTTGTCCATCTTCAGAAGCATATTGGAAGGGCACTCTCCTTCTTATTGTAAGCAAATCCTTGTGTGTAAGGAGTAAGAAGAATCTATCCCAGGTCTGGGCATAAATTTCCGTGGTTAGGGTTGGCTGAGTTGCTTCCTCCCTGAACTTTAATATTTGTCTCTAGTTACCATGTAAGAAATGAGAAAACTGGAGTCGGCAGCAGCCAGCTTAGCTGGGACCCATGATAAAACTGGAGTAATCCTACTTCTCTGTCTCATCTCAGGCCATGGCTTTATAATTCGACTAAGGAATTTCACATGTTATTTAGAGATTCCACGTGTTACCTAGCAATTTCATGTCTAGGATTCCATTGACCTTTCCTCACTTAAGCAACACAAACTCACAACTGTCCATTGGACATCTGGTAAGGAAGCCTAGGATAACTCCCAGCTCATGAGGTTGGCGGCCGGTGAATCCCAAATCCCTAGGATGCCATGGTGGGGTGTGAGAGGCAAGCCTTAGAACTCAGTGAACAGAAGCATTTAAAGTGACAGGCTAAAGGAAGAGACGCAATGATATGAAGTTCTGAGATAAGTCAGAAGCCCACCTGGGTTTTTAGACAGTTTTTAACCTTTTTAAGTACATTCACACATTCATTTGATCTCTCACTGTGCTTTACTGTCAGCAAGTATCCTCATATCCACACTTAAGAGCAGCTCTGACCCCAGGCCCGAGACTTATTCCAGAAACTCATAGTTATCTTTGGAAGGAGCAGTGTATTTTTCAGACAAGCAGATAAATACAATGTTTATATATGCTGTAAACATAAGGGGAAGCTGGGTGAAAGGTAAACAGAAATTCTACTAGTTTTGTGACTTTTTTGGTATCTAAAATTATTTCAAGATAATAAAGTTTTTTTAAGATGACATTCTACTATCTTCTGGTTTCTCTCATTTCTGATAAAAGGTGAATGACAAATCATTTTTCTTCTGCTATAATACGTCATTTTCTCTGGCTGCTTTCAATATTTTCTCTTTATCTTTGGTGTTAGAAATTTGCCTTTGATGCAGGTAGGCATGACTTTTTTGTATTTATTCTATGTGGTTTTCATTGGGATTCTTCAATCTCTAAATTTATGTCTTTCAATAAATTTGGAGAATTTCCATCCATTCTATCTTTAAATATTTTTTCCTGCCTCAGTGTCTCTCTTCTCTCTGGGATTGCACTTAATATAGATTTCACAGTGAGATCCTCTTAATTTATTGCAACCATATTTTCCTTAATTAACAGTATTTATAACGGCCATTTATTTTTAAATCTTCGTATGCTGACTCCAACCAAGAACTGATCCTAAATAATTTCTCAGGATTTTAGTCTGTTTTTGTCTTTCCTCTTAACACTGAGGAACATTTCTTGGTTCTTCATATGTCAAGTTATTTTAATTTTTTTTTGTTTTTTTTTTAAAGATTTTATTTATTTATTTGAGAGAGAGAGAATGAGAGATAGAGAGCACGAGAGGGAAGAGGGTGAGAGGGAGAGGCAGACTCCCCGCTGAGCAGGGAGCCCGATGTGGGACTCGATCCCGGGACCCCAGGATCATGACCTGAGCCGAAGGCAGTTGCTTAACCAACTGAGCCACCCAGGCGCCCAAGTTATTTTAATTTTGAATTGAATTAACCTTCTGAATGCTATGTTGTAGGGACATTGGGTTCATTTTTTACTCCTTCAAAAAATGTTGATGTTTTGTTCTAGTAGTTAGGGAAGTTGATTTGACTCAAATTGTAAATTCCGTCTCTTGGTTCAAATCTCACATCCGAGGTTTGGGTTTTCTCTGTGGTGCTTGGAGTATGTCCCTGGCATGCATGGTTCATGGACCAGCCAGAAACTTGGGCAGAGTTTATACACAGAATTTGGGACTCTGATGCTCTCCTTTCCAGGATTCTAATCTCACTTCCCAGTCACCATGGTATTCCTGATCTCTGAATCTTTGGGACAGAAAGACAGAAGGACAGGTTTTGTATCAGAGTTTTGTCATCTCATACAGTACTAACTGTGGTCTGCCATCCGGCTAAAAGTCATAAACATGGGGCTTTCCTCCTTATGGGTCCGTTCTTACAGGTTTTCTCTCCCCTGCAGACTTTGCCTCCGCCCCTGCTGAAGATCATAGTTGCTCTCGCTGGGCTGGTGGGGTCCAATGGGAGCCTACTCAGGCATGCCCTTAGCTGCTGTTTCCTGACCTGCTTCTCTCTGGGCCAGGACCACTTACTACTTGACACATGCATCAAAGAAAAGAACTCAGACTCTTGGGCTGATTTCTCAGCACTTCCCTTTGCAGAAGCATCTTCAAGCTCTTGCTTACTCAGTAGCCTTGAACTCCAACTGCCTCTCCCAAGCACCATAACACAGCTGAAAACTGCTCAGCCTCTCTCCCTTTTCACAGCTGCCTTTTCTCTTACCTTCAGTCCCTCTTCCCAGACCACTTAGGAACTGGCAAATGCCCCAGTTGAAAAATAGCACAGATTGTCCAGCTTACCTTGATGAATTTCCCTTCTCTCTGGGGGTTTTGGCCCTCCTGTCCTGGCTGCTTTAGTAGCTCTCCAACATTTCAAACGTGGAGTTTTGTTTTGTCTTTATCCATGTTTTCAGGTTATTCATGGCAGGAGGTTTGGTCTTCTACATGCTAGTTTGCCAGTGCTGGAAGTAGAATACCATCATCCAAGTTTTTAAAAATCAACCTACATGATTCACTTATGCATAGAGCAACAAGAAGAAGTATTTAGGGTTAAATACTTATAAGACAAAAGTAGTTATAAAAATCAGAGTTTTGAAGATATAATTCAAGTCAGTGAACTCCACATATCATGGTGAATAAGAACATTTGCTTTGCAGTAGCCAGATCTCAACTCAAAGCTTATTCTGCTGCCTCCTAGACAAATAATGCTGGGCAAATTACTTAAGTTCAGCTTTCTCACCTGTAAAAGGGTAATAATAGTACTTCCCTCCTTCTAACTAATAGTATCCTAATAGTTATTATGAGAGAACTAAATGAATTACTCTTCGTTAAAGTCCTTGGTACAAATAAATATCCATGAGGTACAGGTATGCCATATATATGTATAGGATTGATGATAGATAGATAGATAGATAGATAGATAGATAGAAAAATAGATAGATAAATAGAAAGAAAGAACAGTAATGCATATATAACAGGGCCTAAAAATCATTATGGGTAAAGAAGAGGGCACAAAAGCCATAGTGTATTATGTATGCATTAGTTTTCTTTTGCTCTTATAACATATTACCATAAACTCAGTGGCTTACAAAAAACACAAATTTATTATCTTACAGTTCTGCAAGTCAGAAGTCCAAAATGAGTCGACAGGGCTGTGCTCTATCCAAAGGCCCTAGGAGAAAGCCCTTTGCCTTGCCTTTTCTAGCTTCCAGAGGCTGCCTGCATTCTTTGGCATGGGGTCCCCACATCCCTCTGGCCTCCACTTCTGTTGCTGCACCTCCTTCTCTGACTCTGACACACTTGCCTCCCCATTATCAGGACCCTTGTGATTACATTGGACCCACTCATACACTTCAGGATAATCTTCTCATCTCAGGATCCTTAATTTAAGGACATCTGCAAAATTCCTGTTATCATGTAGAGAAACATACTCACGGATTTGGGGATTAGCATGTGGAAATATGGGGGAAGAGGCATTGTTCTACAATATACCACAATATAATACCACCTTGAATTTAGTGCCATCCTTCTTACAACTGAGATAAGAGCCACCAAATACATTGGCTTTTAAATGAATTTGAGCATCCACTTAAGTTTCATCTTTATCATTGTTAACATGGTCCAAATCCTAAAAAATGGCTTTTTAAACCCCTAGGTAGCTACACATCAGATTCTGAATTGCGAGACAGTAGGCAATCATTTCTTTCTTAGAGCCATCAATTCAGATAACATTCTTACAAGTTACCCAGGCTTCACCCTTGAGTGAATGGTTTTCAAAAGAATTTCTATTGTCCTGCAAGTGTCAGAGAGATGATAAAATAAGAATCGTTTGGCCATTATCTTCCTATTTTTTCTAAAAGTCCTGGATAGCCCTTTTTTATTTTCCAAGTAATTTTTTTCTTACACAGACATCCTGGGGTTAGGCAATCAACTACTCTAGGAATTACACTATAATCTGTTCCCTGCTAGATTATCCCCCCTTTCTACATTACCTTCTTCCTTCTATACATGTATCCTCTTCCCCAGGACCCCGTTAGCTCTCTGCCCACTTGAAACACCATTGTACAGGCTGTCTGCCTTTATCACCATCATCTAAGGACTTAAGACCTCTTCCTTTATAATGTAAATGCACCGGGCAGGCAACCTAACCATTGTAACCACCTGTCCCTCCAAGTGGAATGACCCAATAAATGCTATTTCTATATCATTGCCCAATGCAGGTTGGTAGTATGTATGGGGTAGCTCTATGTTTTACACAGTAATTCAGGGACCCAGGCTCCTTCCACCTTGAGGCTCCACACTCCTCAGGCTCTGTGGAGGCAATAGATGGAGAAAGAGAGAGAAGACTCACACATGGTAGACTTTCATGGACCCTAGAAGTGGTATATGTCACTTCTGCCCACATCTGACTAGCCAGACTCTAGTCACTTGGCCACACCTAATTAAATACCCAAGGGTGTCTGGGAAAAGAGTCCCTGGGAAGAAAAGAA
Organism: Callorhinus ursinus; assembly: GCF_003265705.2. Taxonomy (NCBI): domain Eukaryota; kingdom Metazoa; phylum Chordata; class Mammalia; order Carnivora; family Otariidae; genus Callorhinus; species Callorhinus ursinus. The sequence continues at coordinate 39,242,919 of NW_027397070.1, forward strand.
AAATATCTGGTGAACAAGTAGCCAGTTTATGCAGCAACAAATATTAGATTATGTTGTATAGTAGATTAGATGAGAGGGGATATCATATAATGATACTGAGGATATAAAAATTGTGTATCATCTATATTCCTGGCTAGATGTTGATGTCTTCTAGGATAAAGATTTTATATCACTTTTTCTGCAATAGTATCTAACACAGTAGTTGCCCAATAAATGTTTGATAAATGAATCACAGTGTATTGAAGCTAAAAGAGTCCATGGAGATTTTCTAATCTAAACCCTTCATTTTAAGTGTGAAGAATCAGAAATCTAGAGATGCTAAGCACTGTGCCCATGTTCACTGGCAGGGCCAGGACCCATCTATCTCATATCCCAGATCAAATGAAACAATCTTTGAAACCAACTTATCTTGTTTCCCTGGCCAAATGAGACTCTCTTTTTAACCAACTTATCAGAACTTACACATCTGACAACCGCAACCACATTCTGTCTAGGTAGTGGAACCTGCGGGCTGGGAAACTTCAGGATGGTTCATGCTAAGAGCTGGACCCTGAAGAAGCACTTTGAAGGCAGCCCTACTCATAGTAACTTTGAGTTAAAGACAGTTGAACTCCCATCCTTAAAAAATGGAGAGGTCCTGCTGGAAGCTTTGTTCCTTACCGTGGATCCTTATATGAGAGTGGCGGCCAAAAGATTGAAGGAGGGTGATATGATGATGGGGCAGCAAGTGGCCAGAGTTGTGGAAAGTAAAAACTCAGCCTTCCCAGCAGGAACTGTGGTAGTGGCTTTTTCAGGCTGGATGACGCACTCTATTTCTGATGGGAAAGATCTGGAAAAGCTACCCGCAGAATGGCCAGACACGTTACCGGTGTCTTTGGCTCTGGGAACAGTGGGCATGACAGGGCTAACAGCCTACTTTGGCCTACTTGACATCTGTGGTGTGAAGGGTGGAGAAACAGTGATGGTTAATGCAGCAGCAGGAGCAGTGGGCTCTGTGGTGGGGCAGATAGCTAAGCTCAAGGGCTGCAAAGTTGTTGGAGCAGCAGGGTCTGACGAAAAGTTTGCCTACCTCAAAAAGCTTGGATATGATGTTGCCTTTAACTACAAAACAGTAGAGTCTTTGGAAGAAACTTTGAAAAAAGCCTCTCCTGATGGTTATGATTGTTACTTCGATAATGTAGGTGGAGAGTTTTCAAACATTGTTATCCCCCAGTTGAAGAAATTTGGAAGAATTGCTATATGTGGGGCCATCTCTACATATAATAGTACTTGCCCTCCTCCCCCAGGCCCACCCCCAGAGAATATTATCTATCAGCAGCTCCGCATGGAAGGGTTCATCGTCACCCGCTGGCAAGGAGAGGTCTGCCAGAAGGCTCTGAAAGACTTGCTGAAATGGGTCACAGAGGGTAAAATCCAGTACCATGAATACATCATCGAAGGATTTGAAAACATGCCAGCTACATTCATGGGAATGCTGAAAGGAGATAACTTGGGAAAAACAATAGTGAAAGTATGAAAAAAATGACACACGGAATCTAGAAATCATTTGGATAATTATTTCTTTTTAACCATTTAGTAAAAATGTATACTACCTTCATCATCTAAGAAATAGTCATTGCGATGAGTTTGATCTCCCTAATAAAACACATGTAAGTGGTAAAAAAAAAAAAAAAAAAAGAACTTACACATCTAAACAAGTATTATTTGCCCCTGAGAACTCTCCTTGTGAGTTCTTAACCAGTCAATTACTATTGCCATTTAAAAAATTTATGGAGCTATAAACATTGGGTGCACGTACCGCTTCGGGTCCCTACATTTGTATCTTTGGGGTAAATACCCAGTAGTGCAATTGCTGGATTGTATAAGTCAATCAGAGAAAGACATGTATCATATGACCTCACTGATATGAGGAATTCTTAATCTCAGGAAACAAACTGAGGGTTGCTGGAGTGGTGGGGGGGTGGGAGGGATGGGGTGCCTGGGTGATAGACATTGGGGAGGGTATGTGCTATGGTGAGCGCTGTGAATTGTGCAAGACTGTTGAATCACAGATCTGTACTTCTGAAACAAATAATGCAATATATGTTAAGAAAAAAAAAGAAGAAGATAGATAGGAGGGGAAGAATGAAGGGGAGTAAATCGGAGGGGGAGACGAACCATGAGAGATGATGGACTCTGAAAAACAGACCGAGGGTTCTAGAGGGCAGGGAGGTGGGGGGATGGGTTAGCCTGGTGATGGGTATTAAATAGGGCACATTCTGCATGGAGCACTGGGTGTTATGCACAAACAATAAATCATGGAACACTACATCAAAAACAAATGATGTAATGTATGGTGATTAACATAATAATAAAAAATTTAAAAAATTTTTATGGAGCTTCCTTGTAGGAATTACTTTCATAGCCTATGGTATTTTCTTTAGAATTCCATTAATAGTGGCTGATAAATATTCATCCTTTGAGGATAGATTTTATTTTTGAGAAACCCAAGTTGTTTGGAGCCCATTTTGAAAGATAAAGGTGAGTGGAGGTGATCTGGCCACGCGATACTGGAAAAAAAAAAATTCAGGTCTTGATCCAAAAACAGGTAAGACTGTGCACCATTTTGTGACAGGCTCTCCTGCATGATTTGCCAACCAGCTTGGGGAGAACTCCAGAAGAGGAGATGTGTGGGCATTTTGAGCAATGGCATCATTGTTGAAACAAGTGCATGGAGTCCTAAGGTGATTGGTTTAAACAGAAGTAATAGTGGGCTGAAATGTACATTCTAGTTTGTGTGACCCCCTTGTCAGACATACCTGTGCTGTCAAATGCCCACTGTAACTATTCTAGTGCCTTTAATATTCTACTAGCTCCTTATTCAGAAACCTGCCATAAGATGGGAGGAAGTGTTATTAGAAAAATGGGGGAAAGGGACACGTGGGGGACTCAGTCAGTTAAAGGTCTGCCTTTGGCTCAGGTCATGATCCTGGGGTCCTGGGATCAAGTCCTGCATCAGGCTTCTCCCTCTGCCTGCTGTTCCCCCTGCTTGTGCGCACTCTCTCTCTCTGTCAAAATAAATAAATAAAATCTTTAAAAAAAAGAAGAAGAAGAATGGGGGAAAGATTTCTGGATAAGACAGTAGAAAGTTGGTAACCTGATCCACTCTTGTCATGGAAAATACTTAGAAAAATACAACAACAAAAGGCTACAAAATGCTAGGAGGTTGACTGTGTGCCCCAATCAACCCTCCAGTTCAGGAGCCAAGAGGATTTTAAAGGCAACCACGTGCCCAGGGAGGATCCAAGACGAAAACTGCTGCCCTTTCCATCAACAAGCCCCAAGTCAGAGAGCCTTTCCTCCTTAGAGATAATAACCAAACAAACAAGAAGCAACAGGGACCTCTGAGGAGAGTTTGCAACACAAACTAGAGAGAGCCATGCTCTAGTATAAAAGTGTCCAGGGCTCTGCATTACACTACATTAAGCTGGGGAAGAAAGAAGTCAGAGTTCAGAATCATCGCTTTTGTTTTGTGTACTATATAAAAATGTAAACACCAATCTCCTTACTTTACACTCACACCTGGCTTGTTTTGAGCAGCTCCCCGGTATCTCCCTGAACGGTCCAATTTAAAGACTTTTCAATTGCATAATTACACTCTTTTGGTAAATTACCATTTTGGTAAATTTTGAGCAAGGGCCCTGCATGGAGGGAACGAAGTGCCGGGCACGCACTTCCGGGGAAAGCGCTGTTAGTGTAATGGGGATCTTTTCTAAAGTAAACATTCATTTTGGGAAATAGAAACATATGCTCCTGTGGCCGTGACATCATAATCCAATGATTCAACGAAGACCCCAGTCTAGAAAGTCTTTAGCTGGCCTCTTCTGCCCACACAACCACACATGACCAGCAATCACCATGGTTCCACCACCCGGCCATCCTTCCTCGGGCTAAGCTCTAACATCTCCTGCAGGCGACCCTGCCAGAAAAAGAGAGACATGCACAGGCACTGCTGGGCAACCTGTCCAAGCACAATGGCCCAACCCATCTAGCTGCCTCACCCCATCAGCTGAGCCTCTGGAAATATTTTTCCCCTTGGACCTTTAGATCACACTTAGCTGAGGAAGTGTGGAGCCTGTCTGCACCCTCCTGAAAGAGCGGTAATTCAGACACCACCCCTGGGAGTGTCAACTTTCACCTCCCCACAGTCACCTCCAGATTAAACTGTCCTCAGTGAAGAATCCAAAGCCGACCCCTCTCTCTGCCCAGTCCTGCGACTCCACCTGGGATGAGGGGCCCAGCTGTGCTCCTTTCTGCCTCCCACGTCTTCAAAAGTACTAAAGCCTCAGCAATTGGAATTTAGCTGTCAACTTTGCTGATGAGGCAGCAGGGAAATTAGAAACCATTTCCCGGCCTATAGCTGTGTTGGACCCAACAAATGCTAACTGGAGCAAAAAGTCATAGCTGGGCACAGAAGTCAGAGGCCAGCACTGAGGCTTCGGGAGCCAATGTATTGACTGAGAAAGGGGCATTTTAAAATAGTCATGTTGCTGCCCCTGGCTCCTACTTTAAAGGAGGTTTCTCTGATAATTGAGGGTTGTTTAAAATCTGATCTCCTCTGTTAAAACAAAACAAACAACTTAGAAATGCATCAAGCAGATTCCCTAGAGACCAATATAACCCAGAAAATGTAATAATGCAAAGCCTAGGCAGCTGAGTTTTTATTTGTGCCTAGCTTCAGAAAGCCAAACCCCTAAGGGCTCTGAACCCAAGGTTCATTTATTCTTAATAAGCTCAGTTCCAGGGGTGCTGTCAGCCTCCAGCTAATGACAATGCACCACCAGCAGCTGGGGTAGCTGGATTCCAAAGAAGAGTGAGGATCTAACTGAGATAAGAAATATAAGCATTGGGGAGGGTATGTGCTACGGCGAGCACTGAATTGTGCAAGACTGTTGAATCACAGATCTGTACTTCTGAAACAAATAACGCAACATATTTTAAGAAAAAAGAAAAAGAAGAAGATAGCAGGAGAGGAAGAATGAAGGGGAGTAAGTCAGAGGGGGAGACGAACCATGAGAGATGATGGACTCTGAAAAACAAACTGAGGGTTCTAGAGGGGAGGAGGGTAGGGGGATGGGTTAGCCTGGTGATGGGTATTAAAGAGGGCACATTCTGCATGGAGCACTGGGTGTTATGAACAAACAATGAATCATGGAACACTACATCAAAAACAAATGATGTAATATGTGGTGATTAACATAACAATAAAAAATTTAAAAAAAAAAGAAATATAAGCATGACTCATGCCACCATTCATTAGTGTCCAGACCCTACATCTTATGTTTTTAACAACTAGTTCAGCATGAATTCTCCAGCTCCCAAAGAGACAGCACTTCTCCGTGCTAATCAGAATGGCACTGGGGATGGAGGCAGTAACAGGCCCCTCAGTCCTGTGTCCACGGATCTAGTTCCACGGCTGCTCAGAGAAGCTGGTCCCGGCTCACAAAATACAGACGAGGGCCTGCCCAATGTCACACTCCAAACTGGCTGTCTCCTGGTCATGAGAGTCTTCAACCCAGCTGACGAGTCATGAACTCTTATTTCATTCCCTTCCCAGTGTTTCCTTCCTGATGGATCCGAGGCTGCTAGAGCCTGTGTGCCGTGAAGGATCTGGGGCAACAACTTAGCTGTAACTCTGGTCAGGCTGATCTTGTAAAGCAATCATCCTAACACAGGCCTTACCCAAATCACCTTCCCTGGGCTGCCAGACTAACTCAAGCGATCCTCCCTAGTCTCTTGGTCACCCCTGTCTGTAACAGAAGCAAAGCATTTCCAAAACTGTGTCGGCCAAGGAACGGAGAGAAGTTAACTGGCCCAAAAGGGAATGGTTCTTGTTCTAGATGGGCCTGGGTTGTATTTCCCTAAAGGCACATGGAGAGGGGGTTCCTAGCTGAGGATACATCAAAACAGACTGAGGGATATTCTTGATAGAAATAGCAGTATAGAAATGCCAAACCTAGGAAGCTTCTCTGATTTCTAGTCCCCGCCTGTATGCAGCCAAGGCCAAGTTCAGAGCTGTATGCTCCAGGAAGACCTGGAGTTTTGCTCTTCACTGACCTCAGGATTCTGTAGTCTGACTCATGGATTCAGATCGCCAGGTTGGACCTCTCTTCGGGTCTGGGTCTGTAGGGCCAATGCCTAGTCAACATCTCCCCTTAAACATTTCAAATGATTCTTGAATTCAACCCAGCCCAAATGAGATTTGAGATATTCTCTCCAAACCACCTTCTCTTCCTATGACCTCTCCATGGGTGTCCCCATCATCATCATAGTCCCTTCAGGCAGAAACAAGGAGTTGTCTTTGACAAATCCCTCTCCATCACCAACCCTCATATCCAGTTGATCATGGAGTCCTGTCTATGTTATTTCCCAAATGTCTCTCAAGTATGGCCCCCTCACCATGTCTCCAGTCATTCTCTCCCTAGTCCAAGCAACCGATATGTCTCTCCCAGCCTACTGCCAATGACTCACTCCTCTTTGGTCTTTCTACTTACCCCCTTGCCCTCTACATACAATTCTCCACACAGTATCCAGAGTGACCTCATCATAATACAAATCTGCTGTCACTCCCACATTTATACCATCCAATTGCTTCCCATGGCTCTCAGGACAAATGTGAAATCCTTAGCGTAGCTTATAAGACTTTCCACGGCCTGGCTCCTGCCTACCTCTCCAACACCTCTGGCTGCTCTCTAAGTACATCAACTTTTCCTCAGTTCCTCTCAGGTGCCATGCTTACCTCCTAGGGCAGGAACTTCGCACTTAGAGCTCATTCTCCCTGAAGTACTCGTCTCCCTCCCCTTCATGGTCACTTCTTCAGGGACTCCTCTCTGACCTCCTAACCAGGGCAGTCCTCCTGCTGCATACTCTCATGACTAGCCTGTACCCTCCTTTTCAAAGCCCTACCACACTTATTTGCTGTTGTTGTTGTTGTTTGTATGATTAATGGACTAGTCTCTCTCTCTCTTCCAGTTTGCTGCAAGCTCTGTGAAGTCCATTTCTGCTCATTAAGGTGTCCCCTTATACAATGATGCATAGCTGGCATTCAAATATCATTGAAGAAATTCATTAAATTAAGTGCCAGGAGGCTATAAAATAATGTCTACAGAATCTTGAAGGAAAAATGTTATGACCCAAGAGATTGCTTTAAGTTTTAATTTTACTTGGAATGCTTCACACATTCCTTGCTTCAAAAAAATTAAAATCTTATAGTGAATACCAACAGGGTCGTTGATCACTAACCACCCACAACAACACACACACACACACACACAGACTCAAAATACCCATTCCTTACTTAACAGAGATAATAACTGTTGAAAATTCCATATGTAGCCTTCCAGAATTCCTCTGTACCTCTACATATATGCATGAATAGTTCATACTAGTTTGTGAGAATGAGGGGATAAGTCCTCAAGAACTTTAAAGTTGGATAGGTTGTTATTTACTTGGGAAGACAAGAAAACATTTCCAGATATACGAGCACTAAAAAGTATACCACTCATATATCCTTGAAAAAAAAAAGCTTTTAGAAAATTATTTCATCTAAGGGAAAATAAAAATCGTGATAGCAAAGGTCTCCATGGGTCATCTCCACGCAGTTTAGACTCCAGAGTTGTTATGTTTTCAGATGAGCTCTGTAGTCAGAGGAAAACTTTCTTTACAATGTTTCAAATTAATTTAAAAAAAACATTGTTTCAAATTATTTTTCCCTTTTTGCTTCCACACCTTCCAGTGTGCCAGGAAACTGGGTCTTGACCCATATTTCCCATTCCCCAGTGATTGCTAATTCTGTTTAATAACATCAAAAAACAATAATAATGCTGTTCTAGTCCTTGCTAATTATGATCAAACTCCACGTGGATAGGTTGCTGTCCCAGGAGAATTGCTAGAAAAAAAATCTCTTTTTTCTTTTCTCCACAAAACATAGCTGTAGGAAGAACATATTGTTCATTTTATTGCCAAGGAAATTGAGACAAGATTAGCTACTTTAAAACTCATACAGCTTTTTTAAGTGGTAAAGGATAACAAGCCAAATGCTCTCTCTGTTATTTCACTTTATCTTTTATCATTTTCAGTATCTATGGAGGTTCTGTGTTATTGGTGCTTAAAAATCAATACACAAATGAACTATGTTTTAAAATATATATAAAAATAGATACACCAAAATGTTAACAACTGCTACATCTGAATTTAACTATTCATTCAAATAAATATTTATTGAGACCCTAATAAACAACAGATACAAAGGATGAAGCAATGAACAAAACAAAGGCTAGTCAAATTTTGGCTGCCTTATCTATATTTTATACTTTATAAAATTTATACTTTCTACAAGTTTCAACATTTCTCATACTTCTAGGTTCATTACCATTAAGCTATTAGTAATATTCTTTTGTAATATTCTTACACTTGTCTGCTGCAGTTTTGTCCCTGTTTCATTCTTGGTATTACTACTTTGTGGCTTCTGCCTTTTTTTTCTTAAGTAATCCCACCAGAAATTTATCTATTTCTTAAAGCTTTCCAAAGAAAAACTTTCATTTTTCTTGATCACTATAGTGTTACTTTTTTTCCCCCTAGATCAATCATTTCTGGGTTTTGTTGATTATTTTCTTTCTTCTATGTTTTTAGAAGTTATTCTATTCTTTTTAACTTCATAATTTGGATGCTAAGCTTATTTATTTCCATCCTTCTTTTCTAATATGAGCATAATAGACCATAAATTTCCCTCTAAGTACCACATACACTTGACCATAAATTTCCCTCTGAGTATCACTAACTACCGTACAGTTTAATATGTCGTCATTCTTTGCTGTTCAGTCCTAAATACAAAAGATTCCTGTAAGTAATACCTACAATCTGTACATTGCTAGTTTACAACAGCCACAATCTGTCATACTCTACATCTGATCCACATTTTCCAGTAATTCCCAAACAAGAGGCCATAGAGTACGATTAGCATTAACAGCATTATGAATAAGTACGAATCTGGGCATAAACTCTGTCTTTAAGACCTGAATACAAAGACTGGCCAAACAGGCTAAGACCACAGGGCAATCATTCCCTGTGAAGGTGTCAATCCATTAATTTGGTAAACAACCTAATCTTATCTTCTCTCATCCTGTATAAAAATCCTTCCCCAAGGATCCTTGGGAAGTCATTTTCCTGACTTTATCTCATTAGGCATCTATACCTCTGTTTATGTATACAAGTCTTTAACAACATTTTAGCTAGTGCTCAATTCAGTTACTGCTTTTTGCTTATTTTCCGATATTTTTTAATTCCCATAATTTCAGACATATGGATTATTTAGAAGTAAGTGTCAAAGCTGACAAATGTGGGTTTTCTTAAGTTTTTTTGTTTGTTTTTAATTTCCAATTTGTTAGCTTTAGCTTTGCAGTCACTGTATATGATCTGAATAATACCAGGTCTTCAAATGTGAAGACCTGGTTAATTACTTAGAATGAATTTTTATAAAAGTCCATGAAAACTAGTACAAATATATCTTCCCCGATTGTTGGGTGAAGTGCTCTATATGCCCATTAAAACAGTCTTGCTATTTGTCTTGTTCAAATACTCTATGTTCTTATTGATTTCTTCTTTTATCTGCTTGATCTATCAATTTTGAGAGATGTGTATTAAAACTCCCATTTTGATTGTAGCTTTGTCTTTTCCTCCTTGAAGTTTCAGCAATTAAAAACTATGTAATTAGGTGCATCCAAGATCAAAATTGTTATATCTTCCTGGTGAATTGAAAACTTTAATATTTAGACACCTTCTTTATCTCTATTAGGCCTTTTGCCTCAAAGCCTATTTATCAGACAATAATATACATGGTTATGCCGATTTCTTTTGGTGACTATTTGCATAGTTTTTTCTCGTTCCTTTACTCTCAACCCTTATATGTTCTAATGTTTTAGGCGTGTTTCAGAAAAAGCCATTGGATGGATTTTTTTTTTTTTAATTCAGTGTGACAAGCTTTGTCTTTTAACCAAAGAGTTCAATTTTTTAAGTTAATTGTGATTACCAAAAAATTTGGATTCATTTCCAACATCTCATTTTGTGCTATTTGTTCTTCTTATTTTGGTTTTCTTCTCTTTGATTAAATTTTATCCCATTTCCATTTCATTTTTCCCCTCTGCTTGTTTGGAAGTTGTACCTTTTGTTCTATTCCTTTAGCGCTGACCCTGGACATATTAATTACATATGCATTTTAACATAATGTCTACAATTAAGGATTGTAATTAAAAAGATTTAATCCTTTTTCTTAGCAATACTTGAATATTACAATATTAATTCCTCCCTCCCTCCTCTCTCTCTCATATGCACTCACAGTGAATTAATAAATCATATGCAATTCTTACATAGAATTCAAGTTTTCTTTTGCTATTTCAGCTTCTCAAATTAGACATTATTGTTATTCCTTTACAAATGTTTGTCTATATTTATAGATGTGCTTACAATTTTATCTACTCATCGTTCCTTCTTGAATCTCAAACCTTCCTTGTGGAACAATTTTATTTTTATTTGAAGCACATCATTTAGGAATTCTTTCATGATAATCTACAGGCTGTAAATCCTTCCAGGTTCAGTTTGTCAAAACATGACTTTATTTACCTTCATTTTTGAAAGATCATTTCGCTCAGCACACAATATGAGATTGCTTGTTATTTTCTCTCGGCCCCTCAAAGATCCCCCACTGCCTTCTGGACTCTACTGTTGCTGTTGAAAGTCAGTTGTACCTTCTTTGTGGGTATTCTCTCTTTTCTGTCACTGCTTTTAGGATCTTTTCATCGACTATTGTGTTCTGCCTTTTTACACATCAGTTGCACATCAGTGCAGACAGAATGATAGCGTGAGTGTGGGTTTCTTTTAATTATTAGGCCTGGGATTCTTGGAGTGTAGTGACCCTGGGATTGATATCTTCTATTCATTATGAAATATTTTCAGTTTTTACACCTTCTAATTTTCTCAGAGAGAGAGATTAGACATGTATTGGAACTCATCTTCCTATTTATCTATCTCCCTTAACTTTTCTTTTCTATTTGCCACCTTCATGTCTCCCTGCAATGAATTCTGGGAAATTTATCTAGATCTTTAGATGTGTCTTTCAGCTTACTAAATATCAACCCAACTGTGTGAGTCTGCTATTTAACCAACACATTAGTTTTCTGATATTCATCATTTTATTTGTCAGGCAAAGCATTACCTTGATACCAAAGCCAGATAAGGACACTATAAAAAAGGAAAACTACTGACCAATATCCCCGGTGAATATAGATGCAAAAATTCTCAACAAGATACTAGCAAACCAAATCTATCAGTACATTAAAAAATCATGCACTGTGATCAAGTAGGATTCATCCCTGAGATTCAAGGATGATTGAAAATATGCAAATCAATAAATGTTATATAATACATTAATAGAATGAAAAATAAAAATCGTATGATCATCTCAATAGATGCAGAAAAAGCATTTGACAAAATTCAATACCCATTCATGATAAAAAAAAAAAACTCTCAATAAATTGGGTATAGAATCTCAACATAACAAAGTCCATACAAAACAGGCTCACAAAAAAAAAAAAAAAATAAGGCTCACACCTGACATCATACTCAGAACAAGACAAGGGTGGCTACTCTCACCATTTCCATTCAACATAGTACTGGACTTCTACCTATATCAATGAGCAAGAAAAAGAAATAAAAGGCATTCAAATTGGAGGGGAAGTAGTAAAATTCTCTGTTTGAAAATGATATGATATTGTATCTAGAAAACCCTAAAAACTCTACCAGAAACTGTTAGAACTAAAAAGGAAATTCAACAAAGCTGCAGTATATGAAATCAACATAAAAGAATCGGTTGTGTCTCCATACACTAATGACAAACTATCTGAAAAAGAAATAAAGATGCTATCTCATTTATAATAGCATCAAAAACAATAAAATACTTAGGAATAAATCTATACACTGAAAATTATTAGACATCAGTGAAAGAAATTGAAGAAGATATAAGTAAATGGAAAGATATGCTGTATCTTGATGAAGATATCCATCTTCATGTATCAGAATTAATATTGTTAAATATTGTTAAAATGTGCATACTACTCAAAGCCATGTATTAATTCAATGCAATCCCTATCAAAATTCCAACGTTTTTTACATAAATAGAAAAAACAGTCCTAAAATTTGTATACAAACACAAAAGACCAAAAGCCAAAGCTATCTTGATAAAGAACAAAACTATAGGCATCACACTTTCTGATTTCAAACTATATAAAGTTTTACTTTGTACCATAAAGTTTACTATATAATCAAATTTTGAATTTGATATAAAAATTCATCAATATTTGAATGGCCAATAGGTCCATGGAAAGGTGCTCAACATCATTAATCATCAGGGAAATATGAATCAAAGCCACCGATGAAGTAGCACTTTACACCTACTAGAATGACTATTATCAAAAAGACAAGAGCTATCAAGTTCTGGTGAACAGACTACCTTATACATTGTTGCTAGGAATGTTATATGGTACAGTTATATGGAAACCAGTATGAAGGTTCCTCAAAACTCCCACTTCTGTGTATATATGCAAAGGAAATGAAATCACTATCTTGAAGAGATAGTTGCGCTCCCATGTTCACTGCAGCATTATTTATAGTAGTCAAGACATGGAAACAACCTACATGTCCGTGACGGATGAATGGATAAAGAACTATGTGTGTGTGTGTACATACATGCAATGGAATGTTATTTAGCCATTAAAAAAAAAGAAGGAAATCCTGCCATTTACATGGATAAATCTTGAGGTCATTATACTAAGTGAAATAAGTCAGACAATGGAAGGGCAAATACTATATGATCTCACTTATATGTGGAATCTAAAATAATAATTTTTAAAAACCTCATAGAAACAGTAGGTTTGTGGTTCCCAGGAGTAGAGAGTTGGGGGTGAGGATTAGGTGAAGGTACCAAAGGGTACAAACTTCCAGTTATAAGATAAGTAAGTTCTGGGGATCTAATGGACAGTATGATGATATCACAATACTACATTGCATACTTGAAAGTTGCCAAGAGAGTAAATCTAAAAAGCTCTCACCCCTTCACACACACACAAATGTTATGTGAGGTGATGGATGTGTTAACTAACCTTATTGTGGTAATCACGTTGAAATAGATACATACATTCTATCATCACATCGTACACCTTAAACTTACTTGATGTTACATTACAATTATATCTCAATAAAGCCAGGAGGAAAAAGTACTCTCCATGTTACTCCATATTGACATAGGGCTGGCTATAGGTTTATTATTTTTCCTGAACCATTCCATCATGTAGTTATATATTTCCAAACATTGGAAGGGTCTGATTTGTATATATTTACCTACTACCTATCTTTCTTTCTGCTCATCTGACTCCCTCCTCAGTTGCTTCCCTACTATTATTTGCCATTGGCTGGTGCCCTTTGGTCTCTTCCTTAGACCTCCCACCCCTAACCCCCAGGCTCAGCACAGGGGAGTCTTATCTTCAAATTAAATTTGCAGGGCCTAACACAGTGCCTGAGCCATAGAAGACCTTCAGTAAATGTCTGGTGGAGGGTAGAAGGGCCATCCCATGGTTTTTTGAACGATGGCCTTCTGGAAGGCCAGCTGGAAGATTGTTTTCCCCTCATATACATACAAAAAATTCCCCAGTGCAACCAGGCACAAAACCTCACACTCCATCATTACAAGAACATGCTTTAAAAAAAAAAAAAAAAAAAAGTCCTGTTGTTTGAGAACTTTATTAAAAATAAAATGCAAGAAGGCCAGTAGCCCTGACAGGAGCAACAAATCAACTTGTTTTCACTCATGGCTGCTTTACCTCTAATCCTCTAATTACTTAAACTAATTAGACAGACAACTGAGGGAGAATTATGAGCCTGGATTCAATTCACAACAGTCCAAACAAATGCTTGAGACTGTTTTCTGGGCACTGGGAGAAAGCAGAAACAGGCCAGCTAAAGTCCAAAGGCAGATCAGATTCAGGTAGGGTAATACGCAGGAGGGTGCAGCCTCAGTGTGGAGGGCCGGCATCTGCCTACAAAGTTGTTTGAGGTTCAAATGACACAAAATACTGATGAACTAAAAAGTCATAAGCCAATCTTGGGGCTTCTTATTATTGTATAAAGAAAATGCTTGTGAACTGCTGGGAAGGCTGTCAGCCCATTCAGGATTCAGGCTGGAGCTGGCCCTGTTCAGCTATGGGTGGAGGGAAAGCAGGGTGTGTTTGGGAGGCTTCAGACTTTGTGCTTGTCTACACTGCCATGCTCCTGGTCAGCAACAGACAGAAATAGACTTCTGTGTAATTTACATCACGGGGAGCGATTATGACAAATCCCACAAGTGCTTTCAGGGATATTGAGTCAATTGGGTTGTTTCCTTCACCCTGGGGAGTTTCCTCTCAGAAACCTGAGCAGCAAGCAGGTGAATCCCCAGCAATCCACCCACACAACCCCCTGCCCACCTTCTCCTTCCTTTTAAACACATCTTAAGGAACAATCAGCCCTTCAAGGCCCAAGGACAGCTCCTTGTTGAAATGCTTAGCCAGCACACCAGGGTAAGGAGGACGTGATAAGGCACAAAATCCGCTTCCCCCAGCAGACTTACTCTGTGAATTCTCCTCTCAGCTTCACACTCTCCTGCCCTTACAGCCCTTAGCTAATTTTTAGAATGAAAACAAAATATGATTCCTTAATAGCCAATGCTTTATTTGTTCAACCTGAATATAGGGGTTTAGCATAGACTGAGGGAATTAAACAAAGAGGCTTGCACTGGTAGTCATCCATTCGATGAATCCCAATTTGAGTTCAAAAACGATAGGAGAGAAGGACCATGAGGGCAAACAGAACGAGAGGTCCCACCCTCCAAATAACTGGTCTTTGCTTAGAGACATGTGTTCAGGGGATTCTAAACAAGAATTTTAAATATTGGACACTGAAAAATTCGTAAAGGTCCTTTTCCCCTTGTCTGCAAAAATCGCATCCCCCTTGCCATAGCCTCTCCCCACAGGACCAGAACAGACCACTCATATTTGAGTAGAAAAAGGAACCACCCAAAAAGAGAAGTAAAGAAGATATATATGGAGATAAAATACGGCAGCTTGGTAAGGATGACAGCTTTGTCACAGCCCAGGCTCCTTCCTCACACTGCATATGCTTCCACACGCATAACCTTGTCCTCCGGCTGAACCCCCATCACTGACACTGTGATAACTCAACCAAAGAAAACCCAAGGACTTTTGTTTGTCTCTCCAGTGCCTCTGTGGCCCGATCTTGTACCTATTTTTCTAGCCTCCTCTCCCATGGACTCTGGAACCAGACCACCAGGTGTCGAATCCTGCCTCTGCCATTTACCAGTGGGTGACCTTGGGCAAGTTCCTCGGGGTCTCTGTACTTCAGGATAATATATTTCACAGGTGCTATCCTGACCTACTTTTGAGATCATGGCTACAAACTTCTCAATTCCCCTTTGCAGACAGTTTGCTAAACCCACACCCCCACTATTTTCCTTATGGGGCTCTAACACTCGGCGGATACCACATACCTACACCCAACTGCCATGAGGCCCTGCTGTCAGCCGTGGAGAGATGGACCTTCTTCCTCGCACTTGCAGAATCCCCAAAGGCCTGTGAGATTTAGCTGAGCTCACCGCCCCCTCCAAGCCACCTCCTACAGCACCAGCTGGCTGCTCCCTTCCCCCAGGTTAACCCCTTGTGTGGCTCTGTGTGGCAGCCTTCTTTCTTTGGGAGCTGTAAATAATAGAGTTTTGCCTCTCATCTTTCTCAGGATCATTGTCTTATGTCCTGCCTTTATCAGAATCTAACAAATGTTAGGTTGGGGGAAATCGGAGGGGGAGACGAACCATGAGAGACTGTGGACTCCGAGAAACAAACCGAGGGTTCTAGAGGGGAGGGGGGTGGGGGATGGGTTAGCCTGGTGATGGGTATTAAAGAGGGCACGTTCTGCTTGGAGCACTGGGTGTTATGCACAAACAATAAATCATGGAGCACTACATCACAAACTAATGATGTACTGAATGGTGACTAACATAACATAAAAAAAACAGTCTCCTCATTTGTAAAATGAGTATAATTAGTATTATTGGTTATAACTACCTCAGAGCAGTGTTATGAGAATTAACGGATTTATTATTTGGAAAGAGGCTACCCCAATATTTGTGAAATAAGAAAAGAAGCGGTCAGATCTAACCACAGGAGACTGCCTGGACTTGGTATCCATATTCCATCTCTGTGACTTTACTCTCAGCTGCTGCTTCCTGCAGGATTACTGGTTTTTCCCAGCCATGTTTTTTTTTTTGGAGGGAGGGGGGTGTCCAAATCTTTCCTATTCTTTAAGTACCAGTTTAAATGCCATATCTTTTGTGTCATTTGGGTTGTGATCCTCTTGCTCTGAGTAGTTTCCTCTCTGAAACCTGAGCACCACGCGAGTGAGTCTCCAGCAATCCACTCCCTACCTTCCTTTTAAAGATATCCTACAAAGCAATTGCACCAACAAGGATGAACCTCGATTCCCGCAACCAAAGTAAACCTGTTCCTCCATTTAACTCTCGCAGCACCTAGTTCTTAGTCGCATAAAATCACAGACCTCTGAAGCAGGAAGGAAGCCAAGCGTGAACACTTGTCAAGCAGAAGCTCAGTCTACAACATTTCCGGCACGTGGCCTTCCAGCCACTGCTCAAGAGCGGCAGGCGTTCGAGTCTGGCCATTTGTAGCTCTGACAGTGGAGAAGCGCTGGCTTTCTAGAACGTCACCCAGTCCCCTCTGCAACTTCAGAAGCTCTCATGCTTCCCTCTTCTCTTTTTCCAGATCCTGGTTCTACCTTCACTCAATAAAGTTCTAGAGTACAGGTTGCAAAATAGCAGCTCACAGGGCCAAATCTATGGGGGTTTTAAATCCTATGTAGAGATTTTCTTCTTCATAGTGTTTTTGATTTGTGAAAATAATTGCCAACCTTCAAAAACAGAGATTTCATATAAATCTCTGGATTTCTGCCTCCTTTTTAAAAACTGAAAGATTTGGTTATGTGGAGCCCACAATTCCAGGAGGCAGTAATCAGCGGGGGCTGAACAGGGGCTGCCTCTACGAAGGGCCATGCACCCTCCACAGTTCTTGCCTGACCTAGGGCACTTCAGGTTCATTATGTCACCTGAATGTTCCCTTTGGAAATTTGAGTTTGAAACTCTTTTGCATGCAGGTGTACACTTTTCCCAGCACCATTTATTAAAGAGACTGTCTTTTCTCCATTCTATATTTTTGCCTCCTTTGTCACAGATTAACTGACCATATAAGTGTGGGTTTTTTCTGGGCTTTCTATTCAGTTCCATTTATCGATGTGTCTATTTTTTTGTGCCAGTACCATCATGTTTGTATTACTATATACTATTACTATATGCATTATACTATGTGATTACTTTGAAGTAAAAGTAGAAATCTGGAATTCTGATAACATCAGCTTTCTTCTTCTTTCTCACAATTGCTTTGGCTATTTGGGGTCTTTTGTGGTTCCATACAAATTTTAGGATTATCTGTTCTAGTTCTGTAAGAAATACTATTGATATTTTCATAAGGATTGTATTGAATCTACAGATTGCCTTGGTTGCCAGAAGGGAAGGGATGTGGGTGATGGGTGAAATAGGTGAAGGCGATTAAGAGGTACAAACTTCCAGTTATAAAATAAATAAATTACAGGAATAAAAACTACTGAATAGGGAATAGAGTCAATAATATTGAATAACTTTGTATGGTGACATATGGTAACTACACCTATCATGGTGAGCATTAAATAAAGTATAGAATCATTGAATCACTATGTTGTATACCTGAAGCTAAAATAACATTATATGTCAACTATACTACAATTAAAAAAAAAGAAAGAAAGAAATGCTTGACCTTGAGAGTCTGGCTAGTATACACATCTACGTGTATACTCAAATCCAAAACATAACCCTAGGAGAGCTATATGTGTGAGAAAAGCATGTTTCTTCTTCCTTTATTGCTAAAAACTTTCCATTCAAAATGGAAACAAACTGCAGGGACACTGTTGAAATCTTCAAGTTGTAAGAACTGGGGGTAATGTTTTGACGGAGCCATAAGGAAGGACCCAGAGATACTCAAGCCTTGCCCAGGTGGTCATCCTAAACCCTTGCTCCTGCCCTGTAAGCTCCTCCTGAGGGACTCTTCACAACCACACAGTGTTAAGTGGAAAAATAGGACAATGGGATTAGAGATGTAGGTTGGATAGAAATTGTAATAAAAATCTCACCCTCATGTTGTTTTCTATCTGGGTTACAATTAAACAAATATAATGAATTTTCTGCTTTAGCCAGAAAGACTTGCAGATTTAGCTTTCTGGAACAGACTCTAATTGCATTAGAAAGAAAGATGAAGATGTAATTTGGAGGGTAGTAAAAAAAAAAAAAAAAGGATTTGAACTCAAGGGGAAAAATAAATTATTCACAAACTTAAAATGGGGGTTGGGGGAAACCAGTGACTTCACAAGGCACTAGAGCAAAGCAGCTGAGAGCATGATCTCTAGAATCAGATAAGGCACAGAAGAGTCACCCTCTGGATCAGACACAACTCAAATATTCCACTGCTACAAATTCCACCTACAGATATGGGTGCAAATTGGAGGCCCTGACTTACTCACTTTGAGGAATTGAGCATATAACTTCTCTGAGCCTGATTTCTTCACTTATATAATATTACCTACCGGATAAGACAGTTGTGAAGGTCAAATGAGGAAAGCACTCACACACTATATCTCGCCATTTGCACTCAATAGATATTGGCTAGTAACTATAATTATTATTGCTGGTGTTATCAAGAACTGCAGCACTGTTTGGATCAAAGGGAATTGCTTTTCGCTTACCTTACAATTTAAAGCCATGTTTTCATCTATCTTCTGCTTCAACAAGTTCACAATCATAACATCAGGGTCTGTCTTTTTGTTCACTGCCCTTTCCCTAAACTGATCTGCTACATGGATGTATTTACTCTTGATGGTCCAAGATCTTTGTTTCAGCCATGTGTCTGCTGAGCGTCTGCTATTTATTTATTTATTTATTTATTTATTTGATAATAAAAGATGGGAGACAAAGACCCTAAATGCCTGGGGCTTTGAGGAATGGGAGGAGGGCCCTAAAGTGTGTGGAGGACACCCACTCCAAGTTGGATTTCCATTGCATCCACCTGTGTGAGCATCTTTTCCAATGTGGTTTGAGAATGTTCCTATACTAAACACCTTTGCTCTGTCCAAAAAAAAAGGTCTTTTGAAGTTTCTTTTCTGAAGTTGTTTAAGCTCTTTGAATCTATCTCTCTAAGGACTTATAGGAAACAGCATAGGACGTTCTAGTCTGGCTTCAAAATGGAGACCTTTTTGAGGCCAGCTATAAAGCACTGCTACTTCTTAGTGAAATGCTTGCACTGCATTTTAATGTCTGTGTTGTTAAACACACCGTCTTAAAAAGAATATCCTTGCTCTTCAGCGGGTTTCTGCTGGTACCGTTCACTGAGAATAGAATCACTTGTTTGGAGCTGGAAGTTATCCTGGAGACTGCAGATTTAATAATTTTTAAAAGTAGACCCAGTGAGGTCATGAAAAGTCAGAGCCACTCATCTCTTCAGAGGCAAAGCCTAGAACCAAATTTCCTCATTTGCGGTTCAAGGCTCTTTCTGTCCACATTCAGAAGAGAATGGTCAGGATTTCCCATTCTCGTCAAACACCCATTTACTCCCAGTTTGCTCACGGCTCCTTGGATGCAGCCCTTGGCCACAACTGTCTGCCAAAGCTTTCTGGTGACTTCTCCAGGCAGCAACCCCTCTTTCCCCCTCTGATACACTTGCACCGACATTTCCAGAGAGCCAACAGTTCTCCAGTCAAAATGGAAACGAACAATTTGTATTGTGACCCCCTACAAGAAAGGTTAAAAGACCTGATGGTGTATTTTCCCCAATCTCTTCAGGGTGTTAATTCACAGACAGCCTTTGAACAGCAACGGTTTGGACCACCCCCCCCACAAGGCCTCTGCCACCAGCTGTGGCTATCAATGTTTGGGAGGAGAGAAAACTACCTGATTTTGCATCTAAAAAGCAGGACTCCCCAGGAATTGGGAGCCTGTTTGCTGAGGAGACTGTCCTCCTGATTGCATTCTGAGAGGAAATAGAGAAGCTTGCTCACTGAGAGCAGGAAGAAAAAAAGGGGAGGGGGGAAAAGAACCCCCAAAACTGAGAAATTGATACTAAGATAAGAAAAGGCACAAGAGAAAAAGAGGAAGAAAACAGCCACATAAAAAGAGGAAGAAAATAGGGGCGCCTGGGTGGCTCAGTCGGTTAAGCGTCTGCCTTGGCTCAGGTCATGATCTCAGGGTCCTGGGATCGAGCCCTGCACTGGGCTCTCTGCTCAGCAGAGAGTCTGCTTCTCCCTCTCCCTCTGTGCTCGCTCTCACTCGCTCTCTCTCAAATAAATAAATAAATAAATAAATAAATAAAAATCTTTAATAAAAAAAAAAAAAGGAGGAAATGAGAAAGCTAAATAGTAGGATTGGGAGCCAGTGAGGCTCACATGGCAGAAAGAGCATCCAGGACGGAGGTGACAGTTATTCCATAGAATCACCCAGCAGTAACATCATGGCTCTGAAGGAGAGCAGGATATATCACATGCCACGTTGGCATAAGGGTTATCTTGAGTGAAGCAAACTGAGAAGAAACAGATACAAGAAACGCTCTCTGCCCTCTATTTGTCTAAACGCAGGGTATGTATTTGTAAAAGGCTTCCCCCTCCACTCTCTACTAAGGACAGAAGTTGGTCACCTAAGAGAATTCTATGCCTTTATCAGCCCACACATGGCTCCAGAGGGGCCTACATAAGAACCTTTACTAACTAGCCCTTATCTTCCATTAGTTTCCCCATACATTTACCTTCCCACAATTTGTCACCCTAAAAACTCAAGGTCCTTTCTTTTCCCTGTCACTTCTCAAAAATATGTTGTTCTGTATTAAGATGCCTTATAAGGCCAAGTTCTAAGCGCTCCTTTCAGTTACTCATTACTAAGTGTTCCCATGTGTATTGGGATCAGTGCAGATGCCAACAAACTTCTGTTTGTTTTTCTCGTGTTAACCTATCTTTTGTCAGTCTAATATACAAAGCCCTAGCCAATGAACCTAAAATGGTGCTACAGACTGAGAATTTGTGTCCCCACAAAATTCCTATGTTGAAACCTATCCCCCCAGTGCATTGGTATTAGGAGGGGGAGGACTTTGGCTGGTGATTAGGACATGAGGGTGGAGCCTCATGAATGGAATTAGTGCCTTTATAAAAGAGACCCTAGAGAGACCCCTCTCCCCTCCTGCCATGTGAGGACACATCAAAAAGGCAGCCATGACCAGACACTGAATCTGCTATTGCCTTGATCTTAAACTTCCCAGCCTTCAGAACTGTGAGAAACAGTTTTCTGTTGTTCATAAGCCACCTAGTCTATGGTACTCTGTTACAGCAGCCTGAATGGACTAAGACAGATACAGAGAAAAAGAATTCTTCTCTTCCTCTGGGTCACATTAGCCAGAGATGATGGTACAGCCTTCAGGACAGAAAGGAGTTGCTCATCTAGACTTTCATGGCTTGACAGTTTTTACCACTTCCCCAAGTGAGGAGGGATGGATGGTGCAAGACATGTAGGTTTGGTTCTAGGTATCTAAATAATAACACTCAGTAAATCATAGTTAAAATCCCACCCAAATGTCCAATGTCATTTGAGACATTTTGGGGAGACACTAGGCTGATGCTACTGAAGCCTGTTGCCAAAGAAGAGCCAATTAGGAGCACCCCTGACCCACTCACAGGAAGCAGCAACAAGGATTACAGAATAGAAATTTGGATGTAGAAGACTGCAGTGACACACATCAATGGGATTGAGTTGCTACGTTTCCAAAGTGGAAGGCAAAGTACTCCAGATGACAGGTAAGGATTTCCAGAGCATTACCTAGGAATGTATGGCTCACACATCTGGGCCTTTTTCCCTATCAAAAAGAATAGAAAATCTAAGAGAAAAAGCACAAAGCGTAACGCTCCTGGATCAAACACAACACTTCAAATATTCCATTGCTACAAATTCTACCTACATCACAAATGCCTCTAGCTGTCAGATTTTTAGATTCAATTTCACTCCTAAAAAAAGAAGAAGGGAAAAAACTCCTTCCATGTATGAACTCAACTTCTTGGATTTTTCTTTCCGAACAACTCTGCAAGCCGGGGGAATTTTCTGAACTTGGAGCTTTGGTTCATAATCCTCCCAGTAGCAGATTGGGTTTTTATATTTAAGCTCAACATTTTGTAGCTTTGCTATTACACTTGTAATTAGCTGCATATACCTAACCTAAACGTCTTTAAAATCTTAAAGTTTATCTACAGTACTAAGTGAAGAAACTCTTGTTAGGATCCCCACATGAAATTCTTAATAAGGGATAAAGTAGAGTATGGCAGATATAGACTGGTTGGCCCCAGTCCACTGGGTGCCTCCTCCCCCTTGCTCTCCTGGGCTACAGAGTGCAAATGCCAGAATACACACCTTCCCATATCATCCCTGAGGTGGTTTTCCCTTCCCAAGTATGAAGAGGAAATCTCGAAAGGGTAAGAATCAGGGTTCTCCCCACTTCTTCCTACCTGAAATTCAGAGAGAACTGCTTGGAGGCACAGGTGCCATCTGGAACCCACCGAGATGAAACTAAGGGTAGAAGGCAGGAGGCAGGAGCCTGGGTCTAATGCCTCTATAAACCACTGCACCAGCTTAGGACTGCTTATCTACACGTTTCTTAGTACCTGAGAAAAATAAATGCCTTACTGGTTTAAGTCATCATAGGGTAAAGGAAAAAAAAAACCAAAAACTGAAAGGCTTTGAAATGGACCAATTATCTTCAAAGGAAAATTAGGCATTGTCTAGTGCTCCCTTCCAGGTTATCTGATTCTTTGGGGTCTCTGAACATTTCATTGTTGTTGAGCTATTTTACAGCTCTGTAAATTACATGGAACCGCCAGCAACGCAAATGATTTTTTGTCCATAAACATGCAAATGAATCTTGTCTGGCAGAGGTGTGACTGATCTCCCACAGTTTTGCTCTACTAAGCAAATTCATTTTAGTATTCCTGATTGCCTGTATATGTCTCTGCTCTTCAGAATTTCCTTTGAATTGGTTGTAATATCTTACTAGTGTCCTCTTCAATTAATGGGTTAAATAAAATCACTGGCATGTGTTTAGTCTGTATTTATATGAAGGTCATACTTTTACCTTTTTAAAAAAGATATATCCTTTAATAAGAATTTTCTATGACTTGCAGTCTTACTAAAGCAATCTTAATTGATGCATATACTTAGCATGACCACATCGAAGTAAACGGGTACCTGGACAAGAGCTGAAGCCCCCCCCCACCCCCAACCATAGAAAAGCAGAGCAGGATTTAACAAGCAAGTACTGAAGTCTTTCTATGTGCCTGGAGAGCAGGAGAAATCACTCATTCTAGCAGGCTCTAATCAAATGGGTGCCACCTGGACTCACCCACACACGGCCATTGTCCTATTCATCTCCCCCCACGGCAGAGAATGAGCAGGGGCATTGCTCAAAAAGAGTTGGCTTTCCTTGCAAATTCCTGAGATATTTGGCAGGAGAGGAAGATAGCTATCAGAAAGTTTGGAAGAGTCTGTGTGGTTTTTACTTATCTTATAGGCGCTGACAGTGGAAGGTCTGATTTGCAGGTGAGCGTGTGCACACTATGAGAAGAACCATGACTCCTGGTCCATCCACCCTCTTCCTCTACCCACAGCCAAAGAGTCCACAACGGAGGAGGAAGGTTAATCAGGGTTCAGTCTCTCCGGTCTCCCGCATGGGAAAAAATGTGGAAGTGTCCTTCTCCTTCTCTGGATTATGTGTCTGGTCCTCTATAGCCCCAGAATGTGTCACATCTTTGCTTGATGGAAATGACGTGAGGACTGGGGCATGTCTTCGTGACGGATCTCATAAAGCATCCAGCACACCAGGGGCATTTCATTTGAAAAAAGAGCATATTGGTAATTGGAATAAGAAATTAACATTTTTCTTTCTCCCAGGGATTTCTCTGCAACAGTCCCTGGAGATGTTCTAAGTTACATCCTAATAAGCATGGGGACATTTTGCATGAGACTATTAGACCATGTCATGTTCCATCTGACCTTCAGGAGGCTCTGTGGGAAATTGAATTCCACTGCCTGCGTTTAAAGATGTACTCTCTTGTGTATTAACATGCTAAAGGTTGGTGGCAGCCCAGAAAGCACATTCTAGAGACTTGGGTAAACAAGGGACCAGAGTTTGAAACGGAATATCTTAACATTTGAAAGATCCTATTCTAACAATGATACAGTTTAAGCCTAGGCATACTTGATCTCAAGGACAATCAAAAAACTCCCCTGGGAAAAAGAATGCTTAAAAACTGTGCAAGACTGTTGAATCACAGATCTGTACTTCTGAAACAAATAACGCAACATATTTTAAGAAAAAAGAAAAAGAAGAAGATAACAGGAGAGGAAGAAAAGGGGAGTATGTCAGAGGGGGAGACGAACCATGAGAGATGATGGACTCTGAAAAACAAACTGAGGGTTCTAGAGGGGAGGGGGGTAGGGGGATGGGTTAGCCTGGTGATGGGTATTGAGGAGGGCACGTTCTGCATGGAGCACTGGGTGTTATGAACAAACAATGAATCATGGAACACTGCACCAAAAACTAATGATGTAATATATGGTGATTAACATAACAATAAAAAAAACCTGTCCTTCCCCAAAGATGTGGATTCTACTGGCTGGGTCTGAAGTATTTTCTTTGGGAAGTAAATTACACATTTACGCTGCTAGTATTTGAGTGATTATAAATGGTCCAGGACAGGTCTTTGGAGTCAAACAGACCTGGGTTGCTGTCACCTGAAACCAGGTCCACAGGGAGCTTGACAGGATGGCTGGCTTGTAGCAGCGGTAGGTGGTCATCACTGATGAGGCCAGCAGAAGTGTACCTGGCTTATGTGACTTGACCTTCCGGGGCTTGCAGCCTGGACTTAGCCAGTGAGGTTAATCAGATGAAAGACGACCTTTTAAAGAGAGGCTCGTAAGACAAAAGGCATTGGAACTGATTAGAGAGAAATAAAATGAGGGTAGAGACTTTGCCTTATTTACCCTGTGTCTCCAGTGTCCAGGCAGGGCCAGGCACATAGAAAGACTTCAGTACATACTTGTTAAATCCATTAAAGGTCAAACAGCAGGAGGCCCAGCTCCCTCCCAGGACTCCTGAGCGCTCCAGGGAGACAGGGGTTTCTGTTCCCTCAGCGCTGTCACTCCTGCCCTGTGAGCTCCAGTCAACTCGGGCTCAAACCCTCTCTTGAGTCTTGTTCACCACATGTGGACACAGGCACACTGGCCCCTTTCTCTTCTAGTCCCCTTAACATTACCAGTGCAGGCTATTGTATGAAGCCCACTTATTCTCAACAGCAGATGAAGATGATAGCACTGTTCAGGAAGTCAGGTAGACATCACTGCTCCACCAGCCTCTGGACTATTCCTGCCACAGAAGACCCATTGTAGACCAGCCCTTCTCCAAGCTCTGACATCCCATCAGGTGCTTGGGCTGGTTCTCCCATCTCTGCTCTCCCTGGGAAGACTCCCAGTGTTGGCTCACACACTGACAGATTGGGGTGGCAGAGGTGGGTGGCAGTGCTCAATAATTCTGCCTAGACAAAGCAGCTAGACCCCTTTTGTCATAATCTCTTTCAAACTACACCAAAATATTGACTTTCAGAATCAAAAAGGCTATTCGCCAGTTTCTTAAAATAATCATTCCCCTCCCCTTTTTTTAATCTCCCCTAGCACACTCTTATCCCACCCCAAAACCAGGTTGAAAGGCACTTTCAATTCTTTCTATTTCATTTTTTTCTGGTATTTACTTCCATATTCTATAACATGATGTTTACCCAGCTATTTCTTGATTTATTAATTGCAGACATTATTAACTGACTTCCATTCCAGTCAGACTCCATAAACCAATGCCAGATAATCCAATAGAGGGAAATTTAATATAGGATATTAATTAGAAAGTGTTAGAATTGCTGAAAGAGTAGAGATCAATAATTCCATCACCCCCCCACCCCCACCCCCGACCCCGGGCTGGAGGGACAGGAGAAAGAGGTGTTCCTTGGGCACCCAACAGGAGGGGTGGCCACCTGGCAGATTATGTAAATATTATTCACTGTTGAGTCAATACTGTAATTACATTTTTCTCATACATTGTTTTTTTATTTTTCTTGAAATAATTGCACTTTGTGCGATTTGCTTGGTTTACTATATAACCAGCACAAAGTGTTACCAAACACTCAACAGCCTATGAAACCTCTCAATGCTCTCATCCACTTGGTCCAACACAGATGAAGGGGTTTGGAACATGCCACCCCGATATATATTGCTTTGGCATGTTGATTATTTTGAACCAAAGACACTTGAGAAACAGCAGATGCAGGAACAGCTCTCCCAGCTCCCTGTATCTACCCAAAAGCAGATCATAAAATTCCCCAAAACAAAGGTACCCGTCCTGTACCAGGAAGAGAGGAACAATCCCATCATGGGAGTCTGGGAATCGATGCCAGAATTGACCTACACACACAAACCTACTAAAGTGAGCCATGATTTCCCCCACATATTTCCTAGTCTGTGTCCCATAATTCACTGCCCTGAGCCCAAGCCCCCTTGTCTCATCACATCCCCATAATTTATCACTCTTTATGTAAAAAGGTAGATAAAGCTTTGGGGCCTAATGGCTTCTTTGGGTCTTCATTTACCTTTTGAAATCTGCCATGTGCACATAAAAATATTAAATAAATTTGTATGTTTTTCTCCCATTACTCTGTCTTCTGCTAGCCCCAGAACCTAAGGAGACAGGAGGAAGCTTGCCTCCTCTACAGAGACAAGCTATCAGATCCATGTACTTTCCCAGAGACCCTCCCTCCCACTGCCCTGCTCCTGCCTGGGCCTAGGACATGGCTGCCACCCCAGTATCTGCCATCACTGTCCTGGACAGAGGACTCCATCACTTCCTCTTTCTCAGCTTATTCTCTTTCTGTACCAAAACACTTCCCCCACAGAAGACAAAACTACCACTTTTGAGTCATAGCTGTCTGAAAACACCTTAATCCTATCCTTACACCAGATTAAATTCTAGGTTGAAAGTTGTTTCTCCCATAGTATTTTAAAGGCATCACTCCACTTTCTTGTAATCTTCATGGCTGCTTTTGAGAAGTTCAGTCCAGTTCTGATTTCTGATCCTTTGTATATGACTTCATTTCTCCCTGGAATCTCTTGGGATTTTTTCTTTCTCTCTAGTGTTCTACGAACACACAGTAATGTCCTTGGCCTGGGTCTTTTACATTCATTGTGTTGGTCAATCCAAGGATCTTTTGATTCCAGACCACAAATCAGCTAACTTTTTCTACAAAGAACAAAATATTAAGTATTTTAGGCTTTGTGGGCCATATGGTCTCTATATCTTCTTAACTCTATCATTGTACCAAAGCAGCCATGAACAACATGGAAACAAAGAAGCACAGCTGTGTTCCAATAAAACTTTATTTACAAAACATGGCAGCAGGCCAAATTTGATCCATGGACCATTGTTTGCCAACCCCTGCTCTAGACTATAGATAGTTCAGGGGCGTTTTTTGTGTTATTTCTTTAATAATACCCTCCCCTCCATCTTCTCCATTCTCCCTTTCTAGATCTTCTATTAATCCGGTATTGGCCTTTTTAGATTAATGCCCTAATATTCTTATTTTTTCTTTCTTATTGTCCACACTTGTCTTTTTGTTTTACTTTACGGGCGACTTCTCCCACTATTGAATATTTCTGTAACTCTGTTTTTAATTCCTAAGACCTTTCTTGTTCTCTGATTCTTTTGTTGTTATTGTTCTGATTGTTTTTCTTTCATTCCTTTTTTTAAAAAACAGTAGCCTGCTTTTGTTTTGTAGGTGAAATATCTTTGTCTTTCTAAGAAAGAAGAGTTTATTTTTTTTTTATTTTGTTCTGCTCTGGGCAATATCTCTGTTTCCTCTGAGCAACCCCCTCCCCAGCCTTTCCCCCATTTGTGGGAGGGAGCAGTCATTTCATTTCTCTGTCTTTTATTGTTGGATGCTCTCCTCACACTTATGCTGATCCTTATCTGTTCATTCATATTTAAAAGTGAGGTGGAAAAAAGTGATGGGAGAATAAAAGTCACCAAAAAGTAGGAACTACCAAAATGTAGTTCCTCTGAGCTTATCAGACCAGGAAGGGAAGTTATATTCACCATAAACCCTGAACAAAATGTGAAAAACTGGAGCCCCTGGGTGGCTCAGTTGGTTAAGCATCTAACTCTTGATTTTGGCTTAGATCATGATCTCAGGGTTGTGAGATCGAGCCCCACTTCAGGTTCCATGCTCAGTGGGGACTCTGCTTTGCTCGTCCTCCCTCTGCCCCTCCCCCTGCTCACTCGCTTTCTAATAAATAAATAAAACTTTATAAAAAATGTAAAAAAAACAATTATCTGAAGGCACTGAAGAGTGACCAAAAGTAGCCAGATATTGGAGAAGAGGTGACAAGCACTAGGTCATTTCTCATTCTGTTACAGCTTCTAGCCTAAGTCCCATTCTGTATCAAGCAGAGGGTGACAATTCTAATAGAAACCCCCAGGCTCTCCGGCTTAAAGAATCAGAGTCCTAGGCAGCAACAAAGTAAGGGGCAATCTGGAAAAGAGAGATTCAGACACAGGAAGCCCCAAACTTCATGTATAAACTCCCACCCCATCTCTGGCCACCTCCTGAACCCCAATGTGCAGGCAGAGTCTAAGCAGCTCAACTAAGGCTAAAACACAGAACTGAGAATTCAGCTGCTGCCCACCACGGGGGAAGACAGAGTCTGCATTTTGAGTTCAGGCAAGTTCACTTCTTAGTAATTTTTAAAAATCATTCATTCATTCATTCATTCATTCATTCAAAGCAACAAATACAATTAGTAGTGATGAGAAATTTGGGATGTGTGGGCCAGGCTTATGAATTTCTAAGGTTTAAAGGGATCCTCAAACATCAGGAACTGTAAGCATGTCCTGCTCAGTTCCCCACCCCACCCCACCCCCCCCCCGCCCCAGAAGAAGTAGCCTCTCCCACAGTGGGGGTGGGGGGTGGGGAGTAGGGGCTGGCGGTCAGCATGTGAAGGGCGGGGCAGGGGTGGGTGGCTCCAGGGCCCTCTCATTCGGAATGTAGACATGTCATTGACCTTCATATTCAACCTGTGTGTTACTTCCACTACCTGTGATGCATGATGTTCTTGAGGCCTGAGCCTCTCCAGCCTCAGTTTCTACAGGGAGAAATTGGGAGTGTTGGAGGGGAAGGGTTTGGTTATATCACCTCTCTGCAGGAAGTGAGGAGGGACCTGGGGCTCTAACACAACCTGGACAGATTTTCAATCAATCAATCAATCCCCTGGCTCAGCCCATGTGTCAGGGTCCCTGCAGCCTGGCTGGAGCCATGGGCTTGCTCCTCCTCAGTGCTTCTCTGTGGGCACTGAAGCTGTAGCTTTAGCCTCTTGGCGGGGGGGCGGGGGGTGGTGTCAGTCACCATTCTTTCACCTGCTCTCCATCCTCCAAGAATGTGCTGACATCTTTCATAGTTTCCCACATTTCCTCTATCCTGCCCTTCATAACATGTTATTCTCTGGCAGTCATTTTCTCAAGGTTTTAGGAGGAAGAAGAGCTGACCGCCTGGGTTCATCTGCCATATTTCACTGGGAGGAACTATGATCTGGAAATATGCTCAGCACCCAGCACCTACAATCACGGCATCGGGCAGCCCAGGACGGAAGGCAGTGAGAGCGCTGAGCAGCCCAGCAATGGTAGCCCTGGAAAGCCTGGCACAAACGGAGGGGGATCTAAATTTGTTCGGGTGTCCAGAGCTGTCCTTTATTTCTGTGTGAAGGAGGTAGCAGCAGGGGCTAGGGTTTCCAGCTCTAAGGTGTCTGATTTGTAGGCAAAGGAAAAGGAAACACAGCCCATTTCCCTGGCAGGTTGTCAATGGATTAAAGCTGAGCGTGTCTTGATGGTCTAGGTGAACCCACCCTCCTTTCCTGATGTCCGCGTAATTTATGCTAGGGCCTCTCCCAGGTGACAGCTGCCTCTCTGTTCACCTGGGCAGAGCTTCTGGCTGCTTCCAGATTCCTTTTGAGGAAAGACAAAATAGCGTTTTTCATAGAACATGATGGGCTACCTTGGGTCCAAGTTTCTTTCCCAATTACACTGCTAGAGGGGAAAGCCAGCAGCCTCCCTCCCATCTGTACGTTTGGCAGTTTTCACATATCCAGAAATGGAGCCAAACGTGCATCACAGGTGTGTGAAGACACAGAGATCTGCCAGGAATGGAGGCTGGCATGCAGTGGGCAGCAACCCCCAACAGCGATACTAGTGTTGGCTGGAATTTACAGCTGGAGTGAACCACTGTGCTCACCCCGTATCCCTCAGGGCCGAGCACAGTGTCTGGCATGTATAGTATGAGCTCAAAAGAAGGTTTTTGAATGTGACAGTGAATAACAAGAGATTAAGTACCTGACCAAGTCCACACAGCCAGTCCCTGAGGGCGAATGAAAGCCACAGCTGTCTGACCCCCCCCGCCCCACTCATATCTGACCCAATCCCAAACTGAGTCGGCCTGGATGAGCCTCCTCTCTGCTTCCTTAGCTAGCCAACTGTGCAGAGTTTTTCTACAACTTGAGCAGCCTAGTGCAGCAAATCGATACTCTTGGATCAAGGGCTGCCACCTTCCATCTTCAGGAAGCCTGCCTTTCCACAGTAAAAGAAACCAGTCCCTTCCGTAGTTACTTTAGCCAGCCCTCCAGGAGGACAAGGCAGCATCTCCTGCCCAGACTCAGGCACTTCACCCAGCAGAAGACAGGGAGGGCATCTGCCTGGAGGCCTCAGGTGGGCCCTCCAGGGCACTTTCTGGAAGAAAGAGAAATTGGGGGCCACTGAAGGATGGATGATCCCTCCAGACATGAGCTGTGCCCTCTCCAGCCTCTGTGCCCACAACTCTGCTGGATGTCTTCCTGTCATGATTGACAAACCATCCTGCTGGTCCATGATTTCTCATTTTGAGGGACATTTCTCATTTCTCATTTTGAGAGACATTTCTCATTTTGTCCTCACTGAGGAGCCGGAGAGAACCTTCCTTCCCTCAGCAACCCCATCTCTACTTCCCCTGACAATGAACAAAAACCCTTGCCAGCCCCAAGCAACCCAAGCAGCTCTCAGAAGCTTCTGGAAGTAGGGAGAAAAGCATCAATCAGTAACATCCTTTCAAAAGAGAAGGCTAGAAATGGCTTCTCTTCGGCATCAAAAAGGATTAGTCAATCTCTCTTGCCTCTCTCCTTCCTACTCTTTCTCCTGCTGGCAGACCAGGTCTCTCTCTTCATCGTTAATCCCTCATAGCAAGGGGATAGTCCTGCCATTCTAGATACCTGGAAAGCCTGACCCTAATTTTGGGAACCCCAAATCCCCAAGGAGCAAAAGGATCATGCAATACAGATATAAAATAGGATTTATAGGGGGAATGTTTATAAGCAAAAAAGCAGCTGGACACATGTAACCCCTGGACTTCTCACCATTGCACAGCTCGTGCCAAGTTGGGATGGTCCACATGCTCCACACAGCATTCCCATCAAAAGGGCCCATGCCTAGAACAATCTACATATTTAGACACGCAGGGAGCAGCTTTGTGACTGCAGCACAAAGCTCCCTGGTAGCCTTGTAAGGGATGGGGCCTTGAAGCCCAGTGGCCTGTCCAGCTATTAGGCTTATTCATGCCTGCTGAGCCAGCACCTGCCAAGCTGCCAGGAAGGGAAGAGAATGAGCTGCTGGGCCAGCCATATTTGTCTCTCAGAGAGAAAATAAGACTGCAGAGATGCACCATTCCTTTGACTGGACACAGGCTTCAGGCAGTCCCAGTCTCCCAACAAAGGGTCACTCAAAAGATGAACATGATCTTCTCTTTCAAAATCAAGGGGAGGCAGGGTCCCTTTCAGCTACCCCTGGGGAGCGAAGTCTTCAGCTTTCCTCCTGGCCCATCTCTGTGCTCCTTCCCTGTTCCCAGCATTAGCTCCCATCTGTGTCCCATCCCACCTCCTCCCTGGAAAGGGACTCAGTAAGTCATTAAAATCTTACAAATAGCTATAATATGTAACTTCTGTGTAGCACCTTTGTGTCCATTCTCATTTTTACATGCATAGTAATTATTTAATATATGCCTGGCAGGTACCAACTACTGCACTAAAGGATGGGAGTCCCTAGCAGAATAGAACTTCAATATCACCCACATGTCTGCTCCCTGTGTGTCCCAAATTATCCAGGTCACCCCGCCCTTCAGTTTGAAAAATAAAATGAATTGACTTGCACTCCCTCATTCCATTAAGCTGCAAGATTTCTATGTGTTTCTGGAAGGGCTCACATACTCATGGTCATCCCTCTATCTGGTTTCCCCTCCCCATTAAATTCTCATTTTCCTCTGAGAGCTTCCCTCTCCAAGCCACTGCTCCCTCTCTCCTCCCAGGCCCCACTCTCACAAGACGTTTGGCAATAGTTTCCCATTAGAACAAACTCCAACAGATAGTCCACAGTTTTCTTTAGGACAAATTTTCCCCTCATTGAAGACTGCTCACTGATACAAATAGGCCATTGGGAATCACTGGGATGAAGAAAGTTTCATTGCAGTGGCATTTGCTATATGGGATTGCACCCATGTTTGAAATTATCCATTGGCTTCAAATTGAATTTCTTTCCCCTGACCTTCCAGAAAGTGAGATGCAATTGCCCCAAAACACCATCACAATTTTTAATGATGTGGAGCTATCTGCCTCCTCCCCCAAAAGAAACAACCTCTCTTAGGGTCCCAGGAAAATCTGGTGAAGACAGAAATGTTTCTGGCCTGTGCCATATTAAGAAAATGTACTGGCCTCATGACACACATTAGCATCTCAGAAATAGCCAATACAACATCTCAAGCCTACCCCAAGGTAGTAAATTTTGTCCCCAAATATATATGGGTCAGATTCTTCCCCATATTGCCTACATCACACTTTTTGTAATACCCACCTAGTTCAACATTCTCCTGACTTCCAAAACAACATTCTATAAAAAGCAGTAGCTGTGTTATTAAAAAAGATAGAAGGGCAAGTCTTCAGATGCAGTTCGTGCCTTGATTCAAAATTGCTTGTCTGCAGGCATCATATCTGATGTTGTTATTGAAAAGTTCTTGGTCTCTTATGAGAATCCATTGCCCACAGGAAAGGTCCTCAGAATGCTCACAAGCATTCCCAATGTATTGGATACCAAGGTTATTGCTGTATGACCTTCCCACCATACACACATACACACACACACTTCCTCTCAAATAAATTGTCCAACAGATGCCAAGTTCACATAAATCCTAAGAATCATAGTTCAGACAATCTACTACACTGCAGTCACAAAATGAGTCTATAAAATTCTCTAAGTAACCTATATGGCAATGTAGAAATTCACTGGGGCAGGCAATTGCCTACCCCAAAAGCATTCATGCAAAGGAAATAAAAGTAAAGAGAATTATAGGCCAAGGCATGTGTGAAATGTCTATTCATTGCCCCTTAAACTTGGTACTAAGTTTGGTACTTAATTTACCTCAATTAAGTTTGAGTATCTCACCTTTTAAAACTCTACAACACATGTCACCTAACTTGGGGACTGCCAACTATCCCTGAGTTCAGTCACTATCAAGAACCTGGACATAAGAATCCAGCTTGTGCTGGCTGACAGCATGTGAGAAGCTGCCAGTGAGTGAGTCTGCGTGCGTGGGGTGCCTTCAAATCCATTTCAGTTGGGCAGCTGTTTATCAAGACTTTTCCCCAGAAACCGATTTAGCCTAATGATTGTGAGTAGCAATGACTTTTGCTTAATTAGTACAGTAATCAGTGCAAATTCCCCCTAAATGGTAGAGACCCGTTTGGCAGGTGCCAAGTGATATTTAACCAGGTGCTAAATAGGTGTGAAAGGCTCAGTTCTGGTCTTCCCCAGCTAGTTGCCAAATACATAAAGATGAAATGGGGTTCTAAGTATGCCTGGATGGTTGAGTTGTTTAAAACTTCCCTCTAATCGCTCGTAAGAGCCACCCTACCCTCATCCCTTCCCTCAGTGAGGCTTTGTGAAGGCAGAGACCACACCAGAAGCAAAATAGAGCAAAAGTCAAGTCAGTAATGCTTTGATGTCTCTGCCTCTGATTCCCAATTCCTCCTCTTTCCCAGCCCCCACTCAGCCTTCCTTTCCTGGTCATATGTCCTAATTTCTGTACTTAAAAGTGGAGCTGCTTTCATACACCACACAAGCCCAGGGCTACCATCCCAGTCTGCACTGTAATCCACACTGATGGGAAGTGAAATTGTGCCCTCAACTGAAGTAGGGAGGGAAGAGAAACATTAAAGAGAAAGGACATTCCACACACAGTCAGGTGTGCAGGTGTAATTGGCCCAAAGAATATTCTCTTCATTATTAGGAAAAATAACTAACTTGTATTGAGTGCTAGACATGAGCCAGAAATGCCCATGGGTTTCCTACTTGATCCTTTTCAATACTCAGTCCACCTCATGCTACACCAACCTGTGCATGTCATTTGGCTGCTGGCTATCGGTCCATGGGTAGGCATGTGTCCTAAGGGAGTCCAGACAGATGGAATAGAAGTGCATGTATTCAACTGCTGGGGAAGAGCTTTTCCTCTCTCCTGCACTGGATGTGAGGGAGAAAGCATGCTGCCCCAGTCACTGTGGATGACCCTCTTGTCATTTCAAAAGGAGCCAGCCTGACAACAAGGCTGACAATCAGAAGAGGACAAAGACAAGAGAATTGAAGAAAACTGAAACTTGGCTGCAATTACATTCTTCCTGGAGCCCTCTTTACCTCTGGACTTTTCCCTATGTGAGCAAATAAATTCCCACATTGTTTAAGCACATTTGAGCTGACTTTTCTGTTATTTTGCTGCTGAAAGCATCCTAATTAAAACTACGGCACTCTAGGGAAGGAATTGTAATATCCATTTCATAGCTGAAGGACCTAAGTGCACTGGGGTTAACTAACTTGGCCGAGGAACTGGTTGAATCAGGGTTCAAACCCAGGGCTGCCTGGTATGTGGGTTGCCCAAGTCGTCTCCCCAGGTATAAGAAGAGCCTGATAATACCCTCAAGAGTGACACATCCCTGTGATGGTTAATTTTACCTGTCAATTTCACTGGGTCAAGGGGTGCCCAGATACTTGGCTAAACTTTATTTCTGGGTGTGTCTGTGAGGTGTTCCAGATGAGATCAGCATTTGATTTGGGCTCAGTAAAGCAGATTGCCCTCCCCACTGTGGGTAGGCATCATTCAATCCCTTGAGGGACTGAATAGAACAAAAGGCTGGTGAAGGGAGAGTTCCGTTCATCCCTTTCTGCCTGTCTGCTGTCTTCTACCCTCAGACTGAGATATATACCATCAGCTCCACTGGTTCTCAGGCTTTCAGATTGAAGCTGAGTCACGCTACTGGCTTTCCCAGGATGTATCCCTAGGATGTATGTATCCTGTTGGTTCTGTTTCTCTGGAGAACCTTGACTAATATAATCCCTTACAGTTATTATTTTTAAATGAGTAATTGATTTACTTGGAGCCAAGTTTAGATAATCAGATGGGTGGTCAGACAAAGAAATGACATTCTTTATTTTTTTTAAGATTTATTTATTTCTCTGCGAGAGAGAGAGCGCATACGTGTGTGTGAGCAGGGGAAGAGGCAGAGGGAGAGAAAGAGAGAAAATCTCCAGCAGACTCCCTGCTGAACACAAAGCCTGACACAGGGCTCCATCTCACAACCTTGAAATCATGACCTGAGCCAAAATCCAGAGTCAGCCGCTTAACCAACTGAGCCACCCAGGCGCCCCTGGAAATGACATCCTTGAGTAAAGTTAGGGGACCTTTCCTGTCTGGTTGAAAGGAGTCCTGAAGGACGAGTTTCCAATACCTTTAGTAATGGCG
Organism: Callorhinus ursinus; assembly: GCF_003265705.2. Lineage (NCBI taxonomy): Eukaryota > Metazoa > Chordata > Mammalia > Carnivora > Otariidae > Callorhinus > Callorhinus ursinus. The sequence goes on from NW_027397070.1 coordinate 39,279,123, forward strand.
GTATTGCCAGAACAACACAAAAATCTCCCTAGGTAGCTACTTTAAAGGACCTGCTTGTTAGATACACATACTCTAGTGTGTTTAAGAAATCATGGAGTCTTGATTATCATAAGCCCATCTCACCCACATTCAAGGCCCAAGTTTGAATCTCTGGAAACACTGGAGTCCTCCCTTTCTCTCTACCTCTTCTCACACACAAAGTCCGGGACATTCTTATCCCATCATCGTGTCTTATGAATTCATCTTTTCCTTTCCACTTGCCGCCACTTTTACCACAAACCCCTTTCTCATTTTTCTCCTCACGTGGCAATAACTAATTCACTGTTGGCCTCTTATAATAGTTGCCCTACCTCCAGACTCTACTGCTCTGACCTCCTCACCTCCCCAAACAACTTCCATTATTTGGGCCTCTAAAAAGACTCAGAAACCTGCAGGGTAGCATTGCACAAAAAAAATGCAGGCTTTGTCAGACAGACGTGGGGCCAAATCTGGTTCTGCTGTTAATTAGCTGTGTGACTTTGCCCTATTGAGGTTACTTAGCTCTATTGAGAAGTTACTTAGTCCTACTGAGTCTCAGTTTTTTGGTCTTTAAAATGTAAGTAAAAGAAGTCCCTTACTGGATTGCTTTGAAGAGTATAGTGGGCAATGAATACTTACTTACTGATTTAAAGAGTGATTAGGTAGATGGCACATGAAACATCAACTGCAGGACCAAGCAGATATTAGAGGCACCAGTCATCATTCCTATTGTATTTACCATATGTAATTACCATACTGTATACGGTGGCCGTCACCAGGGATCTAATCTCTTGGTTTGGCATTTAAGTTTTACCTGGATTCCTAGGCTTATGTTTCTTTCTTTTATTTTTTTTTAAGATTTTATTTATTCATTTGAGACACAGAGATACAGAGAGAGAGAGAGCACGATCAGGGGAAGAGGCAGAAGGAAAGGGAGAGGGAAAAGCAGGCTCCTCGCCAAGCCAGGAGCCCAATGTGGGGCTCCATCCCAGGACCCCAGGATCATGACCTGAGCTGAAGGCAGACGCTTAACCATCTGAGCCACCCAGGCGCCCCCCCCCAGGCTTAGGTTTCTTCCCTCTCTTACATCAACACTCCACTCCAGTCATATTCTGTTCATTGTCTTCTAAATATGATTCATGCATCCCCAGCTCAAAATACTAGCTCCCTCTGCTACCCCTGCCTGGAGCATTCTTCCCATGCATCTCTACTTATCTAAGTAGTATCCCTCACTGAAGATCCTTCATTACCCTAAGCTCCTTTCTACATCATCTCTGACTGTACCAGACCAGAGCAATTTCTCCATCCACTGAGCTTTTTCTCCCTACCAAGCAGCCACCACTTAGCCTAAGTGGGTCTTCCCGACTTGAGTACAAACTGCTTGAGGGCATGGAGCTTACCCTCTACCTCTTGGATCCACAGTGCTTAGCAAAGTTTCCAACACATAGTAGGAACTCAATAAATCTTAACCATTATCATTAACCATTACAGTTTCAGTGAAACCACAACAACTTTTCAAAAAATCATTATCTGACACTATCAAGTATGTATCAAGCAAAAGTCTTCTATCCCAGATTTTTGAGGTTCTGGGGCTGAGCATACATTTCCAAAGTTAGAATTATGATTCCAGGAGAAGTTCATGCAAGTAGACCTTGAGAGAATTGATATCCACCGAAGCTGCTTTAGCCTTTACTTCTTCCAACTTCCTATGTCTGAAGATATATAGAAAGATAGATAAATGGATGGGCAGAGAAAGAGAATTTTTTTCGCATAATTTGAGGTTTCAGTCATTCACAGGTGACAGTCCTGGAAACTTTGATTGGATCAGTAACAGCAGAGCTAGCTTCTCTGTTTACTGATGACAAATCAGTATGGAGCAAAACTGCTGAGTTTCCACTCCAGGGAAAGGGCCACAGGAAAAGTAAATTAATAAAGGTAAAAATACTTTGTCAACTATAAGACAACAGCTCATGGATGAGTATTACAATTGCCATCACCATTGTTATTACCTGCTGATAAAAATTAAATCACAGGGATTCTCTTAAGGGCAGGGGATGGTCTTATACTTCTTGGAATCTCCCCTAGACTCTAGCACTTCTTTCCTTATAGTGAGCAACTAGGAAAAACTTTGAAAGTTTTGCTTATTAATAATACCCCCACAGAGAAAAAATATGAGAGCTTAGCTATGAGTGAATAAATGTCTGTGTGTTATAAATGACCCAAATTTCTCTAGAAATACCTGGAAGGAACCCCACCTTCTGACAGCGTCATTAACAAGCTGTGTGCATCCCTTGTCTCTGTCCATGGAGCTCCCCACCGTGAGCAGGAATCTGTGATCTAGGACCAGCTGCTTGGCAAGCACAGATTTTTAATGAGGGACTCTGCAATGGGAAACCATAGCTGTCACTGCTTTTTACATTACCAGGGACTGCTGACTGACACCCAGAGGGCTTGCCAAGGTCTTGGGGCATGTGGAAGGGAGCAGTGAGCTATGTGCAGATACACTTTTTATACATTGTTGACAGCCAGTGAGAAGCAAGATAGACAAACACAGCTCCAGGCGACACAAAGCTTCCAAAAATTAAACTTAACTGGATAGAAAATACAAAATTAAACTTAATTTCACTGAGCTGCATGCCATTGCATTTCAGGGGGAAAAAAAGAGTTTGTTTGTTCGTTCATGAAAACCTTTCTTCCCTCAAACCAAAATTCTTCTAAATAACCAGATCCAAGATTTAGAGTCAGAAGTTCTGGATTTAAATCCCAGCTCTGCACCTTACTTATTAGTTGCGTGGCCATGAGGAAATCACTTAAATTCTAAGGATCTCGGTTCCTTCATTTATAATGAGAACAATAAAAGTCATTTTTTAAAAATTTAACTCTCACAGAGCAGCTGGGAGAATTCGGTGAGATAATATTTATTGTCCTGGGTCATGTCTCCCAAAAGTAGAGCCCAAGACAGGATTCACAGGCAGGTGATTCAACACAAAGTGCTCCCAGGAGAAAAAGGCCAGGCAGCGGGAAGAGCAGAACAGGAAGAGAAAGAAAGCAAGGTGGGTTGCAATTTCAGGCGAAGTTCCATTGACAGTTACCTCTGCCTGATCCCACAAGCAAACTCAGGAGCATGAAGTATGCCTGAGTTTGTCCCATCAGAACCTTGAACTCTGTGTGGGAGGAGAGGAACTCCAGGGGCTGGGAGCAGACTTCCGGGAAAGGAAACGGGGGTGGGTTGATGGAAACAAAAGTGCAGCAAAACTGGGAAAGGAGTGTATTTACTTGGAGTTAAAAAGGAGTCAGGAGCAGACCCCTGCCTGGCACACTGGGGTGCTGGATCTCAATCTGCCCGTGGCAAAAGGTGCATCATCTATTTCAGATTACAAGATGGAAGATTCTATGCAACTAAATATCTAGAAGCCTGAAGGATTTTCTGAACTTGGCCCTGCCCAAAAGCTGCAGGTCCATTGCCCTAGAGAATCTCAAAGCAACTTCTTAGGAAATGATCAATATCTTTCTCATTGCTAGTCAGGCTGGGAGCGAGAAATCGAGATGAAGTTGATGTTAAAATAATGAACAGGAAGCAATTCAGGGGAAATGAACTCAATTCTTCTTGAACCTTTGGAGATTTTTGGCATAAGATGGAAAGGGGTCAGGAAATGATTCCAACCTTGGTAATAGACAAACCCTCAGAGTTGACTCTTGGGACAAATTTCACAAATCCTCAGTAAAGATCTCTCTAGCCACAACCCTGAGGCCAAACCAGCTTCAATATTTACAAAGGGCTCATCAGGCAGCCACCCCACAGACATCCCCTGATTGTCAGCGGCTTGTGTGGGGCATTTAACGTTCAAGGAACAGGAAGAGCCAAAAACTGCAAAACTGAAAAGAAGCCTAGATGTAACTTTTGATTTCATCCGTCTCTGAAATCAGAATGCCCCCCCAAACCCTGGGAATCCTTGCACTTTATCTCCCATGAGGCACTAACTTTGGAGATTTAGTGAGTTGATGAAAATTTGACCCCTCCTGTGTGAATAAATGACTTTCCAAGCACATTAGTTGTTTCTTTCTTCAGGCAGAGAGGCAACCACGCCAAAAATATTCAGTCTTCTTGCAGAAGAACAAAGAGGGAGAGCTGAAACAGAACCCGGAAGCTCTTCTTACAGCCCCACATTATCATTCCAAATAACAGGTATTTATTGAGCTGCCGCTGCAGGCTGGGCTCCCTGCTACCTGTCCCGGGGGCAAACAGAGCGGAGGGAGGTGGGTCCTGCATTTGCACCCCAGGAGGGCTGCACAGCATGGGGGCCTCCCTCCCTGGAGAGCAGAGCCTCTGACAGTGGAGGCCAAGCTCGGAGGGGTGGCCTGAGGGAGGAGTCTCAGGGCTGAGGCGGAGAATGAGGATGGAGAAAATCAGAGGCATTTTGAGGAGGGTCCGAAGCCCGCAGGCGCAGTGAGTGCGGGTGAAGAAGCAGCAGAGGCAGCAAAGATTGCTTACAGCAGAACGATTTCTCTCGGCATTCTTACCTTGAACCTCTTACTCAGCATTCTTACCACAGAAATATCTGCCTCTTGGGGAGCACTGGGGAAAAGAGCTTCTGTGCTTTATTCCCTCCCCTCCTCTTGCCCCCACAAGGCCGGAGAGGAGTCTCCCCCGAGAGGCAAATGACACCCCAAACCCCTAGAGACCATCCACAAAGATGGTTCACAATAAACCGGGAAGCAGATGAAAAGGAGAGACTGAAAAGGCGACCAAAACAAGAACTATTTCAAATCAAGAATCGAGGTTTAAGGGGGGGGGAGGGGGCTGCAGAAACGGTGGTGACTATGTGTCCACGTTTTCTCAGGACAGTCCTGGTTTTGCCGGTGGTCCTGGCTTCATTCTTAGTAACAGCCCCCTTGACTCTCAATAGTGTCCCAGTTTGGACAGTAAGTTATATGGTCACAATAAAGGAAATGGGATCAAGCACATAGAAGGGAGGGTAGTTAGTTTTGATAGAACATCCACTCCTCCGAGGAAAGAATAAGGAAAAAATGGAGATTTACAAATGAGAAGTTAATTCAAGTAACCAAAATAGCAGGTAATTATATGAACCCAAGGAGCTGGGTTAGATTATTTCTTAGGCCTCCTCTAGCTCCTAAATTCAATAATGCTATGATTTTTTCCCAATAAGAAGGGAAGAGGGGAATATTGGGGGCTTAAATGGGTTGATTGTTTGCCAGAGTTTCCAAGAGATAATTATCTTCTGATTTTCTCTACCTAGTATCTCACCTGCAGGCTTCTAGCTCCTGCCTATTCCCTAAAAACAAAAACCCAACTAAAGGAGATTTAATCTCCAAGAAATGACTTGGAACCTAATTAATTGTACAGAGGTTGTGTGAAAATTTAGTGAGAGAAAGTGGTCTTCAAGGAGTCGAGACAGGTAGAGACCAAACAATAAGCATTTACTGGTATATTTTTAGGACTGCCAAGAGGATATGTGGCCTTTTTATGAGCTTTACTTAACAAATAACTTTTAAATTATAACTTGTGGATTTACCTACACAGAGAGAAGGAGCCAAGCAGCCAATTCAGATTAATACACACATAAATACATACTTACCCCCACCCCACCCCAATAATTATATATTCTCATTAGATATAAGTAACTGAGATTTTCCACTTATACATCAAGCTCATATGAGTTTGGTGAGTGTGAGTCACTTCCCTTAGCCTGGCCTTCTCAGAACAAACAGACACTTATGTTTCTGAAATCAAAAAGCTAAAAAGCTGACCCCAGCTGGGCACGGTCCCATGAGGCACTGAACTGAGCTGCCAGCCCACTTCTCTTCTTGGTAATTCTGTCTATTCTTTCTTCAATATTAGTACCAAGGAACTCTGAACAGCTTTGGAGCCTCTGGGGTCCCTCGGCTGTGGGTAAGGAATGAGCAATTCAAAGAGCCTCTGTGGTGGGACCAGAGCCCTGATTCTTCCTCTCTGCATCCCCTGAGCACCACTGGACTCATCCTGGATTGTTCATCTAAGTCGTCTAAATCACCACCTAATTCCTTTCTCTTTGGGACCAACTCCACAGAGTGTACAGACTAGCCACCCTACCCTCCAGGATGCCTTCTGTCTTTGAAGAACCTTCCCAGGCAAATGGAAGTTTTCATCAAAGCAGTTTGAATCTCTTTCTTAATTTCTTGTCTTTGCCAACCCACATGACTTAGCAAATATGATCTCCTGCTATTCTCCAACCCCAGCCAGGCAGATATGACCAGCCCCATGTTCTCACCAGTATTCAGGTCCCTCTCCGGCAGTTTTCTCTCCCTTCCTTCCAGGCCCAGCCTTCTTTGTGGACTGGTTCATTTTTCTAACCTCCCAGAGTTCTCTAATCCTCATACCAAACATCTAGCACCTGTTGATACTCCAGCATCAAGAAAGAAGCTAGAATAAGGAAGGTGAGCATGGTCAGCCTAGGGCCCAGGCTATAATCTAGAAGGAGCTGTGTCATTTGAGGCCACCCACCAGCCAATGGCCATTTTAGATTTTTAGGCATGCTGAAAGTGATGTTTTATGAAGGAGAAGAACATTTTCAATAATACATTGGCATAGGATGCTGTTAGTGCAGAAAGCAGGCGGGAAATGCCTACTCGTTAGTATGCCTCTGCATGACTGCATCTTTCAAGCTTGATTAATACTTAATGTGATTGTCTTTAAAATCTGTCACTGTTTGGCAGTGATCAGATGAGTGCCAGTGACAGAAGCACAAGTATTTGTATTAGGGCTATGCCGTCTGCTAGGGTTATATGGTTAATAAATTTTGCCTGGTCACACACAGAGATTTCGTTTTCTAATTTATCAGCAGTGGTATTAACCAAAAATGCTGGAACAAGTGTGAAAAAAGGAGAGGAAGGGCAGGTTGTTAGTCGCTTTGGGGTTTTTCCTTTAATTATTGAAAGGGTAGCCCATTGCTTAAAGGGACTGGCTGACAAATATAAAAGTCCTCAAAATCCTGCTAGAACCAGAGCACTCTTGAAACCTGAATTTCATCAAGGCAGATACAGCCTGAAGAGAGGAGAATGTGCCAAAGAAATGCTTTAAAATTAAAAAGGGGGTAGGGAAGGTGGGCATAGAAAGAGACAGAGATTTTACTGCAGGGAGAACAATAAGACCCTTTTTATTTTTTTAATTTCAGAGTAAATGCACACAAAATACCAGATGCTGTAACTTCAACAATTCGAATAAAGCCACACTAAATATTTCTGAGCCAGAAAGAACACTCTGAAAGGAGACGGAAGGGAGGAATGCCCAGGCTCACTTCGCCTTGAGAACAGTTGTGAAGTAATTACCAAAGGCTCTGCCTGGTCCAGGCAAATCCTAAGATCTGCCTTTAACTCCTCAGTGATCACAAGGTAGTCACGAGGTTCTAGGTTTTCTGATTTCAGGTGGGAAGAAAGGCCTCCGGTTATCTCTCCAGGCCTTCCTAAGGGATCAAGCTAACTATGCAGAATTGCAGCATCCTGTGGGTGGGACTGGGGCTCAGAGCATGGGTTTCAGTCCCTCAGACCTGGGTTTGATCGTATCTCTGTCACTTTACTAAGTATGTGATCTTGGGCAAATTACTTAACCTTTCTGGGCTCAGGTCTCCTGGCTTACCTGGGTATTCACCTCCATGACACACAGAATCGTCTTTCTACAAAGACATTGATCCAAACAAAGGAAGACAGCAGGCCCTACAGGATATAATATTAACAGAAAGTGTCTAGTTCAATCCCCACTATATTATTAACATCATCATCATTAACTATGTGTCTGCTGTGTGCTAGTTTTATAAAAGATGACTAGCCTCCTGTATCCTATAGGATAAGACCAATAAATTGCTGGCAAGGACAAATTACTTTATGCCAAAAGCCAGATACTGTATAAGGTAGGTTGGATGTAGAAGGAAGAAACCCACAGAGGAGAGGGGTTTGGGCTCAATGGCCAACTCTGAAAATTGATAATTGCATGGAAGGAAGCTCATCGGGAATTAGGGGTAAGCCTGCTTTATTGAGATACAAGTGATGTATAACATTGTATAAGTTTAGGGTATACAAGGTGATGATTTGATACACACATATATTGTGAAATGATTATCACAATAAGGTTAGTTAACACATCTATCACCTCACTTTTTTTTTCCTTTTTTTTTTGGTGTGGTGAGAATTAAGACCTATTCTCTTAGCAAATTTCAAGTATACAATACTGTATTGTTAACCATGATCACCATGCTATCCATTAGATGCCCAGACCTGATTCATCTTTTTTTTTCAAAGATTTTATTTATTTATTTGAGAGAGAGAATGAGAGAGAGAGAGCATGAGAGGGAGGAGGGTCAGAGGGAGAAGCAGACTCCCTGCTGAGCAGGGAGCCCGATGCGGGACTCGATACCGGGACTCCAGGATCATGACCTGACCCGAAGGCAGTCGCCTAACCAACTGAGCCACCCAGGCACCCCCTGATTCATCTTATAACTGGAAGTTTGCATCCTTTGACCACCTTTATCCATTTCCTCTACCCCCACCCCCCAGCACAACCTGGAAACCACCAGTCTACTCTTTTAGAGTCCTTTTAGAGTTCTTTTTAGAGTCCACATATAAGTGAAATTATACAGTATTTGCCTTTCTCTGTCTGACTCATTTCACTTAGCATAATGTCCTCAAGGTCCAACCATGATGTCACAGATGGCAGGACTTTCTTCTCTTTAGTGGCTGAATGATATTCTATTGAATACACACACACACACACACACAAAATATGTCTACATATTATGTCCACTGAAGATATATATATAGACATATAAAATTTTCTTTATTCACCCATCCTTCAATGGATACTTAGTCTGTTTCATGTCTTAACTATTGTAAATAATGCTACAATAAACATGGGGGCCACAAGTATCTGTTCAAGATAGTGATTTCATTTCCTTTGGATATATACCCAAAAGTGGGATTGCTGCCTTGAAATTGCCAATGACCGGCCCACAAAGGAATCACACCCACCACCTATATCTACATTCAAATAAAATTTTTGAATATGAAGCCCCAACATATATAAATGCAAATATAATTACACACATAAATTCATATATGTTCTAAAAATCTGAGCCTTCAGCCCCTTCAATAAGGAGTGTCTGCTTTCAATCACTTCTATTTAGTTGAACAAACCCTAAGTATGAGCATCTTCTATGATCTCCACTCATAGTGCTGGAGAGTCAAAGCTGAACATGCCAGACCCAATCCTGGTGCTCAAGGTGCTCACAGGCTGGTGGGAGAGGACCACAGGAAACAGACCTTGTCAGCAGAATGCTGGAAGTTTGCCCTCGGGTACTTAGTGCAGCTTAGGAAGGAAGAGTGAGCAACGCTTCCAGGAGCACATCTGAACCTGGTCATGAAGCGTGAGGAGGAACCAGGGATTAAACGATGGTGGTCGATTGAATGACTACAAATTAGTGTCTCCATGTAGCCTTCCAAAAAAACACATCAGTGAAAAAGAGAGCAGTGGTTAATGGAACCAGAAAAATTGAGGGTTAAAACCCAAAAAGAATATAAAAGGGCATAGGTAACATGTCTTGACCTATGAATAATTAATTTGGAATTACACTAAGTCTAAATGTCAAAAGCTTGGCACCCCATCCCTAGCTTGCCAGCCAAATCCCTGAGAATCAGAAAGCAAGAGCATTTAGAGCTCCATGACCCCATCTATAAAATGAGGTGTCAACAGAACACTCACTAACTGTAGAAAATCCTTTAATCATTAAACATGCAGAAATCCCTTGTAAATGTAAAAACATGCTATTTTGAAGCTTCCAAATCTAATCTAATTCCTTGTCTAAGTATCAATTAGCAGAGTTTTACTACCCCAGTGAGCTAGGGCAGAAAATGAGATACAAGGGTGGCAAGAACCTATCTCCTCTGGCACTGCAGAAGCCTATCTCATTATCAAGTCCATCCTCCTACAGCCCTGTGGGTTCTGCTGTAGGCCCTCTTCCCCATTCTAATTTCTTCCTAGTGACCTCACCACTCCCATGAAGGTGCTGAGAACTCCCATGTCTCTACCTGTAGTCTTGACCTCTTTCATGAGCTCCCTGCCCACACATCCAACTACCTCCTGACCATTGCTCCACTAGATGTCCCAATTGAAATGTCTAAACTGAAATCATTATTTTCCCTTGATAAACCTGACCCTCTTCCTGAGTTTCTTAGTTTGAGGATGGTAGCACTATCCACCAGATTCCCCCAGCCAGAATTAGGGAGTTATTCATGCCTCCCATTTCTCACCCATCAAACACCCAGGAAAATAGACTTTATCTCCTAACCAGTTCTCAAACCTCAACTCCCCCACACCTCTCCATCCCTCTGGCCACTACCCCACTGACCATTCCTGAAACAGTGTTCTTCCCTTCCAATCCACTTTAAAATGTCACCATTATCATGGTACTCTCTTGCTTAAAACCCTTCATGATTTTCCACTGCCCTTAGCATAAAATTCAAACACCTTAACATGGCTTATATGTCCCTTCGGAACCTGGCCCTGCCTACATTTCCAGCTTCGTTTCTCATCTCTTCCCTACTCAACCTCTATGTCCCAGCCATGCTGAATTCTTTCTGTTCCATGAATGTACCGTACTCTCTCTCACTACTGGCTTTCATATGTAGTTCCCCTGCTTGGAATATTCCTCCCTCTTCGCTTGGTTAATTCCTTCTTATTTCTCACACAATCTTCCTCTAGGAACTCTTTCCTTATCCTCTCAATTAACACGCTATCCCTGAAACACAGTCCCAATTCCATCCGTCCTGGTCAAGAAAATATGGGCTGTGCTGGGACAACAATCAACTCTAACATCTGACTTAATAACATTTTATTTTAAACACTTAATTTGGAAACAATTTCATACTTAGAAAAAGTTGCAAAACTAAAAATAGTAAGTACAAGGAACATCCAAATACTTTTTACCCAGATTTGCCTGTTGTTAACATTTTACCTCCATTTGCATTTAACTTATATAACATGTGGCTCTGGGCGCCTGGGTGGCTCAGTTGGTTAAGCGACTGCCTTCGGCTCAGGTCATGATCCTGGAGTCCCGGGATCGAGTCCCGCATCGGGCTCCCTGCTCAACGGGGACTCTGCTTCTCCCTCTGACCGTCTTCCCTCTCATGCTCTCTATCTCTCGTTCTCTCTCTCTCAAATAAATAAATAAAATCTTTAAAAAAAATAAATAACATGTGGCTCTTTGTCCCCCAATACTTCAGTGTATATGTCCTAAGAACAGAGGTCTCTTACGTAACTAGAGTACCACTGTCATCTTCACAGGTGTACACGAATACAATACTTTTATTTTTTTATTTTTTTAAGATTTTATTTATTATTTGAGAGAGAGACAGAGAGAGCACGAGTGAGAGGAGGGGCAGAGGGATAAGCAGACTCCCCGCTGAGCAGGGAGCCTGACACGGGGCTCAATCCCAGGACCCAGAGGTCACGACCTGAGCAAACGGCAGATGCTTAACGGACTGAACCACTCAGGTGCCCCTAATACAATACTTTTTAAAATCTATTCTAATATTCATATTTTAATTTCATCAGTTGATCTAATAATGTTTTTTGTAGCATTATCCCCCCTTCTAGTACATAATCCATTCAAGGGGCAGATGCTGCAGTTAGTTAGTTGTCTCTTTTGAATCTAGAACATTGCCACAGTCTTTGTCTTTTATGACACTGACACGTAGAGTTTATTTCTCATTCGCATCACATGTCTGAAGAGACTGTGCCACCCTCCTCCATCTTGTAGCTATGTTGTCTGGAATACAAGGACTCCAAAGTGAGCACGGGGAGAGTGTGCCCTGGATGAAAGTGACACATCACTCCCACGCACATGGCCTTTGGTGACAATTAATCACACACTGCTACGAAATGCAAGGGGCTGAGAAATGTAGAAACGTAGATAGATGAGGGAGGGCTCACAGTCTCTGCCGTGTTTCCTACACTTCTGCTGTCATGAAGCTTATCCTGTCTTATTGTAAATGCACATGGAACTAGTTGTCACACAGGGATTTTTGACCGAGTCATGGCAGGGTTTGCCTTGGTCACTGCCCTCTCCCCAGTACCTAGTGTAATGCCTGGAACATAGGGCTCGTTAAATAATACGTGGAATGAATGAATGACCGAATTTGCTCAGTCTACATATCATTTCAGATATCATGCACCCTCAAGAATTCTAACAAATTTCATATGCCCTCAAGATCTGCAACAACGTTAGAATGCTCAGAATAGAATCTAAGCATTGGGTTTGGTCAAAGAATTTTCACTAAACTCCCACATCAGTTCTAGAAACAAAGTGCAAGCCTCACTAGTGACCATAAATAAAGCCAGGAAATAGTTAATAACTACCTAATTGTGGTTGGGAAATTGTTTCTTCAATAGTCACAAGTTCTAAAATGCCCACCTCCTGCTGGATAGAATATATGAATTAAGAAGCAAATATTCCATTTAAGTCATATAAATATTGGCCCCATCTCCAACTGAGATCTCTCTGGAGCCTTTAGCAATTTGTTAGAGAAGATTCTCTGTCTCTTCCTTAAAGACCTTGGACGAAACTTAATGCATATATGGAGGTTACTAAGAATAATATGTAAGACCTTAAAAACTTATAGCCCATAACGGTAGAGACTCAGTATCACAAAACTGGCAAGTGACAACGCAACATTAGAACGGAGATTTCTGAGTCTATTGCTTACGCTAACCTTCCCTCTTACCCAGTAACCTGGTCAAGTCCCAGCTCTGCAAAGCTGTTACCACCTTAGTTTAGTTCTTTCTAACCCATCATCCAAAGTCGTCGCTCAGGCTCGGTCAATGTTGTGCCCCCACGGTGCTGATCTCCAGGCTTAAGCTTAGACATTTCTACTTCTATTTGGGAAAGGCTACTTCCATGCCTGCTTCTCACATCTTGCTCTGGGGGATGGGTCCCTGTTGCTTTCACTTACATTTTCCCCAAGTTGGCATGTTAATTGGCCAAAGTCGTTACAGATCTGATGGCATCAGCTCCATGGCTCTTACGCTGTTCCATGACTTCTAGTCAGAAACCTAAGCTTTGAACTAACCTGCAATTGGAGCTGGGACATCTAAGCAGTTGTGATATGGCAGGCAAGGGCTAAGGAAATGTATGCCTCACCCTGGCTCCAGTAATGGTGGCTTTCATCATATTTCTTCCCTTTAACACAGCACAGTTAGCTCTTTTATAAAGGCTTTACCTTGAACATCTCTTACTAATTAAGCCCATTCCTTCCTGGCAGTCTCTTTGTACTGCAAATGGGATTCAGTGCTGGCTGCTGTGTGATTTGCAGCCACCAGAGTACAAAGGTGAGCGGGCCCAGAGAGCCCGGGGCCGGGGGTGGGGAGGCCCCGGGGAGGGGGGGGGCAAGGGGAATGATAAATGGGTTATTTGTTCTAAGTAAAAATTACATAACCCCTCCTGGACTCTCCTACTAAGCACTGAATTGTTTTATTACCTAACATTGAAAAGAGCCAGAAAATAAGTATTAGACATGTAGAAAAGCCTACTTTAAAAGATTAGTTCATTTGGCAAATCATATGAAACAGCCTTTATTTCAGCCTTCCATACTCTTAGCCAACATACATTTGGTGATTACTTTATGCCAGGTGTTTTTAAAGTATTTAATGTATCCTAATTCTTAAATCTTTACATCCACCTTATAAAGTAGATGCCATTATTATGTCCACTTTACAGATTGGGAAACTGAGGTAGAAGGAGCTTGAGTATAGCCTGGTCTTACAGTATTAAGTGGCAGAGCTAGGATTTGAACTTCAGAGTCGATGTGACTTAACCTCCATACCAAAACTTCACAGAAAAAAGAAAACTGTCCCTAAATTTCCTCCCTTGGTTAGTGTTTTACCCTAAGCAAAATGCTTAATCTCTATCTCTGTCTCCTCACTGGGACAATGAGGCTAATAGTATCCACTGTGCCAGGTGGCTAGGATTCGTGGTGATGTCTATAATGTTCCTATGACAGAAAGTCACAGCATGGACTCCCTAAGAGTACTATCATCTTTGTCATTCTTTATATGTCAACAGGGACTGCGCAACAGCTTCTAATGTAAACAGAATCATGCAAAGGTATACTCATTTAAACCCAAGGCCAGAGGCACTGAACAAATATTAGTATTTACAGTTTTCAGTATTGAAAATCTGACCTCAAGTAGACAAATGTCGTGGATCCAAATACCTAGCAGAAATTTCCTGAAATCTTTCCCTCTCTCTCCCTGTGGCTTTTTGGGTTCTGGTCAGTGCCCAGGGCCAGCCTCACCCTGAGGGGTCCTTGGGCAGCCAGGTCAAGTCTAGGCCCTCTGGGCCCACTCAGGGTATTGGTTCAGGGCCTCCCCAGAGCATACTTTCTTTCAGAGTTCTGCCCTAGAAACCCCCCAGTCACCCAAGAGCTCTCCAGTTTGGCTAAGGCCTAGGTTAACCACACGGAGAAGGTCCAGCTTGAAAGAGCTCCCTTGGGACAAGAGGGAGAGACAGGTGAAAAAAGAAAACATTCCATGGCCTCAGAGTTTCCTGGGCCAGGTTAGTAAGTCTTGTACCAAACAGAGGCCTAGTGGAGCTCAAAAATGCTTTTCAGCTTCCCTACAAACTTCTCTCATGGAAGACAAAAGCCATAAAACACACAGCTTCCTGCCAGGGCCTTGTGACCACAACAGACTCCCAGCCTGAGGATGGAAGCCCAGAGGAAATGCCGGCTGAGAAAAGGGAGATTAAAGGAAGTGGAGCCCCTTGGAAGTTCAGCCACATGGAGGCATCCCTGATGGGGGGGGGTAGGTGTCAGATGAGGTGTCTGCCCTGCCTAGGTCCCTGGGACAGAGAGAGAGCCTCGTTCTTTCAACATGGGAGGTCCAGGAGTGGCACTGAAGCTGGTGCTTTGAGAATGGAGTTGAAAGGGGTAAGCCTAGCGTGCAGTTTTGTCAGGATAGGATCAAAACTGTCACTAGAGAAAGAATATTGCTCATGAAATGGTCTATTCAGAAGACTGAAAGAAAAACGTCTGCTCAGCTGCTGAACTTTGCTTGAAAAGCAAAGAGAAAACTAGGAATGAGGGGAACTGACAATACCTCTGCTCGGGGCAAGGATTTGTGGTAATATTAAAACTTCAATTTGAAGAAATTGTTAAAATCCCCAGACATGAAATTAATATAATTATTTAATAGGTCCTGAACTTAGATCTTTCAGCAAGCTGAGAGGAGGGAAAGGCAGCTAGATTGGACCTCATTAAAACTGAATGAACAAACACCAGCTTCCAAAAGAAAGCCGGGGTGGGGGTTGGGGGGGGTGGACCACACTGTGAGTGAGGCTCAGGAAGGGGCAGACGCAGAAGGATGGAACTCTCCATGGGGTGTCAGGAAACCCAGCTTTGTGCCCTGCTGGCAGCTACGTGACCTTGCACAAATGGCTCAAGCCAGTGTTTTGTTTTGTTTTTAAAGATTTATGTATTTATTTTAAAGAAAGAACGTGCACACCGCTGTGTGCGTGCAGGGGCGAGGGGAGGGAGGCAGAAGGAGAGGGGCAGAAGCAGAGGAGACAGAAGGTCTGGCTGCACCTTGAGACCATGACCTAAGCAGAAACCTAGAGTCCAAGGCTTAACTGACTGCACCACCCAGGCACCACTCAAGCCACTGCTTTTAAAACTAGAGCCTAAATCAGAATCCTCTGGAAGGCTGGTTAAAATGCACATTGCTGGGCCCCACCCCCAGCCCTTCAGAGTCCGGAGGTGGTGCAGTGGGGGACCTGAGAAGGTGCATTTCCATAAAGTTCCCGGGAGAGGCAGATACTGCTGGTCCCCACACTTGGGGAACCACTAGGCCTACCTGGCCCTCAGTTTCCAAGTCAATAAAATGAAACAGGAAACCAGGTGATCTCGAAGCTCTGCTCTAAAATTCTGTAAGATGAACGACCTGAGAAAGCAGGGCGGTAGCAAGAGAATTCCTCGGCAGGAGAAGAAACCGCCTGCCTGCTGCCTGGACTCTCAGGTCGGGAAGGCACAGACATGCTGCCCGAGGAATCACGCTGAGTGACCCTAGACCCTCCAGCAGGACACGCTAGGAGCTACGCATCCCAACTGGCAGCAGCAAATGCTTTACACCCCCCCCACCTGCTAGAAGAAGGAAAAGGGGAGTACAAGAAACAACAGAAATAGCCTCAGTCAAAATGACGTCACTTTAATAAGAGTCCCAGTCATTCTGTGAAGAGCAGCCATGAGTGACTAAGGAAAGATACTCTATTTATGATTCCGGGAGAACTACTTGAAAAGATACACGTTATCCTGTTTTAAATGCAAAGTCAATTGTTAGTCTTTGACACCCTTGACCACTTTCGTTAGCTTCTATATGAATATATGGGCTTTCAGTAGGAAAAACAAAGCAACTATAAAAACATTACATATAATCTCCAGAGCTCACTCAAGACTCTAAGAGTCCTCTGTCCATTTTATACTTGTTAGTTTATGTAAGTAAATAGAGAAATAAACTTTATGTCTTTGCTATTCCTTGACTATTCAGTCTATTCCCCAAGCACTTATTAATAAATATGTATCACTTGCAACCCTAACATGTATGTGAGAGTGTGTAAAACTGATATAGTTAAGGACTATTAAGTAAATCTGATAGAAATAGTATTTTTATTCATTATTAATAATTAGTTGAGTTTATGTATATATGCATATATGTATATATAATTAAACCTATATAAGATTTTTAGAAAAACTCATATAAGTTCACATATACTATTCATATACCATCTCTTCCACAATGTTTCTCCCATCCCAAAAAATCAGTTTCAGGTAGTAAAACAATCTTGCTTTTAGATGACAGCCTTGTCTAATGTATATCAGTATATGTATACTCAATTACTTCTGTGGTTAAAAATACGACTTTGGAGTGAAAACACCCTGAAGTTTAAGTTGGGCTCCACCATTTCATGACTAAGATGTTGGGCAAGTAACTTAACTCCTCTCCAAGGGAAATGGTTCCCCTCCAAGGGAAATGGGGTAAAAAATGCTTCATAGGGTTATGTGAGGATTCTATGAGTTAATACATAATAAAGCACCCCATTTATAAAATGGTAGCTATTATTATAAAATAATGTGATGTGTTTTTTCATTAAAATGTTTAATAAATTATGTATGGGAGCCTTGATGAATATTAACTTAACATAATCAGTTTTAACTTAAACATCAGACCTCTATTTCCAAGGTTAACTTCAAAAATGTTGTGGGACCTGCCAAATAGATCCCAAGAGGGGGACATGTTGGTCAATGTGGTAACTTTAACAAGCAATGACCATGACCTAAGGGAAACAGGATCATTTAATGAATTTGCTAGTTGGTCTTTCCTAGTTAGATCTTTAGCCATGAATAACAGCCAACGTTTCATGTTTGAAATGGCCTTTTTGTCCATATCTCTGACCTTACCTACTAGCTCTTCAGAGTCCCTTAACACCACTTTCAGCATGACAGCCTATTTGCTATTTCTGCACAGATGCCTCTTCCATATTATCTGTCTGGCATCATCCGGGCACATCTGCAGATAGCTCAGGACAATGGATTCACCTACTGTGTGCAAAGTATACAGAAAGACCCAGGCTTTGCCTTAAGCCACAGTTCTTATCTAAGATCTTCAATTTTAGGTTTGATCAATAATAAATTATGTTTATTAAATCAGCAAGCATCTAGAGAACCACTCCACGGACAAGGCTCTGGGTTGAGCACTCTGGGAATGGGGGAGCTCTATGGGGACAAAAGCATGATTTTAGGGTGTAACAAGAGAAGTAATATCTAGATGCACATCACTATCATAGGTAGGTAGAAAGTAGAATGCAATGAGTATCACAAAAGGAGAGCTCCAAATGAAGACATGTAGTTCAGAACACAAAATCTCTTCCTACTAGGAGAGGTCTAGGTAGGCAGGCTGGAGGAAAGGACATTGAGCAGTTTTGAAGTTTTATATTTCTCTAGAACAGCATAAGTTGAGATAGGAAATTCCAGGATGAGAAGATGATATTTATAAAGATATAGACATATAAAGATGGGGTTTCCTTTGGCCACAGTAACATAGGGAGTGTAAAGGAATGGACAATAATCATTAATATTTGACATTTGCTGAGCAGCTGCTGAACCTTACATAATTTTGTACTTTATATACTTTATAAAGTATACTTATATACTTTACAAAGTAAGTATAAAATATAAAGTAGATACTTTTGTCCATTATTTTATGTAATCCTCCTAACAACATTATGAGGTAAATATTAACTGAAATTTTCCTATTCCTGGAAACAATATTAGGACCAGGCAAAAATAGTTTAGCTACTTGTTCCTGAAATACTTACTCCTGGAAGATAAGTCTGTGAAGTACCTAAAATAGCTGACTTCCAGACCTCTGCCTCACAATGCCCACTCATCCAAAGCCGTTGGTTTAAATTGTGCAATTCCAACCTCTCCTGCTTTTCGAGACCCACCTTAAAGTCATGCAGTCTTTAAAACCCGTAAGCCCCTCTCCTGACTTATTCCTCTGGAGACACTCTAGTCTTTGCCAAATGGTGATCTCTCCTTTACTGAAGTAAGTCTAGCAAACTGAGCTATGCTTGATCAACAGATTATTTTAGCTGCCTCTTGAGGCGTTAACTATGATATACTAATATTATATCCCCCATTTTACAGGTAAGAAAAGCTGAGGTACAGAAAGGTAAACTAACTTATTCAATGTTTCAAAATTAAGTGGCAGAGCTGGACTAAACCCAAATATTTCTGATGCTGAAGTTAGCTCCTTATCAGACAGTGGAAGCTATAAATGGCAACTTGGGAGTTCGGATATTTTTAGTACTCAAAGGGATGTTCAAAGGCTTCTAATCCTAAAGTCTCTCTGCTCCCTGCCCTGCTTAGGAACGCCCTCTACAACATTACTAGCAAGGGGCCATGTAGCTTCTGTTTCAACATTTTCAGATACACATCCTTGCTGACTCAGAAGACAGCCCCTTGCATGACTCAACTGAATTACGGACTCTTTAGCACTGGGCATTTGTAAAAGAAAAGAAGTCCACTTACTAGGAGCATGGACCTACCCCATATTCCTTCACCCCGGCCCAAGAGTAGAAGATGCTCTAGTGCCCTTCTCCTTAGTATGGAGTGGGCTATGGTGTCATGACTTTAATCATTCCATCTAAACCGTGGTTCAACTGAGCAGGTCCCTTGATTTTCATCCTGAAGTACCCAGGGGAGTAGAGTTGGTCTTCAGACATCTCCTGATGCTGCCAACCACAGCACTTCCAGTTAGCACTCAGGGCTCAAACATTTATGCTGCATTTCCAAACTTCTGTTCATCAGAGCACAGTCAACTTCTCACTGATCCTTCTTCCCAAGGCTATTACTTCAGAAACAAGAGCAGGATAGAGATGGGGGAAGTATGCAGGACAGTATAATTCATTAACTGATTTCCTCCTAAAACTCAGGCAGAGGATTCAGAGTCTAACTTCTATTTGACCAACCTCTTTTTTAAATGTATTAGGCAAGAACATCCTTCCGGCTGAGTGGTGCTGACTGGTACAAAGTTAACTTTCAATACATGATCTGTTCTGAGCCAAAATATAATTAGAAATTCTTGGCTTCTATCTTTTCCAAAGGGGATAAACATATACAGAGGAAATTTATCATACATAAGACAATATCTCATTTGTCTTTTTGTTCTAAACTCAAGTTTAGAAAAGTACCCAGAGAATTTTAAAAAGAATTCACTTCTTTAAAGATATCAGCTTAGCTCTCAAATTCATATCAACCACAAATCTGAGCATCAAGTCTTCCACCAAAATAATTGATTTTTTAAAAAAGGGATGAGAGCAGTAACAGGTTCTTGGAACACCTTTATAACCCCCCTTCCAAGTTTAAATTAATTCATCTAACAACTTAATATGCCAAACCATACCATCATCCAGGCCACACTGTTCTTCCAGATTCTCCATACGATCTTTCTTTGTTTGAACTGATCAAAATTCTAGTTGAAATCCAGATAAACTGAACCTCTCTCTACCACTGATCTTTAACTCTAATGACCCTATTAAGAGAGAAAAAACAAGACCAATCTGAGATGATTTGTTCATAGCAAACCCAGGTTCATCCCATCTACTTACTAATAAGTTTTATAAACCAAGTTTTATAGTTTTCTAGATATAGATATCAAACTCACTAGACTATAGAGTATAGAACTTCCTAAATTCTTTTTTTAAAATTCAGAAATCTACCCATCTTTTTTCTTTAAATTTTTTATTGTTATGTTAATCACCATACATTACATCATTAGTTTTTGATGTAGTGTTCCATGACTCATTGTTTGTGCATAACACCCAGCGTTCTACGCAGAACGTGCCCTCTTTAATACCCATCACCAGGCTAACCCATCCCCCCACCCCCCTCCCCTCTAGAACCCTCAGTTTGTTTTTCAGAGTCCATCTTCCCTCATGGTTTGTCTCACCCTCCGATTTACCCCCCTTCATTCTTCCCTTCCTGCTATCTTCTTCTTTTTTTTTTCTTAACATATGTTGCATTATTTGTTTCAGAGGTACAGATCTGTAATTCAACAGTCTTGCACAATTCACAGCGCTCACCATAGCACATACCCTCCCCAATGTCTGTCACCCAGCCACCCCATCCCTCCCACCCCCCACCACTCCAGCAACCCTCAGTTTGTTTCCCGAGATTAAGAATTCCTCATATCAGTGAGGTCATGTGATACATGTCTTTCTCTGATTGACTTATTTCACTCAGCATAACACCCTCCAGTTCTATCCACGTCGTTGCAGATGGCAAGATCTCATTCCCTTTGATGGCTGCATAATATTCCATTGTGTATATATACACGAAGAAATCTACCTATCTTTAATCCCTCTACATCTTTTCAAATCACCACCATGCCCTAAAAGGTTACCCAGTTACTCAGCAGTTTCATCTAGACCTCTCTCACCTCCCTGGAATGAAATTCACCTTGGCCCAAAGATTTGAGCTGCTTCGGAAACTACATGTACTCTCATTACCTCCTCCCAAGTCTTGTGCTCACTTTCCTTAATAATTCTTAACGAGAATTATTTTTCCTTTCTGAGAAATTAATATTTCCCTCCTCTATACACATACAGCAATTTATTGATACTTCTAACCCTACACTTACTCCCTGTCCTGCTCTATAGTTCATTGTAAAGCAGCTTAAATGCAGGGACAAACTACTGTTCATTTCTGGGTCCCTTCAGCACCTATCACTGTGTGAATAGGAGCCCTATCACCATTGAGTTGTTGCTGAATGGAGCCAATGAAAACGACATTCTGAAACAGTAGATCAGGATGATTAACCTGGCTGTGGCATGTGGGCGACATGGGGGAAATGTGGAGAATGGAAGCAAGGAAATCACTTAAGGAGGATAGTATCTTAGGATGAGATTAGAAGGGCCTGATCTAGGGTGATGACAATGGAAATGGAAGTAGAGCACCAATATGAGAGAATATTTGGAGAATGACTGGCAGGTGATTGAAAGTGGGGTGAATACATGTGACCAAGATGGCTAGCTGATGACCAAAAATTAATTCTTCCCTAGGGTTTTGTCAGGAAGGGCCTGCCCTGCAGGGACTGCCTTTCCCTGCCCCCCACCCCCCCACCTAGGTGGGGCCACACAGGTAGCTTTTGCCATTCAAACATAAAGCAAAGTGATGCATGTTACTTAGGGTTCAAAGTGAGTGAAAAACCTTCATGGTCTTTTGCCTCATCTAACACCCAGAAAGAGAGAATTCCAAGGTCCTGGAGAACGATGGAGACACTCCGAAAGAAGCCTGTGCTCTTGAATAACCACATGGAAGATCACCTACCAACTGAGAACTGAAAACACTGATACTGTACTTAACATGAGTGAGACATAAATTGCTAGTGTGTTAAGCCACTGAGCTTTTAGTTTATCTGTTATAGCAGCTAGTATTATCTTAATTAAAATAGAAACGGGCAAAAAAAGTTACGGATGCCTTGGGTCCCTGGTGGCATCCAGTACTTTGGAGAATGGTGGCACTGTCTTAATATAATGAGAGGTATCAAGAGGAGGGCCATGTAAGAAGGAAATATCAATACCTGGCTGAATGACATCATCATGTAAGGAAAGTACCAGAAACGAAGTCAGAAGGCTCAGCTCTAAACTCAGCTGCTCCCCTTACAACGTATGTTCTTAGACAGGTCCCCTAACTTTTCAGCCTCAACCTCCTCCAGAGGAAATATATGGGGACAAGTCATAAGCAATAGTTATTCCCCTGTAAAATGTCACTATTATAACCTTATCACCCCCTTTTTAAAAGTATAGGGGACCTTATAGATCATCTACATGAGAAAACCACTAAATCTCAGATAGCAGTTTCTATGACTGGGTGCTGCAT
Organism: Callorhinus ursinus; assembly: GCF_003265705.2. Lineage (NCBI taxonomy): Eukaryota > Metazoa > Chordata > Mammalia > Carnivora > Otariidae > Callorhinus > Callorhinus ursinus. The sequence continues at coordinate 39,301,617 of NW_027397070.1, forward strand.
TAATTTACACCATTTTCATGACACAGATACTGTTATTACCATCACCAACTCATAGATGAAAAAACCACGGACAGGTTAAGTAATTCTCCCATGGTCATACCCCTGGTAAGTGGTAAAGTAGAGATCAAAACTCAAGCAGCCTGGCTCTCGAAATCTGTGCTTTTAACCACCACAAAAAGATGTCCTCTCTAGGTACAGCTTCCTCATTTTAGATGTGAAAACTCAGGTCATGCCACACAGGTGGTTATGCACCAAATATAGACTACAGTGACAGAGAAGGCAATTTTCTCCCCAGGAAAATTCTAGTTTCTCATAAAAGGCTGGTTCTGCAGAAAATCACTGAGCTGAGAATGCATAAATTACTAAAGAAACTGAACCAGATATTCGAGCAGAATTTATGTGGATAGGAGAAAAAACAAAATGAGCCTTATCCTTGCCTTATCTTTCAAATATGGAACAGGAAGGATAAGCAGATGGATTTATTTAAATGTTTTCCAGGCAAACTTTTCCTGTGGTTCTAAGACATATCAAGGTCCTTAGAGGAGTGAACTCCAGTCCCTTGAACCTCTTCCAATGCAGTGCAGAGAAATGGCCCTGGGTGATCATGAGCCCAGACCAAGCTCAACTCTGCCTCTGAGAGCACTAAGCCAAGGTAATCCAAGTCTGAGGAGCTGCTAGCGGATCCCACAACACACTATAATACACCCTCCCTCCTCCTCGGGTCTCCTGAGATACTCGTCCCTGTGGAACCTGCACATGCAAACAGGGATTGATGCCAACTGAATCTCTTTCTGGACCAAGCAACCTATGAACAAGACTCCACCCTCCAGATGCTGTCTGAAGCCACCACAGGCAAGAGAGACTTCTCTTGGTGTGACACCATTCACATTTGCTTACCTTCACATCAGAGAAAATCTCATGTATCTGAAAGCCCCAGGGGCAACATTATTCTTCCTTGGAACGGACTGATGACAGGATCCACATGTCTTACTCATCCCTACTGATTCTGTTTATGGGATGCCCTCATTCTCTTAAGACACAGATGGAACAACTTAGATGAATTTCCAGATGGCTAGTCTGCCCCTTTCCATTTCTTACACTCAGAAAGACACCGGTCCTGTGGTTGCTACAGACCTACACAGACCTTTATGGGTACATTTATCACCACTATGTGGACTGTTTATTTCTAAACCGTGCATTGACTTTGAATTATTTAAGAAGACCCAGAAGCCAAGACAAATTGACAAAGATCTTAGCTGTGAAATGTCAGGAAATAATAAGATAAAACCAAGAAGAAAAAACAAATCATAAAAAAAGAGACGGTAATGTAGGGGGCTTGGAAGTCTGTAGATGATGAAAAGAGAGAGGCCAATTATGACACAGACGTTTTTCTTTCAATCCCAAAGCCAAGGGACTAGAAATTCAGAAACACCTGCCCTTGCAGGTGCAAAAAGGTAGGGAAAACAGTTATTCTCTACCTTTGGACATCACCGTTCGCAAAACCTCTCCTACGTTTTACCTAATTTGTCCTCACAGCAGCACATTTTACCAGGAACTGCGGTCAATTTGTTTAAGTGACTTGCTCCAGGTTATAGAGTTCTAAACAAAACTCATCTACAAATCCCAATCCTGGGTCCTTTGTCCCAAGCTATGCTCCCTCTTGCATCACCTTGTGAATTCGTGAAAGAATACAGGTTCTCCCATCAGCCAGCCATACAATCAAGGCTGAATTACAACTCCGTTAGGGCTTAGTGTCTTCACGTGGAAAATGAAGTTATGCTAGAAATGGATGATCTATGGTTCTGAAAGTCTATCAACACAAATGTCTGTACATCCATGAATTTTAACAAACTATTTTTTTAAATTGTCAGTTATGATTTATTAATGGATCATGAAATTAATCTAGTGGGTAGCCACCATTCTCTCTCTTTTTTTTAATGAAAGAGAATGGAAAAGGTTTGAACAGAGAAAGGTAGGGTTTGATAGGAAAAAATGGAGTGTGATAGGAAAGATAAAAATGGCATCACATTGAAGTGATGGTGAATGTTGTTTGTAAAGTGGAGGATGTAAGACTGAGTCATAACATAAAATGTATTTCTTAGTATGGGACACAGTCAAAAACAAGCAAAACTGAGATTTAAGTTATAGACTCACTTGATACATAATAAAGGTTTACTATATTCCCCAAATATGCATACACCTGCTGTTTTTAGTGGTTCATTATGGTTTGACTTTCTTTCCCCTTTGGCATCTTTTCCTCTGGACTAGGAATTCTCATGCCCTCTGTCCCTTTCTTTACTTGCTTGGCATCCAACCTCCTTGGGGAGGAGGCTGCTGGCTGCTGCCAGAGAAGAAAGTTCCAAAGGAAAGGAAGTCCTCAAAGCGTCAGATGGAATTGCAGGTTCTGCTAAGCTCATGACAGCTGGTTTCCTGAGAGGGAGAAACACAAAGGATGAGAACAGTCTAGTTGAGATGATACTGAAGGCCCTGGAGACTCTGGACAATGGTGTCATTGTCGTCTGGGAGGGCCAGGGCTCCAATTTACTCCGTCTTCGGCTCTTCCACCCTTTCCCTGTAGGGAGGTGATTAATATAATGTGTCCCAAATCCTCACATGAAGGTATCCCAGAAGGGGACTTTGAGAAGGGAAATGGAAGTTGCATCTGCTTTCCCAAGGCTGGCTGCCCAAAAGAGATTGTCTCAATTTATATAAGATATGGAAGTCTGGGGAAGGAATTGAAGACTCAGGCTTCCAGTCCACTGCTCAAAAACATTCTCCCCCAAAAAGGATTTCTCCCCCTAGTTCAAGTTTAGCAGGTGAGACAGGAGCTCCAAGGGGCTGGATAAGAATTCCATGATTCTGGAGGCTTCCACAGGAGATTTCCAATCATCGCCCTTTCCTGGAGACTCTCAGCTATAAAAACTCTGGCTTCCTGTGTAATTCAAAATTTGGGTCAGTAGCTAGAGAATAAAGCCCCCTGTGCTATCAGATTCTTAGTCATTCACTATCTGAGAGGAAGGTCATGAAAAACATTTGAAAGAGACCTTTAATTCTAAATCATCTGGGTGGAAACCCGAGATGTGACATCCTAATTCTTCCTGTCAGTCTGGTCTCAAGGACAGCTTGGTTTGGAATAATGTCCAGGAAATTATTAATAACGAGAAAACATCATTCTTAGCAGCCACAGTCTATTAAAGGGATGTGAAAGGTAAGTACGATCTCATGGGTTCTCCACAAATATTCTTTTTTGGTCTTTCAATGGCAACACCATGTGTTTCTTTCAAGGGCTTGCAGGCGGAGGTGAGACAAGGTGGCCCCAGTTTCTAATTGGCTCCCTGTGCTAAGCTGTGTGCAAAGGATCACAGCGTCCATTTCAGATCTGTCTGGCAATGATGCCTTGTCAAGTGCTACTGTGTTAAGCAGCCTCTGTGGCTTTATAAAACAGTTGACCTGCTATTGACCTGTTCTGTGTCAGTGGAGCTCAGGAGCAGTCTCTCTGGTTAAATACTTTTGGGCCCCATGATAGATGATAATAAAGATTATAAAGGCACAACCAAGCCTAATGGCTCCCAACTGGCCCACAGTACAAGGAGCAGTTCCTGTTAGATGAGCATGGGTAAGCCCCTTCAGGGAGGCCAGGTCAGCAGCAATGACTCCAAAGTTGCTCTGTGACTTACCTTACCAACTCCTAGCCCTCCAGAGAAAGCCAAATGGTCCATCGGGGTCAACCCGACCTTTTTTTCAGAAAACAAACCTTTCCTTAATTAATTCCCAGACCCAAAGGTGGCTGCTACAAATTTCCACAGGTAAAGCCTCATCTTTATCATCCAAAATGACTTACCAGGAATTATCCTTCTATGCTTATGACTGGACCCGGGAGGTTAAGTATGACTTCTGTTCCAGCCATAGTCAAATAAGGTAAGCACTTGCAGACAAGAGAACCAAAGCTCTAAAGAGACATTTAGATTAGATTAGATCAACATCCAACATCCCATGTAAGACAGGAAGTTCACCAAAGATGACAGGAGAGGCCACTGGTGGTTCACATTTGGATGAGTTAGGAAAGGTTACAATATTTTTAAGTGCCTACTATGTATCACACATGTGTTAGGTATTACATATCTTTTATCCCATTTAACCTTTCTCATACCCTTAGAGGGGAGGTGTTATTTCTCCTTTTCACAAAAAGAAACTGATGCTTCGTGTTTTTGTTTTTGTTTGGTTTGTCTTTTTTTGTTTTTGTTTTTCCAGCTTTATTAAGGTATAATTGACAATTAAAATTGTAGACATTTAATGTGTACAACTTGATGATTTGATATATGTATACATTATGAAATATTCACCACAATCCAACTAATTAGCATACCCATCACCTCACATAGTTACCACTATGTGTCTGGTGTTAGTGAGTTTTAAGTAACTTGCCTCAATATCAATTTCCTCTGGTGTATAAAGATTAAATGAGATTATGCAGGCACGTTCTTAGAACTCTTGATATAATGCCTAATATATGCTATTTTGTGATTGCTTAGGTTTTCACACCTTGAAAAGTCTGTGATTATTATCATTAGCTTTTTGGAAGAGACCTAATGGGACAATCAAGATAGGAACCTGGGTCCAGGAACTAAGCCCCAGAGCCCTTTGCTCTTTCTAACGTGGTTTTGTTTGGTTGTTTGTTTAGACTAGCCTTCATTCTTTGAAATATTATGAGATGGCTCACAGGAAACAAATGCATGTTTTAAAATTCATGATTAAGAAAAAGAAGAACATGGGGCGCCTGGGTGGCTCAGTCATTAAGCATCTGCCTTCGGCTCAGGTCATGATCCCAGGGTCCTGGGATCGAGCCCCGCATTGGGCTCCCTGCTCTGCAGGAAGCCTGATTCTCCCTCTCCTACACCCCCTGCTTGTGTTCCCGCTCTCTCTCTCTCTCTCTGTCAAATAAATAAATAAAATCTTAAAAAAAAAAAAAAAGAAAGAAAAAGAAGAACACATTAAGACCAGGCCAAGAACACAAAGGTGGAGACCATCAGGATTTGGGCAGTTGCTATAGCCAAACCTTGACTTACTGAGAACTGAGTTTCCTGGACACCAACACAGAAGGAGATATGATGTGTTACCAGCTTTCTTTGTTCAGGAGGAAGGAAGCATGTCAATCCCTTAGAGGAAGTAAAGTGTGTCCTTAAATTTTTCACTAAAATCTATTTGTCACATGAAGCATCATATTAGAAGCACTGCATGGATAATGTCCTCACCCACAGAAAATGCTCTTGTAATAGCGCTTTGTGAAAGACGGCAGGGTAACAAAGCACGGTTCAGGGGAAGCAGCCTGCTGGACGTCAAGCAAGATGGCCCGACTATGTCTTTCCTATGGTCTGGTTTGATCAAAGTATGAAAAAGAGAAAAAGAGAACATCTAAAACAATAATGGACTTGTTAACAGTCCTTCATAAAGACTACTTCCTTGATAGAGGGGTCATTCATGGTCTGCCCCACCCTCCAACTCTCCCTCCTCTAAAGAATCTTCTATACTCCACCTGCACTAAACATGGGTGGTTAGAATAGGGCAGGCATTTCATCAGATGGCCAGAGACCCATGAGGCCAGAACCAATCAGATTTTTCCCCAGGATTTTGAATCCAAAGCCCCATTTCAAATCAGGGATGTTCTAAGGGCAGGGGTGGGAGATACTGTGATGGCCAAGTACTAAGGTTAAGGAAGAAGAAAGTGGACAGCATATATAATCAGGGAAAGCCAGCTGGTAAAGAGTAAGGACAAAGCACATATACACAGACCATGCAGCTTCTGAGAGAGGGATTGTTATCATATACTCTCCCCAAAGGCTGGCTTGGATCCAAAACCACCTCTCATTTCCAGACCTGGCTACAATGTGAGTCTTATTTTTTAATTCCTGGGAGAGTACTGGATACTTATGATCAACTCCCATGTTCTTGGGTGAGGTTGAATGGGTCTTTATTCCTTGCAAATAAGTGAGCCTGAAGAGAACACAGCCTTCTAGCAAGAACTGAACAACAGACATACAATGTTCCAGTCTCCAGATTGGAGGCACAGTGGTGCTGATCCAATACATGGGGGATCAAAAGCAGACGGTACGATACTTAGCAACTTGGATGAAGTGAAAGGTGTTATGCTGAGTTAAAGAAGCCCGTTGCAAAAGGTCACATGCTATATGACTCCATTTATGTGTCACTCCTGACAACACAAAATGATAGTGACAGAGAACAGATCAGTGGTTCCCAGAGGTGGCGGGAACAGAGAGTGTGAATACAAAGGGATGGCACGGAGGAGTGTTGGGGGTGACGGAGCTGGTCCACATCCTGATTGTAGCAGTGGTTACACAAATCTATACCTGGGTTTAAAAACATAAAACTATAAAAAGAAAACAAGGAAGAAATGAATGAAGATAGAAAGAAGGAAGGGACCACATCAGTGATGATCTCTCGAGTAAATAACGTCACTAAACAGAAACCCAGCCAGAGCAGGAAGGCCAACTCTCAGTAAAACTGTCTTGGCACAGGCTTTCCGCGTGCTCTTAGCCTTCTCTTTCTATCCTCAATACCTCCTGCTCTTCTTTCTGGTTAGCACCGCCTTCACAACAAGATCAAGTCAAAGAAATGAGCAGTAAAGGTGGAATTTCAGATATCAGCCAAGAGATGAGAGAGGTTTTGATAGCTGAGATCAGGAGGTCTTGCTATCCCACCTAAAATCACACTGTAAATACAGAAAACCCTCTATCCTTCCTACAGATAATCTTGGTATGAGTAGAAGCAAGATAACCTAGAAGCAGCACTAAAACTTCTGAGGGATAAAGAAAGAAAAATCCCTAAGCAGAAAACAGACTGAATATGAGGATCGGGAAAATTAAGGCAAAAGCAGGTTTTACTCTAATCAGGATGATGAGGGCCAAGATTTGGGGTTGGAGATATGGGTGGAAAGCAAAGGCCTTTGCCTGCTCTGGCATAAGCTACTGAGGGCTTCCCGGTGAGGCAACAGAGGGCCCTCCACGTTTGGCATATCTGGCACATGGCACAGCTTCCTGGTCTCACCCAACAATGGCACCTTGCTTTGCATCCATTCTCCACACACATATTTCTTTCAGGAACTTTGCAGGGAAGTGTAAATCAGTCAACAGAGTATGAACATTTCTGGATTCCCCGACCAAATGTCATCAAAATGCCATCAAAACCTTACCCCAAAGTGTTATTTCCAACAATGATCTCCCGTTGCTCTTGATACCTGGGGTTTAGGGCAGTGGCCTGGTTCATAGCACACAGCAAGTAACAAACATTGATTGAGTGAGTGAATGAAAAAGAGGCAAATGGAGAAAGGGAGTGAGCAAAGAAGAGAGGAGGGGAGGGAAGAAGGAGAAAGAGGCATAGCCTAAGGCTCACTCCCTCAGGGAACATGCTGTATGAACAGGACAGTCACTCAGCACATATTTATTGACTGCTGTGCTGGAAATCTTCCTTTCACTTCCACAGATTCACTCTCCACCTCTGTCCACCCTGCTCTGAGCCCCAGGAGGCCAAACTATATATAGACTGCACCAACAGGGCACCCTTGCATGCAGGTGGATTCAGTCCTGGAGGGGCACCTGCAGGAGATAAAGGAGGGAGGAGAGTAAGATCAGAGAACTGATTTCCCTGTTCCCTCTCTAAGGGGTTGCCATGGGCAGGCTGCAGCCCTTGAATAAAGTAGCTGTTCACACAGATCTGTGTCTCCTGTTTCAACCATCTCCCTCTTGCCTTCATACCTGGGGTAGTAACTGCTCCCTGCTGTTGCTAATTCATGGTGCTACACGATACCTTCTGGTTTCCTGCATCCTACTCACACCTTTGGGAATAATCATTTTAGTAAACTTTGAGTTCTTTCTGTTTGAGATCACCACCTGCTTTCTGACAGGACTAACTGATACACGCGCCCCCTATGGGCCAGGCACTATGCTAACCTCTGGGGATACAGCTATGGTCAGGCACAGCTCCTCTAGGAGTTTGTGGTGCAGTAGGCAACAGACGTGTAACAGCAAATCCAAATGCAGACCGGAGTGTGCAATGAGGGAGCTATGCACTGGGTAGTGCTTTCCAAGCCAATTTCTGAAAATTAAGCTGAGATCTGCAGCTTAATCACAGGAGAGCGCTCCCACTGTGCACTGCAGAAAATCCAGAGATGATGCTTGCAAGAGCTCATCTTGCCGAGTGTTTTCCTGGTCCCTGGAAGAGGAAGGAATGACTTGTTTGAGACTTCCAATTTGTAGTTGCAGAAACAAAGGCAAGTTCAAGATGGAATCTTGCTACTCAATCAAATCTATAAATACAGAGAACAAATTGATGGTTGCCAGCGGGGGGAAGGGCAGAATGAGTGAAGGGGAGTGGGACATAAGACTTCCAACTACGGAATGAATAAGTCATGGGAATTAAAAGCACAGCATAGGAAATATAGTGAATGATAGTGTAATAGCATTGTATGGTGACAAATGGGAGCTACACTTGTGAGCACAGCAGAAGGTATAAGTTAAATCACTATGTTGTACACCCAATACTAGTGTAACATTGTGTGTCAACTCTATTCAAAAGAAAGAAAGAAAGAGAGAGAAAGGGAAAGAAAGGAAGGGAGGGGAGAGAGGGTAGGAGGGAGGGAAGGGAAGGAAAGGGAGGGGAGGGAAAGGGAAAGGGGAGGGAAGGGAAGGAGAGGGAAGGGAAGGGAAGGGAAGGGAAGGGAAGGGAAGGGAAGGGAAGGGAAGGGAAGGGAAGGGAAGGGAAGGGAAGGGAAAGGAAGAAACCTAACTATATCACTGATTGGATTCTTCAGATTCTCCCACTAGCTCACCACAGCCCTTTTAATCACTTTTTAGTTTCTGATTAACCTTAAGTGATTTTTTTTTTTTGCTAATTTCTTAACTTTCTGACATAAGAAATATCACAGTACTTTTTTTGGTAAACAAATAGGGTTTCATTTTTCTCATATGACGAGAGAGCTTAAGATGGGCTGTTGCTGATTTTGTTTCAGTGGCTCAACGTCGAGGACCTGGTTTCCTTCTATGTTTCTGTTCCACCAAATGCAGCATTGTTAGCTTTTCCTCCTCATGCTTGCCGCCTCCTGGTCACAAGATGACAGCCGTACCCCAGGGCACCACAGACAAGTTCAAGGGGAGAAGCAGGCAATAGGTAAGCTCTCCTCTTCTGCCTGTACCCTTTTATCAGGAAAGCAAAGACATTTTCAGATACCAAAGCAGACTTCCCCTTGCATCTTACTGGCCTGGAGTAGTTCACGTGATCACCTCCAGCTATAAAGCCATGCTGGGAAATTTAGTATCTGGCTTGCATTTTGTGTTTGGTTGTCCTCTTTTCCTGTTCCTACTATTACCAAGTTCATTTTTCCTTTCTTTTTTGCACTAGCACAGTCTCCTTTTGCTCATTCAGGAAGTCACTCTTCTAGCTCGCTAAAGAGATACTTCACACTATTTTCTCTGAACACACTATCCAGAGGGAAAGCTTGGACTGGCAGCTCTCAGTTGTCTCTTAACTTCCCTCTTTGCTGGGAGGTATTTGTATGCCCTGACCAACAGCAAAAACTTTAGCTATAATAACTCTGTGTAATAAAAGAAAACTTGTGTCAGTGTATTTGAAATAGTAACAGTCACATCCTAGAGGATCTAAAATGTAACTTGAACAGGTCTTCAGATAAGCATTAACAAAAAACTGTTCCAGTTTTTTAAAGAGGGTTGGAAGGTAATTCTGCAGGTCAGACTGGACTCAGAAACAATGGGAAAGAAGAGTAAGACGACCATATGGACCAGGGCTAGCTATCCACTAGCCATATGCCACCTTACATGGCAGAAGGGTCCAAAGCAGGGGCTCTGGCACCAGCACTTCCTAGCACCATGATCTTTGGCAAGTTCCTGGGGCAAGCTTCCTCAGAAATGATAATAGTACCTACCCCATCGAGGGGTGAAGAGTAAGTGAAATCTACATATAAAACATTTAACAGTATCTGGTTCAATATATTACATTGCTCCCACCCCAACACACACACACACACACACACACACACACTCACGCAACATACACACATGCACACGCACACACCATTACAAAGTTATTAGAGGGGATCAGGTTGGACAACAACATTGTCCATTGCACATAAGCACTCAAAAATGCTAGTTCTCATGAGGATGTATCTGACAATGAGCCACCCCTGCTCCTCATGAGGAGAGTCAAACTGAACGAATTAGAAGACATTCTCCATGAGAAGATTTACATCAGTAAGACAGGGAGCAGTAAATAAAAGCAACAGATTAGTGCAATATTACTAAATCCCATTATTTAGGTTCCCACTTGGCAGATTTAATAAATGAGATCTATCTCTTCTTGGTGGATGCACTAGCATAAGTACCATCTAAATCAGGTCTGCAGAGAATCAAGTGACCTGATGGATATATATCTTTTAGCTCAATAGCAGAAATGCATGGCGCATTTAGAGGGATTTGTGCCAGGAATCGGAGAAGGTAATATTTGTCTTGAATTAACTAATTTTTATAACCAGTGGACTGTGAGTGATAGTCTCCTGCCCAAGTAGATTTGTGACCTGCCTAAAGTACCAACTATGTTCCAATTTATACAGTAAATCTATTTGGTAATATGAGGTGTTATGGCAATTTTAACACATCAGTAAAGATGGAAATCAATTTATTTTCCTTAGTATTTGACAACAAGCTTTGTAAATAAAATAAGAAAAGATGGAGTTTCTGGGGCCAGGCCAACATTTTGCTTCAACCTTTTCTACCTTGCGGCTACTGGCTGAGAGCAGGGTTTTTCCCCCTAGAGATTTCACTCCGACGCAAGACCAAGCCAGCTACCCTGGGGCCACTAACCTCTTCAGTTGCTAGGAAGAGTGGGGTCTTCTTCAGGACAGGCCTATTGCTGAGTTGATACATAGGAACTGAGCTTTTAAAATGTGTCCAGTATAGCCACACACCCTATCTCACCTGGTAAAGGAAGTTGGGCAGACATTGGCATTCCTACTTTATAAACAAGGAAACCGAGGCTCAAATACAAAGGATTTGCTGAGAAGGTGAGACTCAAAATCTAGGTCTTCCAACAATAATTCTGATTTTTGTTTATGAATCCACAAAGTAATTTAATGGTTTAATTTCTGTGTAAATCTGCCCCCTGTCTTCTGGGAAGATGAGAACATGAGGTCACAGAAACAAGCAAGAAGTTGTAGAGGCAAGAGGAGGGGCTCTCAGGCAGAGTGAACAGGTGCAAAAGCAGTAAGGCTTCCAAGTGTGGGTGAGACTTCCTGTTTCTGCTGAGATGGAGAAGCCAGAAAGAGCATCACTCCTACACTTATAAAAAATCATTTTACAAGGCCAGACAAACAACACATGCAAAACTTCTCTTGAAACCATTAGGGAGTTGAGGTGATAGGTGACAACCAACTAACCTAAAACCTGAGGAAAGACAGGCACCCACAGGGAGAGATGAGTCATGAGCTCCTGCTTGCCTCAGGCTGTTGGACAGTGAAGAACTTAGCTGAAACTATTAGTGAGTTGGTAAAGGTCAAGTAGGAGCAGGCGAGGGTATTTAGAACCCCTTGAAGGAAGTAGATCTACAGGAAATCCACACTCACTTGCAGTTTCCTCTTCATGGACCTCACGGGGTACTCACAGAAAAGTCTGGCATGAGTCCCAAGAAAGCATCCCTTGTACTACAGGGATGTAGGAAGGAAACAGGAGCTTCTGCAGGAAATACAAGAAACCTAACCCTTATCCTACTGCTCTATCTCCCCAACAGAACAAAAGTTTTAAACCATCAAGGGGAGAACAACACAAACTGTCACCCTTAAGGCATGGAAAAAAACCTACTACAGCTGAAGGAAGAAACTAGAAAAGAACTCTGGACTCCTGGGTGAGGTGGGAACACCTGCTGAGCCAGAACTTTCTCTGGAGGGGCAGAGGCACTGACAGCACCACAGTGCTGAGACCCAGGAACACAAGCCTTGTCTGAGACTGTCTGATAGAATGACAAGGAACACCTCTCCACTCTCCACCACTTCCCATGACCAGGCTAACAAGCAGCAAATGACAAATAACAATCGAATATCACTGAGAGACTTACACAAATGTGGAGAGAGACTCTGTCTGAGGCACAACTCAAAGAGAATATTGAAACCTGAGGATGGAGAAGACATTAAGAAAAACCATCTGACAAACTAGCCACCCCCCGCAACACAAGGCAATGCCACAGGAATTTTAAGCCTACAAGGCACTGTGGTTAACCATGAAACAACAAACCCCAATCCAATTAACTAAAAGCCCAGCAGAAGGAAAGGTATGCTCATTTCAGGCACAAAAACAATTTACAGACTACTCTATGCTATTTAAGATGTTCACCTTCTTAAAAAAAATTACAAGGCATACAAAAAAGAAAGAGGCAAATAATACTATCAAGATACAAAGCCCCAGAAAAGCTAGGTATATCATATTAAAAATGCTTAAAACACAAGACAAATTTTTAAAATCTTAAAGAGACCTGGGGGGATATATATATATATATATATATATATATATATATATATATATATAGTGTCAGGATGGGTGATACAGTATATTATATGCCTATTAAGGTAGAAAAGCAGGTTTTATCTTAAAAAATCTTAAAGAGATGCAGGGATCTTTCCCAGGATTATTCCTGGGAAAGAAGTCCTCCAGGGAGGCTTTTCCATAAGACCAAAGCACTTGCACTTGCACTTTGATCCCATGCAAGGGAACAAAGATAAGAATTACAGGAGACTTCTTATAGGAAACCAAGCAAGCTAGAAGACAATGGAGTGACATATTTAAACTGCAAAAAGAAAAGAAAACAGCAAAATAACCAGCAAAAATATCTTCCAAAAATTAAGAAGAAATACTTTCTCAAGGGTGCGTAGGTGGCTAGTCGGTTAAGTGATGGCTTTCGGCTCAGGTCATGATCCTGGAGTCCCAGCATTGGGCTCCCTGCTCAGCAATGAGTCTGCTTCTTCCTCTGACCTTCCCCCCTCTCATGCTCTAGCTCTCTCTCAAATAAATGAAAAATCTTTAAAAAAAAAAAACAAATACTTTCTCAAACAAAAACTGAGAGAATTCAGCACCAGCAGGTCTGTACTACAAAAAACATTAAAGGAAAATTTTCAGGCAAAGCAATATGATACTAGACAGAAATGTGGATCCACACAAAGAAATGACAAGCTCTTGAGATGGAATAAATGAAGGTAAAGATAAAACTCATTTTTTTCTTATTTTTATGGTTCTAAAAACAGCTGATTGTCTAACATAAAAATAGTAGCAATGTATTGTGTGTTTATATCATGTGTAAAAGCAAAATATATAAAAAAATAACACAAAGAAAATGGAAGAATTGGGAATATACTGTTGTAAGGTATAATATTATTTGAAGATGGACTCTTAATTATAGATGTATGAAGTTGTACATGCAAATCTGTTGGCAGTCACTAAAACATTTAAAAGAAAAGATATAAATAATAAGCCAAAATGGAATCACAAAATATATTTAATTCAACAGGGTGAAAAAAGAGGAAGCATTTTTTTAAACAGTGGAGAAAACTGAAAACAACTATCTAGATGATAGATTTTAAAGCAAACCATATCAATAACCATACTAATTATAAATGGTCTAAATTCACCAATTAAAATGCAGACATTGTCATATTGTATAAAAAAGCAAGACCAACCATAAGCAAAAAATAGTCAAAATGAAAGAAGAAATAGACAAATTCACAATTATAATTGCTTCAACACTCCTCTATCAGCGTTTAATAGAATAAGAAAACAGAAAATTCTGTAAGAACCAGCACTGTCAACTAACTTAAGCTAATTGGCATTAATAGGATATTTAACTTAACAAAAGTAGAAACATAAGTCTTTTCAAATGAACATAGACTATTCACTAAGAAAGGCCATGTTTTGGACCACAAAACAAATCTTAACAAATTTTAAGGTACAGGGGTGCCTGGGTGGCTCAGTCGTTAAGCGTCAGCCTTCGGCTCAGGTTATGATCCCATGGTCCTGGGATCAAGCCCCATACCCTGCTCCATGGGAAGCCTGCTTCTCCCTCTCCCACTCCCCCTGCTTGTGTTCCCTCTCTCGCTGTGTCTCTGTCAAATAAATAAATAAAATCTTAAAAAAAAAAATTTAAGGAATAGAAGTCATACAAAGTATGTTCCCTAACCTTAGTGGAATTAAACTTTGTGAAAGAAGGATCCCAGACAGAATTTAACTAGAAACCTCAGGACACTAGGTTGGGAGGAGAGTTCAGTGGGTTTCTATGCTGGTCTCAAAGCATATATTGCATATGCAAATACAGGTAAAACTTTACAATTCACCTGAAATTAACACATAGTAGGAAAACTATTTTTGGTTGTCACATTCTTTCCCACCTAGCAGGAAATACCTATGCTTTGCTTTGACTTGAGATGTATACAGAGAAAGGCAGTGAAATATAGGCAAATATCTGGGGATCCAAATCCAGGGCCTCCTGCTGATCATGCCCTGCTCTTTCCTTCCCTCTATCAGATCACACAGTGCAAGCAGAATGATGATTCAGTCCTCAAGGACTTAGAGAGCTAGTCTTAATACTTATTCCACTGCTCACTAGCTATGAGATTGTGGGTATATTACTTAACCTCTCTACACTTCGTTTGCTCATCTGTCAAATGGAGATAGCCACTGTATCTATCTCAAATGGTTTTTGTGAAAATTAAATGGAGATGATCATATGAAAGTACTTAGCACAGAGTATATTGACCATAGTAAACTCTCAGTAAAGATAGCTATTGCCATTATCATCCATTATTATTATTCCTGGGAAAGAAGTCCTCCAGGGAGGCTTTTCCATAAGACCAAAGCACTTGCACTGCTTAGAGATTATTTAAATTTGGGAGCTGGCAAGAGGCATAAAATCTATAGGGAGGAAGAAATTAAATATGCTGTGGTTTCCTATCTTCTTCCTGGGAAGGTCGGGAGGAATAAAATGAAGCCAAAAGCCAAAATTTTGGGCTGCCCTTATATAGACTATCTCATAGGAAGACCCAGTCTCATTCCAAACCCTCTAAGTTGTTTTCCCTGATTGTTGGTGCTTGGAATTCCTTTAACTGGAACCAAACACTGTCATTTCACAGAAATATGACTTCAATATATATAGTGTCGGGATGGGTGATACAGTATATTATATGCCTATTAAGGTAGAAAAGCAGATTTTATATAAGAGGGAAGGCCTTGTTTATATGAAGCATGGGAAATTAGGAGGTCCTCACTGAAAGGGGAGATAGTACATTCTAAAGACCCCCTGGACCCAAAGAAAAAAGGCAAACAAATAAGACTAGAAGGATCTTCGGGGACACACAGACCAGAGGTCTACAAAAACCAGGCCTCAGATCCATTTGTTAGAATCACCTAAAGAGTTCGTTAGACATACTGACTCCTAGGCTCCACCCTAGACCTACTGAATCTGAACCGGTTGGGAAAGGATGATAGGATTTTAACAAGTGGGAAGAGCCAGATGTGGGAATCACACATCCATACCAACTTTTCACCTTACAGAGGATGAAACTTGAACCCAGGATAATGCAGTAAGCTTGTCCAGGGTCATTTCAAAGCGATATTCAACAGACGTGGCTCAGCTGTAACCGTGGGAGCGAGAAAGCAGTGTGAGCAGGCAATGCTGGTCACTGTCCCACCTGCCCCTAATGGTCTACCCAAGTGTTCAACACATGGATAGTGTCTCTTTCCTGGGATCCCAGTCTCTCTATGCTACTATCCATGGTGACACTTGCATCAGGGTGGCTGAGCTAAGCATGAGCTCTTCCATAAGTTCCACTTCTTGACTGCACCCTCAACTTTTCTCCAAACAGTAAAACTGTCCAAAGTGGAAATGTCACATTTGGTCAATAGCTGGCAGTCATGATTGGAGCAGCACTCACTAACAAGAGGAAGTAGCAAGAGGCCAAAAATGAATCTAAAGGGAACAAAGTGACCTCTAACCAACAAGAAAACACAGATCAATAAATGGAGAAAATCAATAAGGTGAAATGGTCTGCTCAGGAAAATCAATAGGGTGCAAATCAGCTGCATTCAGCCCTGTGGCCTTGCACCTGGCTCCAACCCCAAAGTTGAACCGAATCATTCCTGCTTCCCAAAGACAGCTCTTTACTCCCACCCCAACCTTCTCCTCCCAGCATCTGCTTATTTACCCAAATGTATATTTCTCCCTGAAATGCCCTAAATCTTGTTGCTACATGAAAAATGCCCTTTCTCCATCCTGCCATGGCCACCACTCTTGCCTAGGACCTCATCATTTCACATCCAGGTTATTTTCAGAACACACTCCCTCTGCCTTCATCCTGTCCCTGGTACACCTGGCATGTAAACCTCAGAATAATCTGCCTCCTATTTCTCCCTTACATGAGTCCTCTTCCAACCAAGCACATCTCTTTATCCCTCCCTGAAACTCAAAGCTTTTGTTCAGACTGGTCCTTAGAATACTTGTTTTCTTCTCTCTAAACACTCAGATCTTCCACCTGCTTTGGGTTGAGCCAAAGTGCCTCTGGCTCTACCAGACCTTCCTGGAACAGCAGCAGCCCCCAAAGGTCTCCTCCTTCTCTCAGCACCTACGGCACTTTCCATCTGCTGATGTGCCTTCATTTCTACATCAAGCACATGCCCACTTTCACTGTTACAATGCCTGGGGTCAGGGTGAGTGGTGGCATCTCAATAATATTCTAACTCCTGGAGGAAGGCCACATAGAGTGGAAGGCACACTGGGATGAGAGTTGGGGGTTGTTGCCTCTAGTTATTAAGGAGTCTTGCGCGAGTGACTGAACCTCTCCAGCTTTTCTATAACATGAGATGGTTGTATGGGAGATCTCTAGGGCTCCTTCTTATTCTAATATTCTAGATTTCTAAGGCATAGGTTATCTCTTTTTGGTAACCCAATAACACTTATTAGCTCTTTGCCCTTCATTTTCTCTAATCTCTTTAGATTCTTTCCTCATTTCTTAAATGGGATTGAAAATAATACCTTTTTCACAGAATTTTTGAGAGGGTGAAATAAGATACTGTTGTAAGATACTTAGCACAGTCCTGGCACCAAGTAAGGGCTTTATAAATTTTGTCATTATTATTAAATAGAAGAAGCATATTAAATATCTGTTGACTAAATGAAAGAACCTTTTAAAAACAACTATTGTTTGTGTGCCTCAAATCACACACACAAATCTCAACTAACGTTTATTTGCTACTCAAATAATAAAACATGTTATCTTTCCTTTTAAAACAGGAGGGCACGATGTAATGAGCACTGGGTGTTATAGGCAACTGATGAATCACTAAATTCTGCCTCTGAAACTAATAAAAAAAAAAAAAGTATTTTCCTTTCCCTGAGCTAGAAATTCCCATGTATAACTGCCCTTCTGCATCTGGGTTGAAAGCAGAAGCTCAGAGCTATTTCTGCAGCCCACTATGCTAGTGAGTCCCAGGGAAATGTCCTTGCCCACCAAAGATGGCACTCCTGAAAGACAAAGAGGCTGCCCCTCCTTAGTAGGAAGGAAGCAGGTGGACCAAACATCGCATTCAGAGAAGCTACAGTCGCTTTAACCGGAAACACGAAGGTGATATTCCTCGAGAATAAAATGAAGGGAAGGCTGCAATTCAGAGGCCCCTGACCCCTGGCGGATAAGGTGTTAAATGTCAGTAAGCTCATTGAATGAATCCTTTTCCTTCTCAAAGCAGATCCACTTGATGTTCTCTCAGAGTCAGAAGACAGAATCATGCACTTGGTGCTCAGGCAGCCAAATCCAAAGCAAAGGGAGCATGTCCTGAGGCACGCCCCCAGGACTGAGATCACACACCCTGAGCTAGCCAGCTGGGAGGAAGGGTCCCAGCTCAGCCCATTGAAGAGTTTCAGGAGGAACCATGACAAGGCCAGCAGCCCCAGTGACTAAAAGGCAAAATGGTTGTGCCATAAAATAGCACTCAGAGAAGTGGAGTTAGGCTGCCTGCAACAGAGTAGGAAGCCAGAATACATGGCATTCCAGAATTCAAGTAACCCAGACTAGATTCAGGGAGCACGAAAACATCCTTCTAGGAAACATAACAACTTATTAAGTCCATAGATGAAAGAGCTTCACACAATAAAAACATTTTTACTACTAGTTATGATTCAAACTTTTAAAGTATTGCTTCAAGTGCCAAGAAAATAAATAAATAAATAAATAAATAAATAATATGCTTCCTTTCCTTTGATGGAATTCCACTGGGGCCAGAAGGCAGGTTTGAATGTAAGATATACAGGGAGATTGAAAAGGAAATGAAGATTTTCAAAAATGCACTAGTAACTAGGTTATAAATGAACAGCTAGTCAAAACCAATATGTAAAGGAATTGTCACATTATTTTTAGAATCTTACAAATGCTCAGTATGCACCCCTCATTCCATAGGATACACATCAATCCTGCAGTCTAATCCATCCCAGATCTTCTGTGGGTGGATGGTTGGAATGACAGTCACAATGCCTTCCTTCATTTACCCAGGGTCATGGGGAAGGAGGCACAGACAAAATTCTTGCAATCTCTCTGCCTGCAGTCAGATGGTGTGATATTGGGGGATCAGGTTAACCACCGTTCAATTGTTTTTTTTTTTTAATTACCTTGTGTTTTCATAGGGTATGTATATGATATCAAACATATAAAGCATATTTGGGAACTTGACCAAAATTATGTGGTGACAAGGAAGACAATGCTGAACATATATACCACCTTCCAAGGTGAAGTCTACAGGAAAACAAGTGGGTAAGAGAAGAAAATGTTATAAAGGAAGTCACATGGCAGAAAAGGATTAAGTTTAGGGACAAAAGAATGGAAACATGTCATTGCCCTGCCTCTTACCAACTGTAAGACCTCACACAAGTCCTTCATATTCTCTCAGCCTCAGCTTCATCATCTATAAAATTGAGAAAATAGTAAACATCCCTTGTGAAATCAAACTATTGTTTGTTTGTTTTTTTCTTTCAGGATCTCAGGGAGCAAAGTATAAAGACAAATCAGTGACAGACCCAAAATCCTGATATTTAACAGAATTCTGAATCTGTTTTAAAGACCTGTCATTTGTGTTAGTATTTTGTCATCGCAAGGTGGCATGAAATAGAGCCAGCCCTCGAATTCCTGAGCCCCTGAGCCAGGAAGGACCCACAGTGCAGTGAAAAAGCAACACAGAAGTTCTGCCATGGAAGCTGGGACTGAACATATGCATAATCATGTCTTTTCACCTGCTCTGGCTATTAAGGTATGAGCACAAGAATTCATGTTTATTTTTATACAGAAAGCTTCATGGCCTGGTCCCCCGAATACTTTCCACATTCCAAAAAGAGGAAGATTAATTCAATAGGTTAGTCCTGCTTCTATAACAGAAACACCCTCAATAGGGTACTCTATTATGTTCCGCCACAGTCCCTGAGTTCACACACACATGAGCCTGTGCATGTGTGCATGAAAGTCAACCACAATGAAAGCACCTTGGGTCTAGAAGGACACTGACTCTCTGAAGTAGAAAAGCAAAAGTGACGAGCTCGTCCCTAGTGCCTATGAGAATTCCATTTGTGACCAATAATGATGGTGTTTGAGTCTGCCTCAAAGGTGTTTTCAGCAAGCCTGGTAGCCCTGCCCTCCCCTTGCTGTCCAGTCCCTCTTTTGGGCCGAGGCTGCCAGCCAAAGGACCAATTAGTGTCAGCTGTGATGTCAACACTTGCCTGGTGAGTCCCACATCCAGCCACATCTTCCTAACAGAACTCTGAACTATTTAACTAGGAGCTGCTCTGACAATTCTGTCCTTGTCACATCAGCAATAGATTGGAACACAAGGGAGAACATTTCCATTGAACCTGTGCCACAGCATTTGCTCTATAAATTGAGACGAGTGGGATGCATTCACCTTGCTAATGCATAGAAATAAGAGGTAATGCAGCTTCTCACCAGATCATGGGGGAAGGTACACAGACATAGCCATTCATAAAACAAAGAATGTTTGTTTTTCTCCCCATCCGAGCAGTGTTTGCTCACCATCCCTTCTTTCTGAGACATACATGTGCTGTCCTCAAGCGTATTGCCTTTAGAGTCACTGGGACCTGAGTTTGAATTCTGCTCTGGCCTTTACGAACAGCCTGACCTTGGGCTAGATTCTTACCTTCTCTGAGCCTTAGTTTTCTTAACTGTTAAATGGGAATAATTATTCCTACCTCTGAGGTTGTTATAATGATTAAAACAAACAAAAATGAATATGATCCACTAATTAAGAACTAAATATTCAATAAAAGATCCTTCTTATTACTGGTACATCTCAATGTCCTGTGCTCTAAATTAGAAGACGAATTCTACCCTGTGATAGGTAGAGTATAACATTGTCTTTATTTGCCTCTCCTCTGTTGCCCACTCCAGACCCTTCTCTTTCCCAACCTAGTCACTTCACCAGTCCTTCTATAATGGGGTTTCAGCCCCCTCACCCATGTATTGTCCTCCTCTATTAATTCCTGTTTATAGGTAATTTTCCAAAAATGTGGCTCCCAAGTCTGAACTCCAAGCTCACTATCACAAAGTACAATGGAACTTTTATTCCTCTTGAACTGGATAACTTGCTCACTAATTCAGTCTTGGGTCCCATTAACTTTTCAGCAGCCATTTCACATGGGGACAGGAAAGGGCCCTTCTAGCCCAAGGACCAAGAAAAGGTGATTTACTTAGAAGGAACCACCTAACTCCACCCATTTAAGTTTTTATTAAATAGAGAAGAAATGAGATCTTGAGTTATATAACTCATTTGTGATTATTACATTCTTTGAAAAGGTTAAGGTGCTTACCACAAAATATAAGAGTAATCTGCATCTTTACTGCTGATATTTCAAGAAGGAGATTTGGAAATTTTGGAAGGCAACCATTCCACTACAGTCTTGGGAGACAAACACGGTATTGGGATGGAGTCTGACAATCAAGGAAAATGAAGATAGAGTAAAATTGATCCACAGTTTCACTGGTTTCTCCTATCCAGTTCAAAGGAAAACATAGGTCTTTTCAAAAGCTAAAACTAAAAAGCAAGTATGATGAGACCTCTTTCTGTTTTTAAAGTAACATTTTTAAACACTGCCCTTTTACCCTTGAAACCAGCACTCCTCGTCCCTGAAGACGGCCAACCAGGACACTTTGCCCATCAGCAGAGAAGGGACATTCCAGCAAGGAGGCCTGCAATTATCATGTGATCATAGCACAAGAGATTTACTGGGAGCAAGATCCATTTAGAATAGAATGTTTTTCCTCATTCAATTTGTACCCAGGTCAATAATGATTAAAAAAAAAAAAAGCTAACAGGGAAATCCACATTCCATGCCATCCAAATCTTTCTGGCACATCTGCAAAGCCATTACTTCCCTACAGAGCCAGGCAAAGAAAAAAGAAGGAAGAGTGGCTTCACCAGGCTGAGTTCTGTGAGAGCAACAGTAACCTGTGGCAAAAACAGAACCTTACGATGACAAGGATAGGAAGTCAAAACTCTCACACACTCACAGAGGGGCATTTTCATTGATAAGTAAGAAGCAAGAGTTCCTTAACTCTCTCATCAAGAGGCTGAACCAAGAGAGAAGGTAAAATCATCCCCCCAACCTGAACGTGGAACCAGAAATAGAGAGGCCCAAGTACTCTAAGCCAGGGTCTCTCTTAAGAGATATAACAGGCAGGCAGAGAATGAATGATATAGACAGACAGGCTGAGGGAGCCAAGATAGAGAAATGGGACACAGAAGATATAATTCAAGGAAGATGAAGGAAAGAAAGAGAGGGGGAGACAGAAACGCAAGAGCCCAAAGGGAGGGCAAAAGAAAAGTGGCAAAAGGAAATCAACACCAGAATGAAAGAGGAAAGGCATTTGTGGGCAGGAAATAATGGGAATCAAAATGAAAGGGGAAAGAGGAATGGATTACTGAATGCTGAATGGGCTGCAGAGACACTGAGAACTGGATGAGACACTGAGGCTGTGTCCTTTATGCATTTCTTCAGGGGACCTGGCAATTGTGAAGCACAGTCTATGGTTACTAATGTTTGCTTTCCAAGAGCTTTGACTTTGGGGTCAGGCCGATGTTGATTCAGAACAAAACGCTTAACCTTTTGAGTTTCAGCTTGTGCATCTGCAAAATGGGGCTAATAACCTGCTTCACTGGATTGTTGTAAAGATTAAATACAATAAAGTATATAAACCCCCCTCATGATATCTGACTCATAATTGATGCTCAGTGAGTGTTAGTTTCCCCTCTTTTCCCATATTAGGCATTCTACACTGGCCTTTTTCATCATTGATAATTCTCTGTACTGCCTTTCTACCCCACTGTGGACCTGGCTTTCAATTATTTGTTCTTTAAGGGCAGAACCTGTGTCTAGTTCACCAGAGAGTTGCCAACATCTTGCACAGTATTGGCACAAGGTCGATAGAAACAAGAGAAGAAACAGGAAAGGCGAAGAGATAAACTTAACTACTCTTTGGCCTTGATTTTCTAGTATTGTTCCAATTGGAAAAATACATGAGTCCATGATCAGACTTCATGCACATTTTTGGGTTTTTAAAACTATCTCAGATCATATACAGAAGAACAGAATTCACCCCATTCCCCAAACATCATTTCTTCTATGACTTCATCCACATAGAAGACAGCCAGCATTCTGGAAAGAAATTACAGTAATTGAGACTGGGATCTGTCCTGCCAAATGTTGCCTTAGAATCTTGAAAACATTTCCATCTGTTGCATAGAGGAGGCATGTTTTCTAAACCAACTTCTGAATGAATCATAAGCTGTGGCAGCCATCAGAATGGGCCTCTCAAACTTCCAACAGCAGGAAATGTAACTGACCAAGGACCCCAAGCTTCTGCTGGCTCTGACACCCATTAAAATACATCATGCCATAGTGCCAAGGCCACTCTTCCTACTGGCAATGACTTCCCAGACTTCCCAGTCTTCCCAGGCGATGACTCAGCACAGCAAGGAGTCTAAGGCAGGCTCTCTCCTGGCAGACATGGGATTCCTCTCACAGGTGACTTTGGCCCAAGGACTCCCCCAGAGCCTCGCCAAACTTTCCGTAGAACTTCCCTTAACCCTCTCAGCACTCTTGGGTGTTTCCAACCAACCTTTATTTCCTCTCTCCTTCACTCAAGGTCAGACTCGCATCCTGATCTGATGGCTCTGGCAGACTCTCAGCTCCCTCCCACTGTCTCTGACATTTCCCTAGACATTTCCCTTAATAAAACCCTGCCTTGACATCTGCTTTCTAGAGAACCTGGACTGTCCCATGAGTCGTGCTGGGGCAAGCCTATGACTGACCTTTAATGACCCCATCCCAAACACGTCAATGGCGGGGAGGGAGATGTGAAGGAGGTGGGGAGAAGAGGATCATTACAAGACCATCCAGAGCAGTCCTCTTACATAGGCAATGGAACCATACCTTATATATGTGTATATCTAATGAGAGAATAGCTTGCAGTCACAAGAGAGGAGGAAGTTCCAGAAGAAGCAGGAAAGCAGGAAAGGCTAAAAGATAAATATAACTACTTTGAGTTCCCAAGAGTGTTCCAATTCAAATATTCTGGGGCCACCACCAGGCCTTGTCTTTGAGCTTGTAAAGCATGCTCACATCAGATACAGAAGAACAAAAATCATCTCAATTCCTAAATATCATATATACACGTGTGTGTGTGTGTGTGTTTATTCAGGAGCAGCAATAGTTCAAGAAGGACATTTTGCATTGTTAATCCTTGTCAAGAAAAACAATCTCCATTCTTGAATAGATAAAATAATTGAAATGTTTTAAAGCTTTCTTCTGCCTGTATTCAGGCAAAGTTTTCTTTCCTTTTGATGAGTTTTTATTCTTAAGAGTTCAGTTCTTGTTTAAACTATGTAAGACAGTAGGTCATCCACTGAATAAGGCCACCATTACCTTGACCCCAAAACCAGACAAAGAACCATCTGAAAGTTTTCCTTGATTATTTCACTTCTAGCATACTTCTTGTTAAAACAGATAATAAATGATAGCCAGTTAGATAGACAGATCTCATGATTTTAGAAATCTAGTCTGTAAACTTCACATCATTTTAGTTCAACACTGTAACCTCAGACCCTAGCATAATGCTGGACATATAGTCAGCTCGTAAAAAAGATTTGTTGATAAAGTCTCAACCTTGATCCTCATGAAGGCTTTGATACAAACAACTCACAGAAGATTCTCTTTGCACTTCTTTTCTATAATTTGCTAACCCCTTAAACAAAGCATATCTAGAAGGACTAAATTTGTAGCTGACGTTCACAGTCCAGATCATGTGAAGTATGGAAAGGGACTGCCAAATGCCCACATAGGAACTTCAGTGTTAACTGGTTAACCCTAAATAAAGTCTGTCCAAATACAGTGGTTCAAACTCCTGTTCAACCACCCTTGGAGATCATTACAATGTGACATGTTCAAGGATAATCTCTGAGCATCTAAGAGGTTCTGGGATTGCTCTGGACCATTGTTTTGGCTCTGGACGATAAACCTGGAAGCAGAAATTGCTTGCTGCCCAACTGACATTCAGTTTCATTGAGCTCACATACCCAGGGTTCAACCCAGTTGAACGATGGGGTTCAACTCTAAATGAAACAAGAAGTTGGAGTCTGGCCAAAACAGTCCCATGACCTATTTACTAGTACTTTTCTGAGGTAACTTTGATTTTCATATGGGGCAGGAATACCATTTTTCAGTGGCCTAGATTGTGATAAATAACAAATCTTCTTGAATAACAAAGATGACCCTTGGTGTGATGATTTTGTTTCTTTTGTTGTCTTTTTTTTCCTTCACCTCTCCCACTGTTCTTTCTACCACTCTGGATCCTACCCCTACCCAACCAGGCAGGCCACAACTATGAAGTCAGAAAATCTTGACTCTCATGAATTCATTCAAAAATTATTTATTGAGAACATACTACATTCCAGGCCTGAAGTTTTGTTCTGTGAAGACCATGATGAGCAAAATCAGCACAATTTCTGCCACCGTTAGGCCTTTAAGTTTGGGAGGGAGATGGTCAGTAATAAGGTAATCCCACAAATCAATACCCAATTATAAACTAAGAAATGTGCTAGGAAGAACAGGATGCTATGAAGCATCCCAGAGAGAGTAACAGAGGGAACTGAGTTGTGAAACATGAGGAAGAGTTGACTCAGAAGAGAAGGATAGATACAAACTGGGGTTGGGTAGGAGGAATGGTTCCAGGCAGATGGACAAGCAGGAAGAAACACAGAGCATTTCAAGAACTAAAGGAAGGCCACAGTGGCTGAGCCCCATGCATGAGCGGGAGTGCAGTGAGATGAGACCACCGAAGGAGGCCACAGAAGGAAGCCACAGCCAGACCAGCAGACCCTTGCACATGCCACAGCTCTGAAGCTTTTCTCTCCTTTGGCTTTCTTGTTTTTTTTGTTTTGTTTTGGTTTTTTATCCCCTCACCCCAGAGCCCAGTGTCCTCAGAGTTCCCTCAAGCTTGCATCTGACTCAGCACTGCACACTCTCCTCATGCATTTTAAAATCCTCTCTCACTCTTTTTCCTCCCCATGAAAACACCCAGGCTCTCATCCTGGGCCAGCTTGCAACAACACTTACTGTGGAGCCCCTGTCCCTTCCTGCTATTAGCTCTGCCTCCAACGCCCTGCTGCTTTTTCAATGTGAGTGTCTTGCTTCTTTTTTCCCTCTTAGCTCAAATTTATGCTCAGATCCTCCCCCTTTTGTTGCTGTATAAATACCTGGCTGGAGCCCACTGTGTAATCCTTCCCAAAGATATTAGACGTTAAAAGGGAAAGCAAGGCTTCTCTGCTTTAACCCACAACAAGGAATTCCTAGGCAAGGTTTCCAGGGAGTGAATCCTGAACGGAGAGGAGACACTGTGGGCACCACATTGCTGGGACTCCTTAAACCTGCACATAAGCAACCACTGTACATATCTACCTCCTAGTGGAAATATGTAAGAGAGAAGGTCATCTACGGTTGCATTCAATAAACCAGTGGTTCTCAACTGGGAGTGATTTGGACCCCCAGGGGGTTTAACAGCAATGTCTGAAGATACTGGTTGTCACGCTGGAGCTGGGAACTGATGCTACCAGCAGCTAGAGGCTAGGAATGCTAACATCCTGAACATCCTACAATGCATAGAACAACCCCCCAACAAAGAATTATCTCACCCAAAATGTTAATAATGCTGAGACTGAAAAATCCTGCAATAAACTCCTCCAACTCTGAAGTGACGGTTCAAGGTCTGTACCCCTTATCCCTGATTAATATCACTAATTTACTATAATTAATGTCATTTGGTGGCTAACGACCTCCACAATGCATTCACATAATTATGGCCTGTATTTGTACGTATTTTTGTTGATTACACTTTCATCCTTCTTGTGTCTCCGACTTAGATATTTAAGGTCTTCAAGTAGACAATACTTCAGGACACTTAGCACACGTAGTAACCCACTAGACCTGAGCAGCTGGCATCCAGCAATCCCCCTCTGTGTAGGCAGAGATGATTAGATTGTTGAGCAGTCCCAGGCCTCCCTTTTGCTTTGCACATTCTCCTTATGCAGGGGATGAGACCACTGCAATGGAACCCAGGGCTACCCTGTGGAGAGGCAGGCAAAGGTCTTTAATGGTCAAGATAGAACTGAACATGCTATAGTGACACAAATCTCAAAATCTCAGTGGCTTTAGAATGACAAGATTTTATTGCTCACTCACCCTACATTCATTGCAGGCCCGCTGGAGGTTCTGCTCCTTCTAGTCATTCAGGGTGCCAGGTTGATGGACACTCTGCCATCTCAAGATGGGGTTTCACCCCATCTCAAGATGGGCGTTCACCTCAGGAGGGAAGGAGACATTAAAGAATCATGCCTCAGCCCCAAATTGATACAAGTCATGTCTCACAGAACTCAGAGGTTAGGAATGCCGACATGGCTCACAAACCAGACATAGTTATATAGCCCTATCTAGGCTAGAAATTACAGTAAGAGGACTAGGAAATATAGGGGAACAAACAAAATATTAGCTGCGTTTGAATTCCAGCTTCACCGCTTACAATCTGGGATGAGTTACTGAATTTCTCTAGGCCTCAGTTTCTTCATCTGTAAAATGGCAATAATAATAAACAGTTACTTCATAAGAGTGGTTGTGAAGATTAAATGAGAGATTTTATATACAACTGTGAGATAACAGAAAGTATATATATTCTTCTCTGCTCCCAGTTCCTGGCACAGAGCTCCTGAAATGTTTCTGAAATTTCCTTTGTGATAAGACTACCAGAGCATCTCTTGTTCTAAGGAGGCATCTCTGAGTGACCTCCTGGGTGGCTCCCTGAAGGCAGTTGGTCACCAGAAACAACAGCCATGATTAGAAGCATGGAACTTTTAGCCCTGCCCCCCGCCTTCCAGAGATGGGAGAAGGACTGGAAATGGAGTTAATAATTGATCATGCCTACATGAGGAAGCCTCCATAAAAATTCCAGGAGCATGGGTTTTGGGGAGCTTCCAGGTGGGTGAACACAGATGCATCCCAACTCCATGGGGATAGAAGCTCCTGTGCTTGGGACCCCTCCCCACAACCTCACCCTCTGTGTCTCTTCATCTGGCCATTCACCTGTATCTTTTATCATATCCTTTAATAAACTGGGAAGTGTAAGTGTTTCCCTGAGTTCTGTGAGCTCAGAACTTGCTCTAGTTAATTAATCAAACCCAAGGGAGAGAGTTGTTGGAAACTCCAGTTTGTAGCCAAGTTGGACAGATGCTTTGCCATCCTACTAGTGGGGACCTACTACTTGCGGTTAGCATCTGAAGTGGGATAGGGCAGTCCCATGAGACCAAGCCCTTAACCTATGGACTCTGATGCTATCTCTGGGTAGGTAGTGTTGGAATTGAGTTGATTTGTAGGATGCCTAGCTGGTATAAGAGAATTGTTGGTGTTAGGGAAAAAACCTGCACATACACATTAGAATGGGACTCAGAACACTTTAATAATCCATAGCATACTTCAGGTATATAGCACTAGCTCAATGAATGAAAACTGCTATTGTTATTACAATGATGACTTTAATGATAATGTTGTTCTTGGCCTTTGGGCCACCAGCATGTATAGGTCCAATAGATCATAATGTAAAGTGGACCCAAGAAAAGGCTACTCCCTGATTGTCTATTTATCACTCTGGTAACATGGTGATTTGTCAAATTTTCTTTTGTATTCCTGAGAATAAATAGTTTTACTATGTGTTCATTCATCCAAAATCATTTTTGAATACCTACTATATCCTAAGCATCATGCAGAGTGCTGAAAATAGAAAGATGAATAAGACCTCAGTCCTAGCATTCAAAAGCTCACCATCTGGAAAGGGGGACAGCTGAAGTCTATGGAGGCTCTGGGACATCACCCCACCATCAAGGGAGGCAAGAGTCAGGTCACAAAAGGTAAACTGAAGTTAACAGGGAAGGGGATTGTCTGGACAATGTGGAACAATTTACCCAAGGAAAGAACATTTGCAAAGGGAGAGAGAGAAAGCTTGGTACATTCTGTCATTTAGCCAGATGGCACACAGTGATACGATCACATCTGATTTTGAAAGAACCTAGTTAAAGGTGTATATTAGTCTGGTAGGGCTGCCCTAACCAAATACAACTGACTGGGTGGCTTAAATAATAGAAATTTATTCCCTCACAGTTCTGGAGGCCAGAAGTCCAAGATCAAGGTGGGAGGTTTGACTTCTTCTGAGGCTTCTCTCCTTGGCTTGTAGATGGCCACCTTCTCATTGCGTCCTCACATGGTGTTTTCCCTATCATATACATCCCTGCTGTCACCCTCTTTTCATGAGGACACCAGTCACATTAGATCAGGGCCCCACCCTTATGACTTCATTTCACCTTCATTATTCCCTTAAAGTCCCCATCTCCAAACACAGTCACACTGGGGATTAGGGCTTCAACATATGAATGGGGGGGCACACATAACAATGGGCAAGCTTGGTGGCAGGCCAGCCAGAGAGGTGAAAGCTACAGTAGAAATCCAAGAAAAAAATTGATGAGGCCTGCCCTGAGTTACGGGGAGTAGGAATGAAGAAGAGAGGACGTCCCTGAAAAACAGAAAGTTGGTAAGATTGATGAGACACAGTAGCTGGTTAATTGTGGAATGACTTAGGTAACTAAGTATGGAATGATCGTGTGCTGAGGTGGAGGGAAAGCAGTATGTGGGGGGAAATGAAGAGCTCACTTCTTCACTACTGGCTTTGAGGTTCCTGGGGGACATATCAGTGGAGAAATTAAACATGGAATAGGTATGTGGTCTGGCTCAGGAAAGAAATCTAGGCTGGAAATAATAGATTTCGGAGTTGCTGGCATGGATACGGGTTGACTAAGGACATGAGAGTGGATGAAATCACCTAGGAAAAGTAAGTAGAGGGAAAAGAAGAGGTGGCCAAACTCTAAACCTCAGAAAGAAACCATTTAAAGAGTAGGTAGAATAAGAGTTGCTTGTGAAGGTGCCTGAGAAAAAAGAACCAGGAAAGTAATTGAAAAATCAAGAGCATTTAAGGTCACGGAAGACAGGGAGGAGAGTTTCAGGAAAGGCCTCGTCAGCAGGGTCAAATACCACCCAAACATTAACAGTGTGGACTTAAACATGAACGCAGCAGGCAGATATGAGTGACTCTCACAGGGACAGTTCCAGCACAGCGCAAAAGGCAAGAGCCACGCTCGAGGGTTGGAACAAGGGGGGGCGAGGAAGGGGTGATGTGGAGTAAACAAACCCTCTTGATTTGCTGTGTGAAGGAAATGACAAGGAAAGAATGGAAACTAAAGGGGAACCTAGAAGCCAATTAAGGGCCTGCTGTCCTTCACATAAAAGACTTAAGCACATTTATGTGCGAAAATAAACTGAGCATAGGAAACGGATAGCACAAAGATTCCAAGGAAGCAGGGAGGGCAATCCAGGGTCCAGATGGAAGGAATGCATTAGGCATAAGAACCTTTGCATGGACAGATGATGGCCCTGAAGTTGAAAAAAATCAGTATGCTGAGGCTCCTATCTCCCTCCCAGGTCTTCATGTTACCACTTCTGCTTTACTGGAGCCTTTGCCCTGTTCAGACATCAAACTCTTCTTTTTCAGGACAACCACATTTTTCCAGTTGGGCTATCATTAACTAGCCCTCTGGAACTTGACACAGTCCCAGTGCCTGGCAGTTTCAATAAATATTTACTGAATAAAAATCTAGGGGTGGGGCCTTAAGCCTGTTCAGTACAGACCTTGTACCTTCCCATGGTCACCAGCGAATGGACCATGAAGAAAAGGCAGACACACTTTCAGGGAAGGTCTCTGGGAAAGATTCACTACTCATTCTATAAACATTTACTGAGTGCATGGTGCTGCCTCCATGGTCACCAGCAAATGGACCATGAAGAAAAGGCAGACATACTTTTAGGGAAGGTCTCTGGGAAAGATTCATTATTCATTCTACAAACATTTACTGAGTGCATGGTGCTGCCTTCAGCCATAGAACAGATGGCCCACGGCAGCTGATTCATAAGGACTCCTCCAAACTGGAGGATTCCCTGCTCCCCACAAATGACAACTCGGTGGCTTCTACACGCACCCATCTGCCATGAACTAGAGCCCAAATATTCTCTCTGAATCCCCAGCATCGAGAAGCAGATCACTTTCAATTCTTCTTTCTGTCAGCAGGAGCTGAGGAATAATTATGCCCAATTGACATAAGCAGCTCCAATTGCCTTCAGAATTTGGCCTAAAGCCCAATTATATTTCTCTAGCTTGTGCAACAGTACATGAACAGTACAATTTGTCTTATTTCTTTCTCTTGCTTTTTAGAATATTCAAAAAAAAAAATTTGGCTCCAGTGAAACCAACCAAGCATGTTCTTTAAGAATAATTTTGAGCATGATCCATAAGCCAAGTTAATATGATATATATTCTGAGAGAAATTCAGTTGAAAGCATCTAGATATATTATTTTTAAATTATATGCACATGAGTAAAGTATATTGCACACAAATAACTTTAAAATGCTGTTGCTAGGTTGAATATAAATTAAAGTTGTAAATGCATACATGCAGGGACACACACACACACACACACACACACACACACACACACACAGGGTCCCAAATTCACCCTTGAGCTGTTTTGTAAAAATTATTTTCTAAGCTGGTTGTTTGAAATTTAGATTGTAATGTTTCCACAGAAGATGCCACAAATGCTGGGCAGCTTCCCAGAGTTATCTCCAAAAACCAACTTTACCTATAATGTAGATGAACCAGGATCTGATTCTTGGGGAGAATGGAATATGTGTTAAATAGGGAAGAAAAAGAGGTCAGGGGACCATAAGATAGAAAAAAAAATCAGCTCATCTAAAACTTTGCATTTTCTATTCTCCAAACCCCCCATGTTGCACTGTCTCATGTTCTGGAATCCTTTTCCCAAGCTTAGACCTGCACTTGATGTCAAAGTCTCCATGTACCAACTGTGCTTGTCCTTGCCCATGACCAAAATCTGCACTCTGTCAGAAGCACAAATCTTACCCCATGTACAGACCAGCACTGCCCATGCGCTTGTCCTCAGGAACCCGCTGGTGATACCAAGACCAAAGGATGGTTTGTTGGGCTCATTCATTCAATCTTGCTTTCTTTTTTTTTTTTTTTTCAAACTGCATCAGCTACTAATACTCTAAAATTGGGAGTACAGAATAGATATTACTAGCACTCACCAACATCAATTTACCTTCTCCTGAGCACACTTCCCAACCCCTTTGTAGTCAGTGGGGCCACATGACTTCCTCTGGCCAATGGACTGTGAGCACAAAGGACATGTGTCTGTAAGGGTGAGGCAGGGAAAAGCTCCTGTGTGTGTATTAGTTTCCTAGGGTTGCGGTTACAAAATATCACAAGCTGAGTGGGTTAAACAACAGAATTTATTGCTCAGAACTCTGGAGGTCTAGAAGCTTGAGATCAAGGGATTGGCCAGACATGCTTTCTCTTAAGATCCTAGGGAAGAATCTGTTCCAGGCCTCTGTCCTTGCCTCTGCCAGCGCCTTGGCTTGAGGCAGTATAACTCCATATCCTCACATGGCATCCCCCTGTGTCCATGTCCCTGTGTCCAAAATTTCCCCCTTTTTAGAAGAACACCAGCCATACTGGATTAGGGCTTACATGATGACTTCACTTCAATATGAATACTTCTGTAAAGACCCTATCCCTAAGTAAGGTTACCTTCTCAGGTATTGGGGGTTAAACCTCCAACATATCTTTTTAGGGGGATACAGTTCAACCCATAATACAATACAATACAATTCAACCCACTGGAAACATGGAAACCTGGTCTTAAAACAGCAGAGTCTGGATTGTTAGCTCTCAGACTCCCAGAGGACTTTCACATGAAGGAGAAATAAACTTTTGTTAAGCCACTGGAATGTGGGGGTTATTTGTTGTCACAGCATAGGCCAGCCTAACCACCTAATGATACAGGAATATTTCATGTAAAACTCCAGATTTCTTCCTTGGAAGATCTAGCCTGCTAGACTTGCATCTCAACGGCAACCATGGGCAGGCAACTGAAGAGTAGCAGTTTCCCTTAGACTGAACAAAATTCTGCTCCCCAGGCCCCAGTTCACTATAATCCCCACTATTCCCTGTCATTGCCCCTCAACCATTTTCCATTACATGTCTGTTCTCCTTTTCTTACTCTCCCCTGCTGTATTTGATTACATTACCTGCCCAGCTTCTGAGGTCATGAATCTGCCAACTCTGCTCTACACTGGTTCTATTATTCATAGCTGCCTCCTTATTTCCCTTTCTGTATCTTTAAATTATAATTCGTGTGTGCGTTCTCAGTAGCTCCATAGATAGCTCCAGGTTATATTGGTGGAGTAAGTCCCTTCTAGCTCAGAGTTCATAATAACCCATTTGCCTATTCACTTTTAACATAGAGGTATAAACACATTTCAGGGCCAATTTCAAATGTATGTTGAAAAATCATTATAATATCAAAAACAGAAATTCATAAATATTTTCAAAGCTCATTTGTATATTCATACCAATTCTAACAGTTAGAAGCAGAAGTATTATTATCATTTCTTTATCAATGAAGCAATTAAAGAGTAATGAATCAGGTAATATAACAATAGTCCCAGAACTGGCGACTGACGTAGATAGGACAGAGTTGACAGCCCCTAGGACTCAAAAGCAGTGTTCTTTGCAACCTCCGGTTCTCCATTTCCTCACAGAAAAGTGAAGTCATTAGACAAGAAGTAGGAGTTTCCAAACTTAAGTTTAGTTGTGTAAGTTTTATTCTAGTCAAAGCTCACATGGACTAGCCAAAAGTAGTAAGTGGCTCCGGCTGACCCAGAGGTGAGCTCCCAACTCAGATAAGTGACACTATGCTACCAGCCTATGTTTTGACCGAGGAACACTTTGACTCAGGAGAAAATACAATCAATTAAACTTCCAACTTCTAAAAACACTTGCCAATTTTCTTTTTTAATTACCAAATGTAGTAAATATATCCACATCAAAAAGATATATCCACATCCTAATGCCCAGAACTTGTGAACATTACCTTATATGGTAAAAGATTGAATGTTACCTTATATGGAAAAAGGATTTTGCAGATATAATTAGGTTAAGGGCTTTGAGATAAGGAGGTGATTCTGAATTATCTGGGTGGGCCCTAAATCCAACAAGTGTTCTTATAAGAAACAAAAGACAGAGACAGGGAGGAAAAGGCCATATGAAAACAGAGGCAGAGATTGGAGTTCTGCAGCCACACACCAGGGAACACCTGAATCCACCTTCAGGAAAGGAAAGATTCAGGGAAAGATTCTCCCCTAGAGCTTTCAGGGGAAGCACGGCCCTGCTGACACTTGATTTTGGATTTATGGTCTCCAGAACCATAAATCAAAATAACAGAATAAATTTCTGTTATTTTAAGCTGCCAAGTGTGTGGAAATTTGTTACAGAAGCCAGGAAACTAATACATCAAGTAATGTGAAAAATTAATAAGCTCATACTATACCTGAGCTTTACCATGCTGCCAACACCATTCCAGGACGGGGAAGTAGGGATGAGATCACGCTGAAGGATGTAGTGAGGGTGGATGAGGTTCAGAGACAGGGTGAGACTCAGGAATTCTCCGAGAATGTCTTACACCTTGGCTGGTCCATGTCTCAAATCCATTCTTCCATCAGAGTTAAAGACACTTTGTGTACAGATATTTATCCCTTTATTCTCAGCTCCAGAATGTACATGAAATTGCCAATTATATTTCTAGCAGTACTCTCAGAAGTTTTGGTATTACACATTTTCATTTCATAATATTCCTATGTAATGCTGGTTTGTGGAGATAAGCCTCATGGTCCTCAGAACCTCTCCCAGTTTAATCAGACTTCTAAGAAATATCTTTAATATTTTTCAGAGTAAAAATAATAAATATGCATAAAAGTTCAAACAATAGGTCAGTGAGTAAAATAGGAAATGAAAATCACCATAAAAGGAATAGG
This sequence comes from Callorhinus ursinus, assembly GCF_003265705.2. Lineage (NCBI taxonomy): Eukaryota > Metazoa > Chordata > Mammalia > Carnivora > Otariidae > Callorhinus > Callorhinus ursinus. The sequence goes on from NW_027397070.1 coordinate 39,336,262, forward strand.
GGTTGGGGTGGAATAAAAATCAAGGGTAGCTATTGCACACATTATTGATGATAACCAGTGATTTTATGGTTTTACAGGGTCATGCAGCCATGCCATGACATAATATCTATATCAAAATGATTGAGCCAAGATGAATCTTGTATCAAGATAGCCTTATCAAAGTGCCCTGCTTTGCCCATGAACTGTATATTCTCCCTGACCTGACAACACCCAGAAAGTCCCTTAAGAGTTTTCCAGGAACTCCTAAGAGATCTTCAGGCCACAGTTTGAAAAATGTTGGGTGCGATGCTCTTAAATTGTCTCTCCACTATAACATTCAGTAATGTGTGTGGGTGTGGGTGTGTTTAATAGGCAGTCATAAAATGACACAATACAACAGAAAGCTATTGGAATGGGTACCCATAAACCAGTAAATGCCTGCCAGCAATCAGAAAACTAGTAGTTTCTGCCTCTATTGATACTTGTGATTGCAACTTAATGATGTTTTTACTTAACTGATGGCAGCTGTCTCCATGAGAAGCTATTAGCACATTAGGTCTTTATTAAGACTGGCAAAGTAATAAATAATGTTCGTGACTTCTCTTTTGTTCACAAGGTTAATTGTTGTTTAATAATATTATTGTGATGTGTCAAGAGCACTCAAGGAATTATATATGTAAACCACTTAGCTAAAAAAAAAGAAGTTTTAGCAATCTACTAATTTACAAGTTGTTGATAGACTCAAGACATATCTGGTGGTAAAGTACTGGTATTATGATGATTATCCAGGATTTTGCATTTATTCTAATTTTTTTGTTTAAATCAACAAGTACTTATTCAGCAAAATACTAAGCTAAAAATTCTGGGAGGTACAATGCCACCAATGTTCTCAATAAATGGTTGAATTTTGTCAAGGCGGAAACTATGTACATGTTAAGTCAATTATTAAAATGAGATATATTTAGAGGATACAAAGAGAAAACTAGTTCAGCTTGGTTCTAATATATAATCTTTTTTACACATTGCTAGATTTGGTTTGCTAAAACTTGTTAAGAAATTTTCTTTTTTTTTTTGTTTTTGTTTTTGTTAAGAAATTTTCTTAAGTCTATGCCATTTGCTTAAGCCACTGTTACTTGGTTACTTTGCTACTCATTGCCAAACACACCCTAACTTATCTAGGTGCACTCTCTTAGACTCCACTCTCCTCTGAGCAGGACGGGACCTGGCAGATTATTAATTTCAATATCTCTGTCCTGCCAAAGAGGAGGGCAGAGCCCAAAGAGATGAAGGGATTGACCTAAATAATGTGATGGCGGCAAAGCCTGGACCAACCAGAGCTCAGTTCACCCAACTTCTCACTCCCTGAGGCTTTAAAAATTGGTTTCATCTGTGCCAATACTGCCCTTTACAGTATGCCCAGTTTGGACATAACACCTCAAATCCCAGCACACAAATTAGACACACAGGCAGAAAGGAAAAAAATGCGGTGGTGGTGGAAATGACGAAGAATGAGGAGGAGGAGATGAGGAGAAAACAGCTATTTAGTGAAAACTGAAGATGGACTAGGTGCTCTACAAACACATCAACTGTAAGCTTTATAGTATCTCTCTGAAGTATGGACCTGAAATATCCTAACTTGACAGATGAGGAGACAGGGCCGTTAAACACCTAAGGTTCTCAGTAAATGCCTGCTATTGAATGTGAAATCCCAGACTGGTCTGACTTCAGAGCCTGGATGCTAAACCACAACACACGTGGCACAATGGGCTATGCGACTTCTGGAAAAGCTGCCCAGCCTATGGGTCTGAGAGGGACCAGACAGGGTCATGAGATGGTCCTTCCCGCTGGTGGCTGAGAGAACTCTGAGAAAGGCTGATTGCTAAAGCAGCCCCAAGTGGCATTTCTGATGTTCCTGCCCTCTGTGGTACAGCTACCAAGACAATCATCTCAAATAGGAATTCCAACGAAGCTCAGAGCAAGTTAATTAGCCGTGCTGCAGACACATTAAAACTCTGGGAGCAGTTACCATAGTAGGTAACCTTGCATGTTTTACAAAGTGTGGCGTTTTCATTTCAGCTCATGTTGAATAATGAATAATTTTCCCTGCCCCCTGCTAGACAGTGAATGATGAGAAGCCCTTTGGTGATTCAGTGATGTTGAATTAATCAGATGGTAGAATAAATATCTACATCTTTCCCTAGGCCACATCCCCTTACTCTATGATTTTCCTCTTTTCCCCTCTCCCTCCCCCAAAATTCTATCACAGACCTGGAAAGGAGATGGCTGCAGAGGCAGCACCTGCCGACCCACCCCAATGGAGGCAGGACTGTGTGGGAATGTGGATGGGAGGGTAGGGGGCACCACTAGGCATTCCTGGCAACCCAGATGGGGTGGCACTACCCAGCAGTCTCTGTTCAGCCCACCCTGGACCCATCCTGCCTGAGGCATCACAGAGCATTGCCTCCAAGGAAGACAACTGCAACCCCCTGCGTCACTCTCCAGCCCCTACGTTATTTGTGTTTAGAAAAATTACATGTTTGGGGCGCCTGGGTGGCTCAGTCAATTAAGCGTTAGACTCTTGGTTTTGGCTCAGGTCGTGATCTCATGGGTCGTGAGATCGAGCTCCCTGCTCAGTGGGGAGTCTGCTTGAAGATTCTCTCCCTCTGTCCCTCCTCCCCTCACACTCGCACTCTCTCCTTCTCTCTTTCTCTAAACTATTTTTTTAAAAAAGAAAAGTTATGTTTATTTGCTTTTAATTTTATTTCCCTCTACTAAATGTAAACACCATGACAGCAGAGACTTTGTTTTGTTTACTGCTATGCTGGGGAGACACAACCTACAACAGTGCCTAGCACATAAGAGGAATGCAATAATATTTGCTAAATGGATGAATGAATGCCAAAAGCATTTGCTAGTAATGTCAATTTTACTGAGAACTTCCTGGGGAGGCAGAGGAAAGAATGAAATCCCATCCCATGTAGCAAGACTTCACTCAGTCCCCTACTGGACATATGTCCTCTGACATAACTCCTCTCCTTTTCCCATCCAGCCTCCACAAATGCCCCTCAATTGGCCCAACAATCTAGAAGATACCTTCCATCAAAACAAGGCCCAGAGTTGCTATGCATGCTTTCCCCCTCCACCTCAGAAATCATTTCAGCTAGGGGCGCCTGGGTGGCTCAGTTATTAAGCATCTGCCTTCAGCTCAGGTCATGATCCTGTAAAATCTTAAAAAAAAATAAAAAATAAAAAGAAATCATTTCAGCTAAAGATAAAACAATCCAATCATCAATAGACTAGTGACTAAGTAAATTATGGTACATTTATAAAATGGGATACTATGCATCCATTACAAAGAATTTGGCCAATGATAGATGATAGATAGATAGATAGATAGATAGATAGATAGATAGATAGTTAGATAAAATAATAACTGAGAGGGGCACCTGGGTGGCACAGTTGGTTGGGCTCTTGGTATTGACTCAGGTTGCACTCTGAGGGTCATAAGATCAAGCCCTGTGTGGGGCTCCCCACTCAGCACAAAGTCCGCTTGGATTCTCTCTCCCTCTCCCTCTGTCCGCACCCTCCCCCACACCATGCTTGCGCTAGAGCGGGCGCACACTCTCTCTCTTTCTCTCTCTAATAAATTTTTAAAAAGAATAAAACTGAGAAATATTATTTTATGAAAAAAGCAAGACAGTACCACATGGATAGTATGACTATATATGTGAAGGAGAGAGACAAATACATATATATTAATATTTGCTTAGTAGATCTTTGGAAAAACACATAAACTGCTAATGGCAGCTGCCTGTAGGGTATAGAACTAAGACATTATGTGGAAGGAGACTTTTTTAAGGGTTTTTTTTGGTACTGTTTGAAGTTTTAGTTTTTGAGGTGTGGTTTTTATTTTTTTATTTTAGAGTGTTTAAATTTTTTTATGTATATCAAATACATTAATTATAAACTAAAGGAAAGAAAAGAGTGTGCCAGGCAGTCAGACAGCCAAGCAGGCTATCAATCAATTTCATCATGCCCCTGAAAGAATTCACCCAACCAAACAGGAATACATGCTTTGGGGGTGTCTGCTGAGAACATAGACTTGATCTTCATCCTTCCATTCTCTGCAAGAATAAAGCCTTAAAGTACATAATGGCACCTTGTGGATCCCAAGGCCAAAGAAACTTAATGAGCCGACAATTAACTTAAAGATGCATTTTAATGTAAGCTATTTAAAGGTAACTACAGGATTGGTCTATCCAGAACTTTTAGTTCTCCCAGCCATTCATTTTACAGAAAATAATTTCTTAAATCAGAATAAATTAGCTTTGCGATAACAATAGAATGTAACGAGTGTTTGGAAACATGTTCTATTTATCAAAAAGATCTCCAATCACATCAACTTGGTTTTCTGGAATGTATTTCTCACTGAATTATTATGTGCTGTATCCACCACTTGCTAATATGTCCTATACAGTTATCAGGTCAATTGGAGTAAGAGAGAGAGCAAGAGCAAGGATTTTCTGTTTTTGTGTTAAACCCCTGGGAGAAATCCTACCTGCCCTTTGAAGGGTACTGTGAACTCTTCTGAGGGGGTGAGGGTGTTGGCTCTCTGCCAGGGAGACCCCACGGCTGCTGATGACCACATTTAGTGGCTGACCAAAAACCATGTGCCAGAGCCACTGAGGGACAGTAGGAAATTAAGTCAGGATCCAAGAAACATTCAGTCCTAGGCAATCCTCACCTCCCACAGATTCTGCCAAGTCCCTCATCTATACCTACGGCAATACCTACACCTACGCCAGTACCTACACCTACGCCAGTACCTACACCTACGCCAGTACCTACACCTACAGCAATACCTACACCTACGCCAGTACCTACACCTACACCAGTACCTACACCTGCGCCAGTACCTACACCTACGCCAGTACCTACACCTGCGCCAGTACCTACACCTGCGCCAGTACCTATACCTATGCCAATACCTATGTCTATACATATACTTGACCTGTACCAAGATAGCTATACCCCTTTCTCTTCAACTGAGTTAGACAGTAGACTGAGTGATACTGAGCATAGACAAAGAAAGGGAAGGCTGGTGAATTTCACTCCTGAAAGAAATAGGAGAAGTCCTTCTCTTAGCGATTCTGCACTATTTGGCACCATCAAGATCATGGTGGAAAGAGCAGTTCCTTTCTGACCACCAGAAAACAACCAGGACGGTATTTTATACTTCCAAGCCAGCTAAAGAGAGGAGGCTGTGATAAGGGCTGAAGAGCAAGCCTTGCACTACCAAATCCTGGATAAATCAGATAAGATTACCAGTGTAAATGCAGATGATTTCAGTATGGCAACCAACCCTCGGCTCATATCTTCATAACTTTCTATTTTGCATCTTCCTGGAATTAAAGAAAAATTGCTAATGTAATCAGCAAATTCCTAGATCACTGACAATTGTAGGGGATAAATGAATACAGTGGCATTTTAATTTAGGGGATGATTAGCTAATAAAAGAGGTGCCGTTTAGAACTGGATGATCCATATGTCTAGCCTTACAGCTTCACTCCTCTAATTTAAGCCCTTGACAATCACGTACAAATCACTCAAGACAGAGCCTACTTTAAACCCTCATCAGGCATTCACACCTAAATGTGAATTAATCTATTTGAGATCTTCCCTTAAGAATAGTTTTCAATGGGAGGAAGAGGGGCAGAACATGGTCCTGAGTGTTTTAGGGAGTTGGAAAGGATGCCACCATACAATGGGGTAACTGGAAGGAAAAGATGGGGAGGACAGATTCAGCACCAAAGACAAATTTCAGTATTTTTCTCGGGGAGCAGGGCTCTTAAGCAGCAGAGAGCTCTGCCCACCTCAAGTGCCTCTGTGCTCTGTCCAGTGGGAGACAACAGGGTGGTTTACTCACATCTTCTAATTCATATGTTTATCTTTAGGTTTTTATGTATAGTGGAGCCTTGTCCAAAGATATCTGCCAGCTGCCCAAGCTATAGTTGCTCTTGGACCATCCCTGTAACTATCAGCAGAAGAGCATAACCTCACTCGGAAGTTTTATAGGAATCGTTCTCTGCTATCATCTCTGCCTGGCCATTCCCTCTCTTTCTTAACCATAGTAATATCCACCATGAACATCCTTATTATACAATAAACATAGAATTCATCATGGTTTGTGAATTCATCTGCATGGTCTATTATTTGCAACTTCTTGATAAATTGATTCTAATGTTAAACATGGCTTTATTTAAGAAAGTTATTTGACTAGATTCTCGCTTTTCCCATAGCCAGAGACCTAACACTTAGGGAAAACTGAACCCCAAATTCACAGAGTAAAGTCCCTAGTACTAGAATGTGACTGCATTTGGAAACAGTATTTGCAGATGATCAAGTTAAAATTAAGTCATTAGGGTGGGCCCTAATCCAATATAATAGTGTCCTTATAAGAAAAGGCAAATTTGGACATAGCAACACACACGCACGTGTGCATGTGTGCGCACGCACACACACACACACACACACATGCACATAGGAAGAATGCCACATGAACATGAACATGAAGGTAGAGATCGGGGTGATATGTCAACAAGCCAAGAAACAACAAAAATGTCCAGCAAGCCACCGGAAGCTCGAGGAGGGCTATGGAACAGATTCTCCCTCAGAGCTCTCAGAAGAAGCCAACCGTGCTGACACCAAAATGTCTGACTTCCAACCTTCAGAACTGTGAGACAATACATTTCTACATTTAAGCCATCCAGTCTGTTGTACTTCATTATAGCAGCCCAAGCAAACTAATACAGTAAACTTGAAAGCCATGGCTCAAGATCCCTTGGCTTAAGCCTAATACTAAAAATGTCCCTCCCTCTACTTTGCCTAACATCCAGGAATCAGTCTTCAGTAGAATAGCTTCAAACTGAGACAGGTCTTGAGTTTCCAATTGAGGCAGGGAGAGAACTGGTTTTAGTCTTTTTTCATTATCTGTGTGAACCTGAATAAGTTATTTCAAATCCCTATGCCATAGTTTCCTGATTATCATATGAGGAGGTCAAATAAAATTCTGGTGGCAAATAGATTTCATCTCCTGTGCCTATTCTAAGTGACTTATGGCAGTAACCTAGAGCACTATCTTGACCACTTGATGTGGACCAGTTCCCTGCATCCCCGAGCCTGGCCCACTGCTCTGCTGGTCTTATCACATGAGAACCAGGTAATTTAGTGAGTTATATCCATCCCTTTTGCACACGGTTCCAATGGCTCTAGGTGAGACTCTTCATAATCCCACAGAACAAGTACTTCAGCTTTGGGAACCACTCTTTGCCTTGTCACTCAGATGCCCTGACTGAGTAGAAAGTGTACAATGAATGATCAGCAATGTCTGCTGCAGGCATAAGATGGGGAATTTGCCCCTCATGACCTGTGTATTTGCCATGCCTGGACTAAATGGTCTCTAGCCTTTCCAAATTTAAAAACTTTAAAATTTCTTTCTTGGGGTGCCTGGGTGGCTCAGTCAGTTAAGTGTCTGCCTTCAGCTAAGGTCATGATCCTGGGGTTCTAGGATCGAACCCCGCATTGGGCTCCCTGCTCAGTGGGGGAGCCTGCTTCTCCCTCTCCCTGCCATTCCCCCTGCTTGTGCTCTCTTTCTCTCTCTCTCTCTGTCAAATAAATAAATAAAATCTTTTTCAAAAATAAAATAAAAAAAATTTCCTTCTCCACTGATCCAGGGTTTCTTATTATTGCCTTCATTATCACTTTTGGTCATTGCTGCTGCATTATGCTACTCACTCTTAAACCATCTGCTAGTAAAACATTATTTCTGGGTGTGTCTGCAAGAGCGTTTCTGGAAGAGAGTAGCATTTGAGTAGGTAAACTGAATGAAGTAGATTGTCCTCATCAGTGCAGGTAGGCATCATCCTATTGAGGGCCTGAGTAGAACCAAAAGGCAGAGGAAGAATAAATTTGCTCTCTGGTTGAGCTGAGACATCCATCCTCTCCTGCCCTTGGACATTGGTTCTCAGGCCTGACACCAGGACTTACACCATTGGCTTCCCTGGTTCTCGGGGCTTTGGGTTAGGATTGAATCACACCACCAGCTTTCTTGGTTTTTCAGCTTACAGATGGCAGATCATGGGATCTCTTGGCCTCTGTAATGATGTGAGTCAATTCCTATGATAAATAGATGATAGGGGCACCTGGTGGCTCAGTCAGTTAAGCAGCCAACTCTTTTTTTTTTAAGATTTTATTTATTTATTTATTTATTTGAAAGAGCAATACAGAGATAGTGAGAGAGAGCACAAATGGGGAGCAGTGGGAGAAGCAGGCTCCCTGCTGAGCAGGGAGCCCTACGCAGGGCTCGATCCCAGGACCCTGGGATCATGACCTGAGCCGAAGCCAACTGAGCCACCCAGGTGCCCCTAAGCAGCCAACTCTTGATTTTGGCCTCTAATCTCAGGGTGGTTAAGATTGAGCCCAGGCATCAGGCTCTGCTCTCAGCGGGGAGTCTGCTTGTGATTCTCTCCCTCTCCCTCTGCTTGTGTGCTCTCTCCCTCTAAAATAAATTAATCTTTTAGACAGATAGATAGATAGATGATAGATAGATAGATAGAAAAATAGATAGATAGATAGATAGATAGATAGATAGATAGATAGATAGATAGATTGAGTATATATGTACATATCCAATTGATTTTGTTTCTCTGGAGAACACTGTAATATACCAAACTTATCCTGCTCTCTTTTGCTATTCTTGACAGCTTTGGTGCAGACAGAATTATCTATTATAACCATCACCAGCCAATAAAAATGCACTTTTCCTTCTAAACTGGTAAAATGACCAATCACAAGACATTGTCTATGACCTTTTCAGATTAAACTCTTGGCTATTTTCCTCAGTGCTTATAGTAGCCTTTTTTTTTTTTTTAAGTCTCCTAAAGGTTTATGGTAATCCTGGGGGTGAGTGCTGGATGCTGATAAACTGGAGCAGTGTTGTGATACCACAGAAAGCTTCCAACGCTCAATGATTGACCGGAGGTAAAGCCACGGTCATAATTTCTGAAGAGAAGGTGATTACATTAAACAAAGTCCTATCTTTCTCTATAGCTTTCCATACATCATCCTGTTTGATCTTCACAATCTCGTGATACAGGCAGGGCAAGTACTCTGTTATTCACACATTACATTTAGGGCTCAACATCAGAGAGACCCAGTCACTCAATTGCATGGAATTAAAACATTTCGGGTTGTGTCATCTCACCAGTCATGCAACAAATTACTTAATCTCACTTGTAGGGATATTATCATATATGAGTAGATCCTCTTTAATAACCATCAAGATCCACCAAGTGAGTAGGGTTAAACTTGGCCAATATTGCACTGATTAAAAACCACATTTAATGAGGCTTTAAACTGTGTCCAAACAGCTCTTCCCCAAAGCAGCAGAATGGCTTCTCTCTGAAGCATTCTCCCTTTTGAATGAACCAGTTTGCTATATAATTTCATGCCTCACTCAGAGGCTCTAATTGCCTCATCAGGTGTGAATCAGACAAATTAAAGAAATAACCAAATTCATTTTGCACATGGTTCCAAATTAATAGGCTCAGAGCGAGGGCCTGTATTTTACTCCACATTTACCCCACAAAACTAATTGGGTTTGGGGTGACTGTTTTCCTTGCTAGGAATGCCCCCTTTCACCAGTCTAGTTACCATCAGTGTGTTGAGCAGTTAAGCCCACCATAAATATGCAAACACATGGCCAAGTGTTTCCACAGGGAAGCAACCAAGCTTTAATGTTTTCTAGACAACTAAGGAGATTATAGTGAATTATATGCACCCTATTACTGCCACTTTTCCCAATCCCTGAAACTGAACTTTCCTGAAATATTGACAAATAGAAGTAACAGAGCTCTCCTTTAGCCTAAATTTTCCTCTGGACCAAAGACTAAAGAAAGCTACACTGAGAGCTCAAAATAGAAACGGCTTGCTGTGAAAAAGCGCACATCTCTAGGATGAGAAACAGCATCTCCTCTGCCTCCTGGTTCTGGTGAGACATCCAGTGCTAGAGGATTTCTGTGGGGGCGAGCAATGAAAGCTCACTTCAGGAGGTGTAGCTGTTTCTAGGTTTAGAACAAGAAATGCAGGTTTGCTCCGTGAAGAGCTAGTAAGTATTAGGAAGAAGTAGGAATATCACTATCCTTCTTTGCTCCTGACAGGTATTACCCAAGTTATTTGCCAAAAGGACAGAGCACAGGTTTCAAATAAGTCTTTCAAGTTGAGATAGCATGGAGCTCATTATCAGATTAGAGATTGAAAACCACCAGGGTGATGGCCGCTGGGCGGGCCTCCCACGGTCCTGAATCACTCTTCCTGGGGCTGTCCACCCACACCGCTTCACAAATGTGGTCATCTATCAAGTGTCTCTGCTGTATCTGCAAGGTTCAAATACTCATAATTTTTAGGCCTTATTTTATCAGACTTTTCATCAGATAAATCATAGGAGATCATTCCCTACCTCTTTAAATCTTTTTCCTGCTTCTATGACACCGATTCTCATGGTTTTCTCCTCTCCCCCGGACAACCTCTTCTTAGTGCTTCACTCATACTTCCTCCTCTAACTTCCAAATGTTGGAGTTCCCCAAAGTGCATTCCCAGTCCCTATTCTTTGTCATCGTTTTTAGTGGTATCTGCACACTACTGACACCAAAATTTTTCTCCACAGAGATCCCTCTTCCCAACTTCTGGATTTGTTTATCCAACCACTTTTCTGATATCTTACTGTGGATGTCTCAAAAGCTCCTCAAATTTAACAAAAGCGGAACTGAAGTCTTAATTTGAAAAGGGCCTGACACTTACCGCACAGATTTTGATCTAGAAAGACAGACAACCACCAATGCCAGGAGAATCCCTGCTGGTAAGAGTGGACCAGATAAGTCAGACCAACTCTCCCACCGAGAACACCTAGAAAATCTGGGGAAGTAGTTCTACATCTGTTTGAGGGCACCACAGAATGCACATGGCAGTGAAAATTATGAGGCCAAGACCTAAGAAAAGACAGAAACTCAGAGAAATGAGCCCTGCTTTGGGGACCACTTTTTCCCTAGAGAGATCTTCCAAGTCATGTAGAGATGGCTGAGAGGCAGAGAAACTGAGTAAAGCTTTCAACCAACTTATAAGGCAAGGAGATAAAAATGAGAGTTTGGGGACTGCCAAGGAAAGGAACCCTTGTAAACTCCCCAGGGTTTGGTTTGGGTTCCAGGGTTCTCCAGAGAAACAGAAAATACGGTGTGTGTGTATGTGTGTATGTGAGAGAGAGGCTAAGAGAGAGAGAGAAATTTATTTTAAGGTATTGGCTCACATGATTGTGGGGGCTGGCAAGTCCAAAATCTGCACAACAGGCTGGCTGGGTAGAGATCCAGGGAACAGTTGATGTTGTAGTTTGAGTCCAAAGGCAATCTGGAAGCAGAATTCCCTCTTCCTCAGAGGACTCCAGTCTTTTTTTTTTTTTTCCCTAAGGCCTTCAACTGATTCGGTGAGTACCACCCACACTGTGGAAGATAATCGGCTTTATTCAAAGTCTACTGATTTTTACTTATTTTTTTATAAAGATTTCACTTATTTATTTCAGAGAGAGAGAGAGCATGAGCAGGGAGAGGGAGAGAGGGAGAAGCAGACTCCCCACTGAGCAGGGAGTCCAATGCGGGGCTCGATCTCAGGATCCCAGGATCATGACCTGAGCCTAAGGCAGACGCTTAACGACTGGCTCTCCAAAGTCTACTGATTTTTTTAAAAAGACTTTACAAATGTGTACTATTAATCTTATCTTAAAAATATCTTTACAGTGACATCTAGACTGGTGTTTAACCAAATACTGTGGCTTAGCCAGGTTGACACATAGTTAACCATCCTAGATCACATACCACTGCTGATCCAAAAACCACACATTGATTCACACTAGTGTTAAGATTTTCACATAATTTAGTATGAGGACAAAGTACTAATTTATATTAGACTTTGAAAAGTCAAGGATGTATAATATACTCTCTAGGATAACCAATACAAAAAGGGTAAAATAATCTTTAATTTGAGATAATAGGAAGTAATCTCCAAAAAAAGAAGAGAAAAAAAAATAGGAGGAACAAATAAAAAGCAATAGTAAAATGCTAGATATAGGCCCAGATATATCGGTAATTACCTTCCATGTAAATGGACTAAATGTTTCAATTAAAAAGATAAAAACTGTCAGGGTGCCTGGGTGGCTCAGTCAGTTAAGCATCTGACTTTGGCTCAGGTCATGATCCCGGAGTCCTGGGACTGAGCTCCTTGTTGGGCTCCCTGCTCAGCAGGGAGTCTGCCTGTCCCTCCCCCACCCCCCACTCATGCTCACTCCCTCTCTCACTCTCTCCCCCACATAAATAACATAACATAACATTAAAAAAAACAAAGACTGTCAGGACGGATTTAAAAAACCTATACACTGCTTAAAGAAACAATTTGAATATAATACAGAAAGGTTAAAAGTTAAAAGTTACAAGATGATAAAAAAAAAGATATACCATGAAACCGTGAACCAAAAGAAACAAATGGTAGCTATATTGCTATAGGATAAGTAAGACTTTGGATCAAGAAACATTATCAGAGTTAAAGAAGAACATTGTATAATAAAAATGTCAGTACACCAGGAAGATAAAACAATCCCACATTTGCTTGTACCTTGCAACATAGCTTCAAAACATCAAAAAATACAGAAAGAGAAATAGTCAAATCCACAAGTATAGTGGAAGATTTTAACTCACTTGTCTCGTAGCTAGAATAATAAAAAAAATCAGTAAGGATACAGATGATCTAAACAATACAAATATAACAAAATGTCCTGATGGACATACATGTAGAACACTGAACTTAATGACTACAGAATACACATTCTTTTCAAGAACACTCAGGACACAATCCAGCAACTGCACTATTAGATACTTACCCGAAGGATACAAAAATACAGATGCAAAGGGGTACATGCACCCTGATGTTTATAGCAGCATTATCAACAATAGCCAAAGTATGGAGAGACCCCAAATGTCCATCAATTGATGAATGGATAAAGAAGATCAGGTATATATATAGAATGGAATATTATTCAGTCATCGAAAAGAATGAAATCTTGCTATTTGCAATCATGTGGATAGAGCTAGAGCATATTACGCTAAGTGAGATAAGTCAGTCAGAGAAAGACAAATACTGTATGATCCCACTCATATGTGGAAAACAGGGGCACCTGGGTGGTTCTGTTGGGTAAGTGTCTGCCTTTGGCTCAGGTCATGATCGCGGGGTCCTGGGATCAAGCCCCACATCGGGCTCCCTGCTGAGTGAGGAGTCTGCTTCTCTTTCTCTCTCTGCTCCTCCCTCCCTGCTCATGCTCTCTCTCTCTCTCAAATAAATAAATCAAAAGTCTTTTTAAAAAAAGAAAGAAAACAGATGAACATATGGGAAGGGGGAAAAGGAAAAAGGAGAGAGGGAAACAAGCCATAAGTGACTTTTAACAATAGAGAACAAACTGAGGGTTGATGGAGGGAGGTGGGTGGGGGATGGGCTAGATGGGTGAAGGGTATCAAGGAGGGCACTTGTGATGAGCACTGGTATTGTATGTAGTGATAGATCACTGAATTCTACTCCAGAAACCAATATTGCCCTGTATGTTAACTAACAAAGTTAAAAAAAAAAAAACCACACACACAAGACATTTACCAAAACTGCCACATTCAGAATCATAAGGCAAATGTGACCATATTTCAAAAAAATTAAAACCAGGGGTGCCTGGGTGGCTCAGTTGTTAAGTGTCTGCCTTCAGCTCAGGTTATGATCTCAGGGTCCTGGGATCGAGCCCCGTATCGGGCTCCCTGCTTGGCGGGGCCTGCTTCTCCCTCTCCCACTCCTCCTGCTTGTAGTCCCTCTCTCGCTGTGTCTCTCTCTGTCAAATAAATAAAATCTTTAAAAAAAAAAAATCAAAATCATATCAGAGTATGTTCTTTTTTTTAAATTTTATTATGTTATGTTAATCACCATACATTACATCATTAATTTTGATGCAGTGTTCCATGATTCATTGTTTGCATATAACACCCCGTACTCCATTCAGTACGTGCCCTCTTTAATACCCATCACCAGGCTAACCCATCCCCCAACCCCCTCTCCCCTCTGGAACCCTCAGTTTATTTCTCAGAGTCCATAGTCTCTCATGGTTCGTCTCCCCCTCCAATTTCCCCCCTTCATTTTTCCCTTCCTGTTATCTTCTTCTTTTTTTTAAACATATAATATATTATTTGTTTCAGAGGCACAGGTCTGTGATTCAACAGTCTTACACAATTCACAGTGCTCACCATAGCACATACACTCCCCAATGTCTATCACCCAGCTACCCCATCCTCCCCAACCCCCATCACTCCAGGAACCCTCAGTTTGTTTCCTGAGATTAAGAATTCCTCATATCAGTGAGATCAGATGATACATATCTTTCTCTGATTGACCTATTTCGCTCAGCATAATACCCTCCAGTTCCATCCATGTCGTTGCAAATGGCAAGATTTCATTCCTTTTGATGGCTGCATAATATTCCATTGTGTGTGTGTGTGCGTGTGTGTGTGTGTATAACATCTTCTTTATCCATTCATCTGTCAATGGACATCTTGGCTCTTTCCATAGTTCGGCTATTGTGGACATTGCTGCTATAAACATAGGGGTGGGGCGCCTGGGTGGCTCAGTTGGTTAAGCGACTGCCTTCAGCTCAGGTCATGATCCTGGAGTCCTGGGATCGAGTCCCACGTCGGGCTCCCTGCTCAGCAGGGAGTCTGCTTCTCCCTCTGACCCTCTTCCCTCTCGTGCTCTCTATCTCTCAAATAAATAAATAAAATCTTAAAAAAAAAATAGGGGTGCATGTACCCCTTCGGATCCCTACATTTGTATCTTTGGGATAAATACCTAGTAATGCAATTGCTGGGAATAGAGTAGCTCTATTTTCAACTTTTTGAGGAACCTCCATACTGTTTTCCAGGGTGGCTGCACCAGCTTGCATTCCTGCCAGCAGTGTAGGAGGGTTCCCCTTTCTCCGCATCCCCACCAACATCTGTCGTTTCCTGACTTGTTAATTTTAGCCATTCTGACTGGTGTGAGGTGGTATCTCATTGAGGTTTTGATTTGGATTTCCCTGATGCCAAGCGATGTTGGGCATTTTTCATGTGTCCGTTGGCCATGTGGATGTCTTCTTTGGAAAAATGTCTCTTCATGTCTTCTGCCCATTTCTTGATTGGATCATTTTGTTCTTTGGGTGGTGAGTTTGATAAGTTCTTCATAGATTTTGGATACTAGCCCTTTATCTTATATGTCATTTGCAAATATCTTTTCCCATTCTGTCAGTTGTCTTTTGGTTTTATTGACTGTTTCTTTTGCTGTGCAAAAGCTTTTTATCTTGATGAGGTCCCAATAGTTCATTTTTGCCCTTGCTTCCCTTGCCTTTGGCAATGTTTCTAGGAAGAAGTTGCTGCGGCTGAGGTCAAAGAGGTTGTTGCCTGTGTTCTCCTTTAGGATGTTGATGGACTCCTGTCTCACATTTAGGTCTCTCTACCATTTGGAGTCTATTTTTGTGTGTGGTGTAAGGAAATGGTCCAGTTTCATTCTTCTGCATGTGGCTGTCCAATTTTCCCAACACTATTTGTTGAAGAGACTTTTTTCCATTGGACATTCTTTCCTGCTTTGTCGAAGATGACTTGACCATAGAGTTGAGGGTCCATTTCTGGGCTCTCCATTCTGTTCCATTGACCTATGTGTCTGTTTTTGTGCCAGTACCATACTGTTTTGATGATGACAGCTTTGTAATAGAGCTGGAAGTCTGGAATTGTGATGCCACCCGCTTTGCTTTTCTTTTTCAACATTCTTCTGGCTATTTGGGGTCTTTTCTGGTTCCATACAAATTTTTGGATTATATGTTCCATTCCTTTGAAAAAAGTGAATGGTATTTCGATAGGGATTACATTAAATGTGTAGATTGCTCTAGGTAGCATTGACATCTTCACAATATTTGTTCTTCCAATCCATGAGCATGGAATGTTTTTTCATTTCTTTGTGTCTTCCTCAATTTCTTTCATGAGTATTTTATAGTTTTCTGAGTACAGATTCTTTACCTCTTTGGTTGGATTTATTCCTAGGTATCTTATGGTTTTGGGTGCAATTGTAAATGGGATTGACTCCTTAATTTCTCTCTCTTCTGTCTTATTGTTCATGTATAGGAATGTCACTGATTTCTGTGCATTGATTTTATATCCTGCCACTTTACTGAATTCCTGTATGAGTGCTAGCAGTTTTGGGGTGGAGTCTTTTGGGTTTTTCACATAAAGTATCATATCATCTGCAAACAGTGAGAGTTTGACTTCTTCTTTGTCGATTTGGATGCCTTTGATTTCTTTTTGTTGTCTGATTGCTGTGGCTAGGACTTCTAATACTATGTTGAATAGCAGTGGTGAGAGTGGACATCCCTGCCGTTTCCCCATTGAGAATGATACTCGCTGTGGGTTTTTCATAGATGGCTTTTATGATATTGAGGTATGTTCTTTAATTTTAATGGAATTAAGCTGAATAACTAGAAAGTCCATATCAAGAAAATTAAGAAGTAAACTGTTAAATAGCTACAGTCCAAAGGAAAAAAAAATCACAAAGGAAATTATATAACCTATATTATCCCAATAGTTTAAAAAATACATATTCAAACCATGCTTATATAAAATATATAGCTTTAAAGGCATACAGTAGAAAAGAGGGAGGCTACGGGCATCTGGTTGGCTCAGTTGGTGGAGCATGGGACTCTTGATCTCAGGGTTTTAAGTTCGAGCCCCTCATGGGTGTAGAAATTACTTAAAAAATCTTTAAAAAAAAAAAGGGAAAAGAAAAGAAGGAGGCTGAAAAATCAATGAACTAAGTATCCACTTTAAGAAGTTAGAAAAAGAACAGAAAATTCAGCGCAAAGAAACAAGAAAGAAGGAAATAACAAAGATAGGAGCATACATTGACAGAAAAGAAAACATATGTTAAAGGGATAATCAAAAAACACAAGTTTTGTTTAAAATATTAATATAGTGATAAACTCCTTCAAAAGAAGGCACAAATAATCAATGTTAGGAATGAAAAAAGGAAAAAGATAGCACTATATACCCCACAAACATTGAACAGATGGTAAAAAGGTACTATTTAAAAAAAAAAAAAAAAAAACTACATGCCGGGACGCCTGGGGCTCAGCTGGCCAAGTGGCTGCCTTCAGCTCAGGTCGTGATCCCAGGGTCCTGGGATCAAGTCCCACTTCTGGCTCCTTGCTCAGTGGGGAGCCTGCTTCTCCCTCTGCCTGTGGCTTCCCCTGCTTGTGCTCTCTCTGACAATAAATAAATAAATAAAATCTTAAAAAGAAAACTACATGGCAATAAATTTGAAAATTTAAATGAATTAGACATAATCCATAAAACACACATACAATTTAGCAAAACTAAAATTAATTCACTATTTAAAAACTTTCCCACAAAGAAAACTATAGGCCTACATGGCTTCACTGAATTCTATAAAATATTTCAAAAAAAAAATATTGCCAATTTTCCCATGTATTCTTCCCGAGAAGACAAAAGGAAAAATCTCTTCAACTCATTTTTTAAGACCATCAGAATCCTGAAACAAAAACTGGAACTGTAAGGACATTACAAGAAAGGAACACTGGAGGCCCATCTCTCCTGACATTGATATTTTTAAATTCTAAACAAATCCTAGCAATGTGAAAAAAAATTACACATCACAACCAAACTAGAGTTATTTCAAAAATTCAAAGTTGCCTTAACAGTCAAAAATCATTCAGTGCAATCTGCTTCATTAATATAATAAAGGAGATGAATTAATTCTATGATCATCTCAATAGATGCAGAAAAAGCAAGTCATAAAATTGAACATACATTTAAAAAAATAACTTGTAGCAAACTGGAAATAGAAGGTGACATCCTTCATCTGATAAAGGGTGTC
Source organism: Callorhinus ursinus (assembly GCF_003265705.2). Taxonomy (NCBI): domain Eukaryota; kingdom Metazoa; phylum Chordata; class Mammalia; order Carnivora; family Otariidae; genus Callorhinus; species Callorhinus ursinus. Next base: position 39,354,283 of record NW_027397070.1, read on the forward strand.
TGTAAAAAACCTTAAATAAAACAAGTTCTTAATTTTCTGCTCCAAATCCACTCTTCGTCCAGTCTTCCCCATTTCAGTAAAATGTCGCCTTTATTCATCCAAATGCTAAAGCTGAATATCTGGAAGTTTTATTTAGAGTTCAGGTTCTCTGTCTCCAACCAGCCTCACATTCAATCCATTGCCAATCTATTGATTCTACTTCCAAATATTTCCAGATTTCATCCCCTGTTTTCCATCTCTTTCACTACCACTCTCAGCTCCTGCCATCTCTCATCTGCATTACTACCATAGACTTATAATTGGTCTCCCTATTTCTATTCTTATCCTCTCCAAAGCATGATCCAAATCCACTTAGCAGACACAGTGCTAATCTGAAAACCTCATTCAGATCATATCACTGCCTGTTTCACAACTCCCCAATGTCCTTGGAAAGAAGTCCCAAATTCCTATCATGGTGTACATGTCTCCATCCCTCATCCTAGAGCCATTTTCCCCTCACCCACTATATCACAGTGGCCTCTTTCGGTTCTTTGAATTTGCCAAGCTAGTGCTCTCCCCAGCACTATGTGCAATGTTCTTCTCCCACTTCTCATTGGCCAACTCTCACTCAATCTACAGGATTCCGCTTAAATGATATCTCTGCACAGAACCCCTTCTGGCTGCCCTATCCTTCCCTTTTTCAGAACCCTATGCATTTCCTTCAGGATTCTTATCAGAATTTGCAAATCTATATTATCTTGTACTTTCACTTTTCCCAAAATTCTGTCTTCTTCACTGTAAGCTCCACAAAGTCAAGAATCATGACTGTTTCATTCTCTTCTGTTTCATCTCTATCTGTCCTAGTGCCTAGTGCATACTAAACATTCAGTAAATCACTGTTGAGATAACAAATGAATGAATATGTCATATATTCCAAATACACTAAAAGCGTCAGCAGCTGTCTTAGTAGACTACTTCCAGCATGCACATTTTGAGCCATCATTGTTAGTCGTGACTGTAAGCAGTTCCAGGCATATAACCTTGAGCTTTAGATGAACCTTGAAGCAAATGAGCACTGTGTCTCACTTAGACCCGTGCAATTAATTCTAGCTCCTACAAACCCTTATCTACTGTCACTAAGGTTTGGGAAGTTACTGCAAACCGGCACGAAAGCAACCAAAGGCAACATATTAAGAGTTAAAAGCTTTTATTCAGCTATAGATATGGTTGTCTAGCTGAGCAGACTTCAAAGTCAAGTTAAAAACCTTCATTTCTGTGGTAAGCAAATAATGTTCCTAAAATAAAATAAATTGTGCAGCTGGTAATATTTATTTACAAATGCCCTATGACCACCTTCTAGAAATGCTAAATGATGGTAAAATTTCAAAAGGCAGCAGCACGACACAATCTTTTTGTTAAAAATATTATCATCTTAAAAAAATTATCATCTTTATGTGATAATCTCAGCAAAACAACCTTTATTAGTCTTGCAACTCATCTCTAACTCCAAAGTGATACAAAATTAAATTGGGTATGCCTTTGTATCTCTTTTCTACCTGCAAAAGGTGGTTGCTAATGCTATGTGAAAATAGAAACTGTAGAGGTCCCACATTCCTAATAAGCTTTAATGATGGGATCAACTCCCTTATTATCCCAGAAAGAAAATAAATAAAATGTTCGTTTTTCTTCATACGTTGATTTTCTCCATGGCCAGATTTGGTACCATGATTAGAACCAGTTCTTTCCAGGATTAAACCAAAATCAAAATCACCAGCTGATAATCTGATACAAAAAGGTAGCCAACTCAGATAGGGAAGAAGGAGAAGCATCCACTATCTAAATCCTTACTTAAAGAAAATCAAAAAGAGTTTAAGTAATTATCAAGCTGTGGACTCAACGTCACTAAAGGGCTACCAATAAGGGCAACAAGGGTTTTGCTGGTGGTGGGTTCAAACCCCAGCTCCTTCACATACAAGCTGTGTGACCCTAGGCAAGTTACCAAACATCACATAGCTTCAATTTATCCATCCACAGAAAGAGGATAACATTGCCTCCTCAAAGGTTTCCTGTGAGAAATTAGAGATTATCTATAGAAAGTACCTGGCACAGAGTAGGAGTTCAATAAGTGGTATTAAGTGGAATGGATATTGGCCTTTCTTTCCACTCCTCCTTTATTAAAAATAGATGAAGAAAAGGAGAATGGGAACTAGTAAAAATATTCTTAAATACTAACATTCCATCTAGGGATGTTTAATACTGCCAGGAAGCCTAAAGCCTATCTATCACATAGAAACATAGCTGGTCCCAGGATTTTGTTATCCCATATCCCCAAATTAACATTATCTAATAAACTGAGTGACACCAAATCTGTACTACCTTGAGAATTTTTGGAATCCCACTGGTAAGAGATAGAAAGGGAGGGAGGAGCAAGAAGGGATGGAAGGAAAAGGAAGGGGAAGGGAAGACATAGAAAGAGAAGACAGAGAGGAAGCAACCAATTCCGTCTGGATTAAAGTTGCTTATAGGCAGAATGATAGGGGACTGTCTTCTTCCCTCTGCTATATTCCCCATGAAGGCAAAGACCATAGTTGCTTTGTTCACTTCTGTATACCCAGTAGCTAGCACAGTGCCTGGAACAACATAGATATTTAATAAATAATTGTAGAATGTGCAAATGAATAAATGAATGAGTGCTGCATACGTCTCTGGAGTCATAAATATTCACCCTGCAATGGAGAACTTGAAAACACAAAGGACTGATTTTATGCATTGACTCTGGGTGTTTGGAAATGGAATTCCAGATATAAGTGGCCCCAGGTTTCTACCTAGTGTCTGTCCTTTAACCATCTCTCTGGCCTTGCAAAATGGCCTTTTCGAATAAAGATGTGAGGTTCCTGCAGGTCAATTTCAGCTCTCACTCTGCCAATGTTCTCAGTTGCCTTATAATACAGTTTCTGGTGCTAGATATTAAAATTCAGAAAGAACTGTTTAGAGATTCTGGGTTATTAAAAAAAAAATCAAAGATAGAGCTGAGCAGTTAGAAATCAGTCAATACAGTGTCTACTCTCATTACTTAGAGATGCTTAATCTCATTATTCAGTTTCGGGTGAGAACAGGAGGCATATAGTGAAATCCAATACAGACAAAATATAGAGCTTCAAGTTAGCAACAGATAAGGTAATGTTGCAATTACCCATTTCAATATAAGTTTACCTGTCAATAATTATAACTAATCAAAACATCATAAGAATATTTTTTGATATATTGCATATTAACATTCCTTAATCTATTAAAAATGAGTCAAATGCCCCATCAAATATACAAAGGCTACAGAAATTTCACCTGGTTGATATGAACCACTAGATTATGTTTTGAGACTTTTTCTAGAATAATTCGTATAAACCTACTGCTACAAAAACACAGAGCTGTGAGGATTAAATTTAATTGTGTATATAGAAGTGCTTTGCAAATATTTGGTCTATGTATGATGACATTATTGTTTCTTGCTCAGCCAGTTAGCATGTAACATGTAATGAAGTCACTTTCCATCCTTCCCTGCCTTTCAGTTAGAGGCAAGATTTTTCTTCTCTTTCCTTCTTAAACTAATGAGACTGTGAACAAGCAATCTCAACCCATCAGAAGGCACCATATTTCAGAAATGAAGTGATTTATGGGTAGTAATTACATCACAAAAAGTTTATACATCGTTTGGGCATCATTCAGGGAAAAAGGCATAGTATGTTACTGCCATTATTAAACCCCAAAGACTCACTGATCAAGAATATAAAGATCAGCCACTTGTTTTGTTAAGTAATTAACTTAACTCTTCCCCATAGCTCCCATTCAGGCTTAGAATGATCCTGTTTCTCATTGGTAATGAGGGTCCCCAACAATATATTGAAAAGAGCTACTGAAAGGTGATACCAACTAATTGCCAAAAGTAACTGTCATTTTGCAATCACATTATTATTTAATTTGCTGCCACTAGATCGTTAAAGTGCCAATTCACATCTCTGCTTTAATGTATTAATAAAAAAGGCAATCATTCATTTATTGCCTTTATAATTCCTGAGATAATTATACAACAGGCTGAAGGTATATTTTTTCTCTGACCCAGCAAACTTAATACAACTGAAGTAGTTGTATTAATGCTCCCTGGAGCTACACATAGCAGGATTCTTCAAGATACTAGGGAAGCCATTGTCTCTTCCCAAAAAGGATTCTCCAGCTGTCACAGTCCCACTGATATTCCTTTATTCGTTCCTGATATAGTTCTAGTGCAGAGGTGGTCAAACTTCTGCCGGCAGGCCAATCCAGTCCACCTCCTGTTTCTATAAATAAAGTTTTATTGAAACACAGCCCTGCCCATTTGTTTACATATTGTCTCAGTCTGCTTCACTCTACAACATCAGAGTTAAGTAGTTGCAACAGAGGCTGCATGACCCACAAAACTTAAAATATTTACTATCTGAAACTTTACAGAAGAAAATTGCCAATCCCTGTTCTACTAGGGTTTTTTGATCAATTGTTACAGAATCTCCTTCCTTACAAATGATGAGCTTTATTCTTACCTTGCTTGATGCTTCACTTTTCTTCTCTCTGGATTATTCTTTCTAAATTACAGCATCTTCTTTAACTTCCAAAATTTAACTCTCTGTGACATTTCATCCACCCACTCCCCAGTGACTTTGGGAACAGTTCCCACAAGGATGCTCAAAGGTGCTCGATAATTTCTCCCCTTGATCTGTAGCCTCATAAGGAATCACCCTCTGAGTGGATCTAAAAAGTTCATTCATCCCTTCAAGTAACAGACATCTGATGAAGGTACTTGCTATGCACCAGGCACTGATACTGATAATAAGGCACTGGTTCCATAAATAAAACACAGTCTAGACCTACCTAGAAACTCAGAGTCTGATAGGAAAGCCCTCATACACTTCAGGTATGTTATTGTCAGTGGCAACTGTTGTTTGTTTTAACACTTGTTTAGTTATGTGCCAAGAACTGGTTAAGGGCTTTATATATATTAACTCATTTAATCCTCATAACAATCCTATGAGGAAGATGTTATTATTATCCTCATTTTAAAGATTAAGAAAAAAATAACTCAGCCATGAATAAAGGAATAAACATAAGGTAGAATTATAGCAAAGGTTTAGTAATTTGCCCAAGGTTACACATTTATTAAGTAGCAAAGCTGGGATCTGAACCCACGCAGTCTGGCTCCAGAATCCAAACTCTTACCACTTTGTCAGTACCAGCTTTTGTCTTCCCTTCCTATGACCTGAGAGAAGACACTGCTTGTACGTGGGATATCCCTGAATTCCCTGACACATAACATGCAGAGGATATGAGTTATGGCATGTAGATTCATACCCACTCCCCAGCATCAACCTGCTTCACTTTGTGGGAAGATAGGTGGGCACTGGCACCTTCAGACTGCCAGCCATCTGGGGATGCCCTATTTCTCAGATAATGATTCTCTTACCAGACTAGAGCCTCTCAAAAAAGAAAAAAAAAAGGTGATTTTAACTCCCCTGTTGTGGGAGGAGAGGAACTATCATCTTTTAGCAAAACCGATGGCAGCTATTTTTGACTTCCAGGAGAGAGGCAAAATTCCTCTTCAGTGGAGACACTTCTTTAGTTTAGGAAAAATACTTTGCTGTATCTTAACAGGGTACTTTATTTGGGATTTGGTTTTGGTTTATTTTTTAATTTTTTTTACAGTTATTGTAAAAAGCCCCAGAGCACAGATGGAGAGGAGTATGTGACAACAAAGAGAGTTGAACTGCTCCACATAATATAGTGAAGAAAACTTTAAGGGCACCCCAAAGAGAGAAGAAGCTTGTGCTGATTGAAAATGGAAGAAATATAAAGGTCACCTAAAGAGAGAAAGAGGCCCCAAAAGATGTCCACGCAGTGGGACCATAGGAAGAGAAAATTGGCCAGGGAGAAATCCTTTGTATCTTACGATGCCTGATATCAAGTTAAAGTTGTTTGCTGTGTTGGGGCACCTGTGTGGCTTAGTCAGTTAAGCATCTGATTCTTGATTTTGGCTCAGGTCATGGGATCGAGCCCCGCATTGGGCTCCATGCTCAACACTCAGTGCAGAATCTGCTTGAGATTCTCTCTCTCCCTCTGCCCCTCCACCCACTCTTGCACATACTCTCCCTCTATCAAATAAATAAATAAATAAAATCTTAAAAAAAAATTGTTTGCTGTGTGCTGTGTGATCCTGGTAGGGGCCGGCAGCTCCAGAGGAGACAGGAGCAGTGAAGCAGAGGAGGGGCCGTTGTGGGAGCAAGACTGGTTACAAAAATAGCCTCCTAATAAAAGGCCCTATCATGATTGGAAAGGAAGAAGCAAATCTATCCCTAGTCACAGATGCTATGATCTTGTATATAGAAAATCCTAAGGAATTCATAATAAAACTATTAGAACTAATAAAACAGTTCTATGAGGTTGCAAAATATAAGATCAAGATATAAAAATCAGTTGTATTGGGGCCCCTTGGTGGCGCAGTGGGTTACACATTTGACTCGGTTTTAGCTCAAGTCATGATCTAAGGGTTGTGAGATGGAGCCCCACATTGGGCTCTGCACTCCATGCACAGCGTCTGCTAAGGCTTCTCTCTCCCTCTTCCTCTGCCCCTCCTCACGCTCACAGGCACTCTCACTCTTTCTCACCCTAAAATAAATAAATAAATCTTTTAAAAAAATCAGTTGTATTTCTATACACTAGCAATGAAGAATCCAAGATGAAATTAAGGAAATGGTTCCATTTTCAGTAACATTAAAACAAATAAAATACTTAGGAAAGAATTTAACAAAAAAAAAGTGCAAGACCTATACACTAAAAACAACATATCATCATGAAAAAATAAGGATTTAAATGGAAAGACATCCTATGTGCTAGGATGAGGAGACTTAACACTGTTAATATGACAATTTGCCCCAAACTGGTCTAGAAATTCAATGCAATCCCTATTAAAAAAAAAAAAAATTCGGGCACCTGGGTAGCTCAGTCGTTAAGCGTCTGCCTTCAGCTCAGGTCATGATCCCAGGGTCCTGGGATCAGGTCCCGCATCGGGCTCCCTGCTCAGAGGGGATCCTGCTTCTCCCTCTGCCTCTCTCTTTCTCTCTCTCTCTCTCTCTGTCTTTCATGAATAAATAAATAAAATCTTAAAAAAAATCCTGCTGCCTTTTTCACAGAAATTGACAAGCTGATCCTAAATTCCTTTAAAAGTGCTGGAGACCCACAATAGCCAAAACAATTTTGAAAAATAACAAAGTTGGAGGGGCTAGTACAACCATTTCAAAACTCACTACAAAGCTACCGTAATCAAGATACTGTGCTGCTGACATATAGAGCAATAGGACAGAATTGAGAGAAGGAAATAAACTCATATACCTATGGTCAATTGATTTTCAATAGGGGAGAAAATGTAATGGGGAAGAATACTCATTTAACAAATGGTGCTAAGACATGCAAAAGAATGAATTTGGATCCTATCTTACACCATACACAAAAATTAACTCAAATTGGACCGAAGACCCAAACGGAATAACCAAAACTATAAAACTCTTTAAAGAAAACATAGGTATACATATTCATGATTTGGAATAAGGCAATCATTTCTAAGACATGACACCAAAAGAGCAAGCAACAAAAGAAAAAATAGATAAATCAAATTTCGTGAAAATTAAAAACTTTTAAGCTTCAAAGGATAGCATCAAGAAAGTAAAAGACAAACCCACAGAATGGGGGAAAAATTCTGCAAATCATGTGTCTGACAAGGACATTGTATACAGCATAAAGAACTCTTATAACACAGCAATAAAAAGCCAATGCAGTTGGAAAATGGTCAAAGAATGTCAACATTTCTTCAAAGAAGATACACAAATGACCAACCAGCCTGTGAAAAGATGTCCAACATCACTGGTCATTAGGGAAATAAAAATCAAAACCACAGTGATATAACTCACACCTACTAGGATAGTAATAATAAAAATGATGTATAATAGCAGTGAGTGCTGGGGTAGATGTAGAGAAATTGGAACCTTCATATTTTGGGAATGTAAAATGGTGCAGCCGCTTTAGAAACAGCTTGACAGTTCCCTCAAAAGTTAAACAAAAGGTACAACATGATCTTGCAATTTCACTCCTAGATATATATCCAAGAGAATTGAAATCATATGTCCACAACAAAACTTTGCACACAAATGTTCATACTTTTTATCCAAAAAGTAGAAATAACCCAAATAACCATCAGCTAATGGATAAACAAGGTGTGATATATTCAAACAATGGAATATTATCCATCAATAAGAAGGAATGCAGTCATGGGGCACCTGGGTGGCTCAGTTGGTTAAGCGTCTGACTCTTGATATCAACTCTGGTCATGATCTCAGACTCGTGGAATTGAGCCCTGTGTCAGGCACCGTGCTCAGCGAGGAGTCTGCTTAAGATTCTCTCTCTCCTTCTCCCTGCCCCTCCCCTGCCTCTCTCTCTCCTCTCTCTTTTTCAAAAATAATAAAACTTTTTTTAAAAAAATAGAAGGAATGAAGTACTGATACATGCTACAACATGGATAAACCTTAAAAATATTTTGCTGAGTTAAAGAAGCCAGACACAAAAGGATGTGTGATTCCATCTTTGTGAAATGTCCAGAATAAGCAAACCCATAGAGAGAGAAAGAATAGTGATTGCCAGGGGCTGGGGGGAGTGGGGAATGAGGAATGACTTCTAATCGACATGAAGTTTCTTTTTTAGAATAATTAAAATGTTCCAGAATTAGATTATAGTGATGGTTCCACAACTTTGTGAATATACTAAAAACCACTGAACTGTACAACTTTAAAAGCATGAATTATATGATATGTGAATTATGTCTCAATTTAATGTTTTTTATTTTTTATTTTTTAAAGATTTTATTTATGTATTTGACAGAGAGAGAGAGAGAGACACAGTGAGAGAGGGAACACAAGCAGGGGGAGTGGGAGAGGGAGAAGAAGGCTTCCCACCGAGCAGGGAGCCCGATGCGGGGCTCGATCCCAGGACCCTGGGATCATGACCTGAGCCGAAGGCAGACGCCTAACGACTGAGCCACCCAGGCATCCACAATTTGATGTTTTTTAAAAGCCTCCTTTTCACCAAACACAACCAAAAGAAGGTGACCTTGAAAAGGGAGGGAAACAGTTGGCAGGGGAGGAAATCCCCTCATTCCTAGAGAAAGACCCTTAAAAAAAAAAGAGTATTCTCTCTCTTTTTTTTAATTCAAGAGAATTAAAGGCGGTTTCTAAGACATTCATGTTTGAAGTACTGCACCAAACAGCAATTTCATCTAATATAGAAAGTGGTTTCAGACAGTTCTGATTGAAAAGAAAGGGAAAAGAGATTTCCAAAATGACGTGCTGTGGGCAGATGTTTTTTGCTTTTCAGCATGGCAGGAGTTCAAAGGAGGTATGTAGGATTCTCTGACTGCAGAAAAGGCTTCAGTCTCATAAGACTAAGAACATTGTCAGAAAGAGAAGCTGAGAGCAAACTGCCCTGAGAGCCACCCCACCTGGGTATTACCCCAGTACAGGGGATGAGGACATGGCTGGGCAAGCTGGGAGATCTGGAAGAAAAATTCACTGGGCAAGGAGGCCCTTCCCAGCCCCCACCCCTGCCCCCACCACCTTCCGGGGGCCTGTGCTGGGGCTGTGGGTTCATGGATGCTCTGGACCACACAGGTCTAAAAGTGACCTGGTTGGTAACTTGAGCAAATGGGAGAAAAACAGTGCTCCTTCCAGTTCTGTCCCTCAACCACCTCGTTTGTGTTTTCTTTTCACTAGGATGTTTTCCACAGTGTAATAAGCACCTGCATAGGTCAAAATTGGCTGTTAACCTTGTGAGACCAGTCAGGGCCCCATGGGGCTTGAGACTTCATTCTTCCGGGAGAGCCACATGGACACTGGAGGAAAGGGGTGCTAAAGGGAGAGGGCTGTGGCCAGTGGGGCAGGGGTAGAATATGTTGGATGCCCCAGAAGTCCTGGGAAGCATCCCATGGGAAAACTCCACCTCACCCCCACTCTACTCCTTCCCAAGGCCCAGACTGAAGGCTCTTTCCCCATAAAGACAGAGTAGGAGGTAGCTAGTGCACAGGCAAAATACCAGCACCACCCAGTCTCTGCAAGTCCATCAGGAGAAAAGGAGTATCATCTCATCCTGCCTCATCATCAGGGAACAGCAACACTCACCATGGACCACCAGAAGCACGGACCTTTCTCTGCAGCTCAGCCCAAAATGGTAGGGTCCTTGTCTCCAGCCTCCTCTGCAGAGACCACCCACCATATGCCAGGTAGTGAAGGGGTCTACCACACAGGTTCCAGCCCCCTAAATGTAGGCATCTCCCAAACCGCCTCCTGTTAATGTTGTGGGCTTTTAGCTCCGGTTCTGAAATTGGATGGCCCCCAATTCAAATCTCAGCTCTTCTACTAACAAGCTGACCTTGAGCAAGTTGCCTTCTCAAAAACATCTGAGAGGAACTCTTAGGTTTGGAGCTGAGGGAATTCAGCCAAAGGTATAAACTTGAAAGTCAACTGTTACTGGATGTAATTGAAGCTACAGCTTCAGTGAGATGGCCCAGAGAGAGGACAGATCAGGACTGTCAGGGAAAATTATCAAAACCATGGAATGGACAACAGAGCTGACTAGGCTCTGCGCATTGTCCAGTGGACCCCAAAGGGATTATCCCATTCTGTAGAGCTATGCACCTCTGATTGCCTTCCTATTGGCCAGGCTTCTTTACAACTCTCTTAGGGGTAGAAGTTATGTAATGCAAATGATTGTTGTCCATAGCACTGTGAGGAATTTTGTCCCAATAGAGATACAATTGACTTTTACCCTGGAGGAAGACGACCCTACACAATATATTTTATTGTTCTATAGGATATTAACCATCTTGCATCTATGAGGAGATTTGTTTCAGCATCCCTGAATATATAAGAATGTGCTCTTCAAATTCTCCTTTGACCTGATTTTAACACCTTAGTGGTTTCTTCATTAATTAATGATTACATAAAATCTTTGATGTGTTCTCTTATATTTGTGTGAGAGTCCTGGATTTTACTTTTTTGAAAATGATGCTTTAGCAAAAGCAAGCCCTTGAGGAAAGCCAACAGATGGTGGAGGAGCATGACCTTGCAAAGGAGAGAAAGAAAATGCAGCCAATGAAGCAAGGAAAGAAGCAGGAGTGTCTGGGCACAAAAGTCAAGGTAAGACAAGTGTTTTGAAAACAGGGAGTGAGCAACTAAATCCAAGGGGCATTTAATTAATTTTCATCTTACATGACCATGCAACTGCATTCACCCCACAGCCCTCCTTGCTGCTGCTCTGCACCACCAGTCCCTCCCACTGATGTGAAGCAACCTTTCTAAACCACACAAAGCACAGGATGTCTTGTTACTCCTTTCTCCTGGGACCAGAGGCCTACTTGACTGACATTTACATAACCAAGGGAGCCTACTCAAGCGTTCTTCGTAGAGCAAGGAACATTTACTTCAAGGTGATTTTCTGTTCCCAACTTGACTGAATCAGATAGCACTAAAAAAAAAAAAAAAAGAAAGAAAAGGAAAAGAACTCAAATTTAATCTGTCCACACACCTCTTTAAATAAAGTATATATACCCTGCTACACTAACATCCTTAATGGTTGTCCCACCACATTAGCATCCTTGGAAGACAGTCAGTTGGCAAATTTGATCATTCCCTTCATTTTCAACCACAAATGGAAACGCTGAAAAGAATTATAAAGCTGTGTCTGAACACATGAAAGTCACCCAGCCCCTCAACCTTGCCGTTAACTTCTTACGTGACCTTGAGATCCCGATTAAGCCCAATTTCCCCCCCTTTCTCCCATGCTCTGACCTCCAGACAGATTGCATTTATCATAGCAACAATCCTCCCTCTCATGTTCCAACTCCAACAACCCATAGAAGGCAGGAGCAGGATGCAGAAAAATCACTGAAACCCAACCAATAGTTTTTAAAAAGCAACCCCCCCCTCAGGTGTTCTCTAACCTTAAAAAAGCAAAAGCCACGAGGAGCAGCTTGAAGATGCTCTCATGTTTTGCATCCCCATTTGTCCAGGTGGAAGGAAAATCCCCCAACCACCAGCAGGCATCATTACTTTTCATTTGTTGAGCACCCAATGGATGGATCAGCCCCTTGAATTGGGTGCTCTACTGCACCACCTGCTATGATCTTTCCAGGTGTGCCTGCAAATGCCACTTAGCTAACAAGCCTGGAGTTTTTCTGCTCATCAGAAGGGCACTTTAAGACAGTACCCATTTGTCTAGAACTGGAGGTGGCTGCAGTCACTGGCATCCCAGATGGTACCACTTTTCAGCATTACAGATTCTAAGGGAGGAACCTGACAGCACAGTGGATCTCCCTCTCTGGCATCCACATTCTCACTTGCTCCCTAAAGGCAAGATGTCAAAGATGCCCTGGTGGTCATTTTCAAACTTTAAGAGTTCTTGGTAACCTATTCAGATGGCACTTGTGAGTGCATGCCAGTAATACCTCCGGTAAATTCCAACAGTTGCCATTCTTGAACTTTACAAAATGTTGGGTAATTCTATTAAGTAGCCACTAGATGGCAGGCTTCAACCTCCTAAAGGATCTCCAACACTGGTCTTTGCTGCCTGCTGGGGGGGACACTGGAATGACAAGCTGTGGGCAGAGGCGTCTCCTCCATTTATTAATATTCCCAGGCACAGCTTAAGGAGCTCTCACTTCACTTTAGGGAGCTGATTTGTTTGGGCATTCATTTGGTTTAAGAAGAATAATTCACTAATCGTGTCAGGTGTTGTGCTTTTACATTTTAGCTCCTGCCTTTATGGAAAAAATGTCTACCTGAAAGATTCAGACAAGAGGATGTGTATATGTGCAGAATATCCACCTGCGCGTTAACAGAGCAACGTTGTTTTCCAGGGATTCCAGGGAATAAAGAATGTACCCACTGGCAAAATAAATGTGGATATACATTACTGGAACACACAGACACAAATCAGAATGAAAAATCATATCAACAATAGCTTGCAAATACCGTTTCAAGTTCCGGCCATAATTATAACATTCACTATCAAGCCTACTTGTTCTTTCTGGCTTTTAATGATTCAGTCACCTACTCAAAGATGAGAAAATAAAGGTGCAAGAGTCTGCATTTTAAGATGCCAGTCACATCTTCAAAGAGCAGAAAACAGAAAATCTGTTCCAAGTTATTTGGAAAGAGAGAATTATCACTTGTACCCATGGGGAATCTACCAGTTGAGGAGAGGGCTGCTGGGGAGGGAAGGCAGGGGACAAATGAGGACAGGGATCCACACTGGGGACAGTGGTTACACAAACAAATAATCTAGGTTCTCTTGGACAAAATGAGGAGGCAATTTAGTTGCAGCTGGATCAGGACGATTTCGAGCAATAAGAATCAGGTAAGGGCAGCAGAGACAGTTAATAGAGGACATTTTAGACTCACGATAAAGACATAATTTCCTCAAGGTCTTAAAAATAACAACAGTTTCCAGAAGGTAGTTAGCATGCAGACTTGGAGATTACTTGAGCTCATCCTGTTCATAAAGATACACACATGGGTCCGTCCACAAGCACCAGTAATTAGATTGCACCACTCTCTGTCCCAAGCAGTCTTGCACAGTGACCATTAACCCCGCGCCCCAGAGGTGGGAGAAGTGATCTGAGCACACTGCATAGATGCGGGACTCATAATGACAGCAACCAGTCCCCTCCCTCCGAGCGTGTTGTCTGCCTCCAGGAGGGCCAGTGCACTTGGCACATTAAAGAGCATTTATAAACAGGAGGTTAGAAGAGCTCAGGGGAAGAAGAACCATGTAATGAGTGATGGTTATTAATGACCATTATTATCCTTGTCCTGACCCAAGAACTATTCCTCCAAGGATGTTTACTTAGCATGCAGGACTGGAGCTGAGTCAGACATGAGGGGCTCTGAAACTCTGCTATTAATCTACCAGTTTTTATAGAGAGAGGAGATTGCTTCATGAAGTGAAGTACTCATCTTAAAAATTAATATATATAAATGAAAATTTTAGAGGCCCCCATATTCCACCAGAAGAGAAATGGATCGATTCTCTGTGTGGTGAGTCACATAATAGAGGGCATTAGGGTAGGTTTAACATGAATAAGATATTGATTTCCCCTTGTTACTTGATTCAACTTTATTCCTTTTGGATTGCCAAAGGCCTCCGTGACAGCATAGGCTGCGGTCTGGAGGGCGACTGGGAGCTTTATTTTCTGGTCCTTTATGTATTTATTAAAGTTTTGCTTTAACGGGCGCCTGGGTGGCTCAGTTGGTTAAGCGACTGCCTTCGGCTCAGGTCATGATCCCGGAGTCCCAGGATTGAGTCCTGCAACGGGCTCCCTGCTCGGCGAGGAGCCTGCTTCTCCCTCTGATCCTCTCCCCTCTCATGTTCTCTCTCTCTCTCTCATTCTCGCTCTCTCAAATAAATAAATCTTTAAAAAAAAAAAAGTTTTGCTCTAACAACATCTGAGTGAAAGAGAGGATTCAGTTAAAGCCAACAAGGATGCCTGATCCTTTCCGGATTTAATAAAGAGATGACAGTAGACGCAACAAGAGAAGAGGTAGGCAGGCCATTCTCAGTATGATTCATACTATTTGGGGGTGAGAGGGGTGGTTTATCTTTTTACTTGTCAAAATTTCATAATTCATTAATACAGTCCTGTTATTACTTTATATCATACAAAAAGACTTTGAGGAAAAAATGACATCTTCTTGACATGATACTCCATGTGGAAAACCCAAAAGACTCCACCTCAAAACTGCTAGAACTCATACAGGAATTCAGCAAAGTGGCAGGATATAAAATCAATGAACAGAAATCAGTTGCATTTCTAAAACAATGAGACAGAAGAAAGAGAAATTAAGGAGTCAATCCCATTTACCCAAAACCATACAATACCTAGGAATAAACCTAACCAAAGAGGCAAAGGATCTGTACTCAGAAAACTATAGAACACTCATGAAAGAAATTGAGGAAGACACAAAGAAAGGGAAAAATGTTCCATGCTCATGGATTGGAAGAACAAGTGTTAAAATATCTATGCTACCTAGAGCAATCTATACATTCAATGCAATCCATACCAAAATACCATCAAGGTTTTTCATAGAACTGAAACAAATAATCCTACAATTTGTATGGAACCAAAAAAGAACCCAAATAGCCAAAGGAATGTTGGAAAAGAAAACCAAAGCTGGTGGCATCACAATGCCGGACTTCAAGCTCAATTACAAAGCTCTAATCATCAAGACATTATGGTACTGGCACAAAAGCAGACCCATAGATCAATGGAACAGAATAGAGAACCCAGAAATGGACCCTCAACTCTATGGTCAACTAATCTTCAACAAAGCAGAAAAGAATATCCAGTGGAAGAAAGTCTTGGGGCACCTGGGTGGCTCAGTTGTTAAATGTCTGCCTTTGGCTCAGGTCATGATCAGGGTCCTGGGATTGAGCCCCACATCAGTGTCTCTGATCAGCAGGAAGCCTGCTTCTCCCTCTCCCACTCCCCCTGCTTGTGTTCCCTCTCTTGCTGTGTCTCTCTCTGTCAAATAAATAAACAAAATCTTTAAAAAGAAAAAAGTCTCTTCAACAAATGGTGTTGGAAAATTGGACAGCCACATGCAGAAGAATGAAACTGGACCATTTCCTTACACCATACACAAAAATAGACTCAAAATGGATGAAAGACCTAAATGTGAGACAGGAATCCATCAAAATCCTAGAGGAGAACACAGGCAGCAACCTCTTCAACCTCGGCTGCAGCAACTTCTTGCTAGACACTTCTCCAAAGGCAAGGGAAACAAAGGCAAAAGTAAACTACCGGGACTCCATCAAGATAAAAAGCTTTTGCAGAGCAAAGGAAACAGTCAACAAAACCAAAGGACAACCAACAGAATGGGAGAAGATATTTGCAAATGACATATCAGATAAAGGGAGTATCCAAAATCTATAAAGAACTATCAAACTCAACACCCAAAGAACAAATAATCCAATCAAGAAATGGGCAGAAGACATGGATAGACATTTCTGCAAAGAAGACATCCAAATGGCCAACAGATACATGAAAAAGTGCTCAACATCACTTGGCATCAGGGAAATACAAATCAAAACCACAATGAGATACTACCTCACACCAGTCAGAATGGCTAAAATGAACAAGTCAAGAAACGACAGATGTTGGCAAGGATGCGGAGAAAGGGGAACCCTCCTGCACTGTTGGTGGGAAGGCAAGCTGCTGCAGCCACTCTGGAAAACAGTATGGAGGTTCCTCAAAAAGTTGAAAATGGAGCTACCCGACGACCCAGCAATTGCACTACTGGGCATTTACCCCAAAGATACAAATGTAGTGATCCGAGGGGGTCACTACATTGGGGGCAGGTGCACCCCAATGTTTATAGCAGCAATGTCCACAATAGCCAAACAATGGAAAGAGCTCAGATGTTCATCGGCAGATGAATGGATAAAGAAGAAGTGGTATATATAAAAACAATGGAGTATTATGCAGCCATAAAAAAATGAAATCTTGCCATTTGCAACATCATGGATGGACCTACAGGGTATTATGCTAAGTGAAGTAAATCAATCATAGAAAGACAATTATCATATGATCTCCCTGATGTGGAATTTAAGAAACAAAACAGAGGATCATAAAGGAAGAGAGGAAAAAATGAAACAAGATGAAACTAGAGAGGGAGACAAACCATAACAGACTCTTAATCATAGGCAAACTCAGGGTTGCTGGAGGGGAGGGGGGTGGAGGGATGGGGTAACTGGGTGATGGACTTAAGGAGGGCATGTGATGTAATGAGCACTGGATATTATATAAGACTGATGAATCACAGGCTTGTACCTCTGAAACCAATAATACATTTATATGTTAATTGAATTATATTTTTTTAAAAAAAGTGACATCTCCTTTCACATACCTGCCCCTCTCCCAATCCGTGCGTCTCCTGTTGGTAATACTGTTAATACTTAGATATGTGTCTCTCCAGAATTTTCTGTGCATTTGCATCTATAAACACATACCTAGTTTTCTTTCCACAAAAATGCAGTCACGCCATATGTATTGTTCTAAAATACAATGTCTTGGAGATCTTCCTGTGTCAGGGCAAAGAGAGCTCCCTCACACTTTTTAATAGCTGCAGAGTATTCTATAATTTGCATCCTGCTTCACTTATTAATCCTCTTCCCACTGATGGGCTTTCAGAATGTTTCCAGCTGCTGAGCAATGCTACAGAGCTCACACACCTTGGCCTCACAGAAGATCCCTTGATACATGGACAGCCAGATAAGAGGCAAAGTGGTGTGTCCTGGGAGCACCACCTCCCTGCCCTGGTAGCCCATGGCCCCAGGGATGGGCTCAGGACAACATCTGAAAGGTTCCTCCAACCCTGCCTGACCTCCCTTTACCCCCTTGTTGTTCAGACAAGTGTAGTTGAGGCTGAAAATGAGCTGACAGAACTGACTAAGGCTTCAGTTAAGATGAAGATGTTGAAGCTGAGTAAAATGGTTGGATCCAATGACCCAATACCAGAAGGAATGTGAAGACCAAACATGTCAACAATAGACACAGAGCATTTAAAGCCAATACAGCAAACAGAGACATATCAGCAGAATCCAGACTAGTCAGACATTTCTGCCTAGGCTGAGAGAAAGGTAGAAGGGAGAGGAAAATCTGAATTCCCTGTGTCTTTATTCAAAAGAAACTGTGTTCAGCTGGAGGTTCCCAAATTTGCTTTGAATTGGCAAGATCAAGTTTACCACTATCACTGAAAAAGATCTGAATGTTGTGTGAGTTTCCTAGGGCTGTCATAACAAAGCACCACCAACTGGGTGGCTTAAACAACAGAAATTTACTCTGACAATTATCGTTCAATTCTTGAGGCTTGAAGTCCAAGATCAAGGTGTTGACATGGTTGCTTCTTCTGAGGGCCCAAAGAAAAACCACCCCATGCCTCTCCCTAGCTTCTGGTGGTTTGCTGGCAATCTTTGGCCTCCCTTGGCTTATGGAAGCATCACTCTGACCTCTGCCTCTATCTTCACATGGAAGCATCACTCTGACCTCTGCCTCTATCTTCACATGGAAGCATCACTCTGACCTCTGCCTCTATCTTCACATGCTGCTCTCCCTGTGTGCACGTCTGTGCTTAAATTTCCCCTGGGGATAAGGACACTCCTATTTGATTAGGGCTGTTGCTAATGAACTCATTTGAACTTAATTACCTCTATAAAGACTCCATCTCCAAATAAGGTCATATTCTGAGGTACTGGGAGTTAGAACTCCAATATATCTTTCTGGGGGGACAAAATCCAACCCATAACAAGTGCTAAGATCAGTTAAGGAGAAATAAAGTTCTACTTTCATGCACTTGAATTATGTATATTGAATTTTTAACCCCCAAAACTAGTTCACTTGCATAAAGAAGTGGGGTACTAATGGAGATGACTGTCCTTGAAGATGCTTGACCTATAACTTAGAAAATGTTTTCTCACAAGTTTGTCTCTAAATTTAGCAGCATTTGGGGCCTGGGTGGTGCAGTAGGTTGAGCGTCTGACTCTTGGTTTTGGCTCAGGTAGTGACCTCAGGGTCATGAGATCCAGCCCTGAGTTGGGCTCCACACTCAGCATGGAATCTACTTGAGATTCTCTCTGCCTTTCCCTCTGCCCTCTCTGCTCATGTTCCTTCTCTCTCTCTGTCTCTGTTTCTCTCTCTCCCTCTCAAATAAGTAAATAAATCTAAATTCAGCAGAATTTGCAAATAATCCCCAGAAAACATATCATCTCACCTTTAGAGGCAAGACCCTCAAGTCTCTGAGAGGGACACCATTGGCCACCAAGTGTATTGGAGAATCAGCCCTATGAGGCAGCAGGGTAAGTTACCAGTTGGTGGGTCCTGCACTGCAGAGGCACCAGAAGAGATACCTAAGAGCAGCCAGCGGGCCCTCCCCCATTGTCCAGGGAGAACATAGATACCTAAGAACAGGGAGCAGGACAGAAGCCAGGAAGCTTAGGTGATGGCTCTGTTTGGCATACAGCCTTCCCAGGACGCTTCTCATGATTCACTTTTCTGTTCATCTCAGGAAGAGCCAGAGAGTGGCCTCAGAAGGCAGGCTGAAGGCACCCTAACGGTTGGTCCAGGTGCCCGTGCCAGCATTTTGAATGGTCAACTAGAAAGCAGGCAGGATTTATCCCAAACTCAGAGAGGAAGACACTTGTCAGAAGCCAATTCACTCTCAACTAGTTAATACCTGAAGTGAGATTATCAACTTGGCAGCATCGAGCATTATGTGGAGCTTCTGAACCTGCCATTCTCTCTTGACAGTTTCTATTAAGACATCCAGTTAGGGAGTTGGTTATGGAGCTTTGTTGGAGGCTGTTGTCTTCTCGTATATGTCAGAGGTTGACTGCTCTTTTTGGGGGTTAGGGAGTGGAGTAGGGGGTGGGGAGGGGGGTTGTCGGCACAGCATGTGGTGGGACTGCCAAGAGACTGCAGCAGTACATTGTACCTGAGAGGGAGCTTGGAAAACCTCTGTGACAAAAGCAACAAGAAACACGGCGACACACCACAGGGAGTTGGTGAGTGGTTCACACCTAACTGCTAGATTGGATTTATTCCAAAAACCACAAATTGCATATCATGTGCATCGCAGGCTGGAAGTGCTGGAAAAGCAGCCTCAATGATGACTGATGAAATGTGGTAAATAAACACCCTACTCCCTCTCTCCAACTGGAAGAGCCCGTGCTGGCTGTAGAGTTCCCCAGGGGCATAAACTCCAGTTGCCCATGGGGTGCCTATAATACCCCTTTGCTTGGCTGCCTCCCTTCCCCCTTTCTCAAAGGGCACATCCTGGCATCACTTCCCAAATGCACTCCTGGTCCCCAAATCCTTGTCTCAGGGAAGACCCACCTAGGATAAACGCTTGCTTAATTGGATGTTCCTATTTCACTGAGATGTAAGCCAAGGTGTGAACACAGATTTGCTGAGAAACCTACCCTATTCTGCACCGTGTGGGCAGAAGACAACCTCTGGGAGGACAGCAAGTGAGAACCATGGTTGGAGGTGTGGAGAAAAGTCGGTGTCACTGAGAAAGAGAGGGCGGGTGTGGAGGAGCTGTTTTTTCCTGCCCCGTCTGCAGCACATCCTAAAATGAGAACGTGGGCCCTCTTCCCTGTGTTCTCCATTTTCTTCAACCCCCATCTCCTGATTCAGGAACATGTCCTGAGCACGTGACTGGCTCTTGCTGGCTTTCTTCTGGATCCAGCTTGTCCATGGGCCTCAGGAGTCTCCACACTCCAGACATCTCCGTGTCTTAAAAGTCTACCCTTCCCCCAGTGGAATCTAGCTGCCCTGGCTGTGATGGGGTCCTCTGCTCAATTCAGACAAGGAAGACTAAGAAGTCCATGAGGCCCTGGCATCTGAGCCCCATGCTCCCGGGACTGGAAGGAGCCCTGTGGCCTCTTCTACCTGGGTCTCAACTGGTTCAGGATCCAGAGGGCAGATGACATGAGTAAGTGGCACTTTTAAATATCACGCGTCACCAGACACGCTACTCGCGTGATGCAACGGCGGGAGGAGAACACTTCCCCTTGCTTCGTTGGCAGGCGAAAGGTTTGTTTTGTAGGCAAACGGTCAGATGGTGGACCTGGGAACAAACTGGCAGCAGGTGGCAGGAGCCACACAGCCCTACTACTCCAGCCGCAAACATCTGGCTTCATTCCAACTCATCTAATGAAGATTCGTTCTCTTCACCTCCCGAACCAGCTGCTCTGGAAAGCCTGATCAGTGGCACAGTAAAGAGAACCACTCGTGTCCCCTTAGCCAGGTCACTTCACCTGTCTGGGCCACGAAGAGCTGCCCTCTTTTCTCTGGCCTTCTTCCCAAGTCTCACCTTGCTCCATCTCCTTGAACAAATATGTTTTCCTGGGCCAAGTCTTCACCTCCCCCTTGGACCTGCACTGCAGCCAGACCCCAAGGTGTCTCACACTCAAACCCATCTCCAGCGACAGAGGGAATCCTAACACCTCTTCCAGCTTTAGGACTCCATGGTTCTGTGTGCCCAGAAACCCCCACATTGAACTTCCTAACACTTTGATTCCCCTAGCCTGGGAATCACTGCCCTAGCCTACCTAGAAGTTGTATAACTAACTATAAATAATTCCCTGAAAATCCACTGCAGAGGTGAAACCCTCCAGGCTCCAGGGAAGACCCCACTGGCCACGAAGTCCACCAGAGAAGAGAGCCTAGGAGGCAGCAAGGTAAGGTATCATGTGGTGGGTCTTGCACTACAAAGGACGGGGAGCCGAGCACTGTGTCACCCAGAGAGGCAGAGGCAAAGGTGAAGGCAGGCCCATGCTCCCCAGGGGAACTCTACTCCCTCTGGACTTATCGGAAATTCATTTCTGTGAGAATATGGGAGTAGGGGGGATGTTCCATCACAGTGAGATTCATATGAAACAACTATTTCTAAGCCCCAGGCATTGGCCTACATAACACAAGTGAGGCTGATTTGTGTTAGCACGAAGGCAGCTAGACAGTCATAGGGAGCTCATGGTCATAGGATTTGACCAGAAGGATATTCTCCCTCCTCCTGGGACTCCATTCTCTATAACCTGACCCTCCAGGAAGGCCACCAGGCTTTCCACTGGGGCAGATCATGAGGGAGGGCCTAACCAGAGCAGAAAGATCAGAATCACTGCAGCAAAGAAAGGATACCAACCAACTGCCTCTTTTATCTTCATATTAGCCTTTTGAGGAAGTTCAAATTCAACATAGCAGATGTTTTACCTCCAAAGTAAATATCTCAAGCATCATTTTTGTTCTTCAGTCCAAATGCTCTTGGACAGTGATGTCCACCTGGCCTGGGATCTTTGACTCTTCTGCTACCCTTTCCACTGGGGTTGGAGGTGGGGGGGATTGAAACTCAGTACTATACTTAGCATGCCATTCTCTGCCTCAAGTGTAGTTATTTGGGCTCATATCTCACCCTCTCTGGCCAGGGGTGAGAACCCTGGGCTGAGACTGAGGAACCTGGGTTTGGTCTCAGCACTGAAAAGCTACAGATCAAGGGGAAATCTTTCACCTGTTCTAAATCCCACTTCCCCACTTCAGAAAATAGATGGATAAACCAAGAAATCTCTGAGGTTCCTTCCATCTCCTAAAATATCTCCATTCTTATTCAATTTAAAGATACACAATGGTTTCATTGCGTGTATAGGCCATATTCAAGAAGGGGGTAAGAGAGGCAGATGGTTGAGAATAACACCTTTTCAAGATACCATTAAAAAGTAATTTATATTTCAAGACTCCCATTCTGTCTTCTTGGAAAGCCTGAAAGAAATTCCTTCTTTTATCCGGTTGCCAGACAACCTTTCTTTGAGGCTTTCATTTCCCTTTTTTTAAAAAGAAATATAAATCTGGCTTTGGATACCTGGTTAGGAGTGAAAACTGACATCAGGTGTCCCTCAGCAAGAACATGAATTACGGTCGCCTACCAATAGTGTGACTGAAATTGAAAGAATTTAAGGAAAATGCTTTAAGGCAGATGATGAAACTAAAAATGGCTAGCAGACACTGGAGGCTAGAAAAAGTTATAGAAAGATTGATAATTAAATAGTGTATTGTATTTAGTGATTCTCCATTTTGCAAAAATGTCTTCCCAAGCGGTATTTTATCTTCATATTAGCCTTTTGAGGAAGAACGGCAGATAGTCCCTTTTTAACTGGTGAGCAATTACACCCAAAAGAATAAATTACTTGCCTTAATTTTCCTATCTGACTAATGACAGAGCCCAGGTTTTCAGCCTCTAGCTTGACGCTTGACTTCTGGGAGAGCATCTATAGAAGATAAAGAAAGGGCATTTTCATCAATTAGCTTCCCTCAGACCAGCAGCCAGGAAGGGCCAGGACAGAGAAAGATAAGAAAACAATAAGCGGATGAGGCAATGAAACTCTAGGCAGGAAAATCCAGGGTTACTTTTGGAGAGGTCAAAAAGAATCACACTTCTCTTATCTCAAGTCCAGACCCTGGGTGACCAGGGCACCCCCACTTGTCAGGAGTCAACACAACACAATGTTTTAGAAGGAAACAGAAAGAAACTCAACTGTTAAGATCCTAAAATTAGGGTACAGCCAAACTCAACAGAGCCAACTGTTTTGTTTCAGGTTCCTACCACTACCCTACCAGTCTGCAGAAATAAAGACCACTTGTCATATTGTAATGTATCTGTTTGTTTGTCTACCTTCCTATGAGACTATAAATCCATTGAAGGCACAGTCTGATGAATCATTCAGTGAGGTTTAAATTGGCAGTGAGAAATCATGTCCACTTAATCTGTAAGGTTATGTGCTTGATATATTTGGCCAAGAATGCTGGAAGCTTAAAAGCACTGAAATGAAAGTCTAGGGGTAGTGGTCTTAATATTACATACCTACTAGAGTTAGAGACTCATTCTTTCACTCAGTTGTGGCAACTAAAATCACAGTGAAAAATTCTCAAGAGACTTTCTCTGCCAAGACCAACTGTTGTCAAGATCAATTGCCAATTTCATTTACCATCTTAATTTAAAATTAAGAGTGGAGACTTTAGAAAGAGGTCAGCATCATATCACTGTATGATTATCATAACTAGTGCTGTTCCTAAATGGTATTATTATCGTGTAAATTCCTTTCAAATACATAAGCTAACACTATATCTTAACAAATTAACAAATAATTCATTGGTCATGAGAACTTTAAGGAAATGCTATGTAACTCACAATAAAAGATATGTAAGAGGTGATGAACAAGAATATTAAACCACTTGCAAGGCGCCTGGGTGGCTCAGTCAGTTAAGCGTTCATCTCTTGATCTCAGCTAAGGTCTCAATCTCAGGGCGATGAGTTTGAGCCTCACATTGGATCCACACTGGGCATGGAGTCTACTTAAAAAAAAAAATTAAACTACTTGCTATCAAGTATTTAAGTAGTACTGATGCCTTAAAACATAATTCATGAGTTGTGTTTCACACAAACTTTAAAAATGGGAAAATAAGGGGTGCCTGGGTGGCCCAGTCGGTTAAGCATCCAACTCTTGATTTCGGCTCAGGTCATGATCTCAGGGTTGTGAGATCCTGAGGTGGAGCTCTGCAATGGGCTCCGTGCTCAGCAGTGAGTCTGCTTGAGATTCTCTCTTCCCTCTCCCACTGCCCCCTCTCCCTGCTTGTGTGCATGCGCTCTCTGTCTAAAATAAATAAATAAAATTTTTTAAAAAGGGAAAATATTTTATAAAGGCAAATAACTATACAATTAATGGTATTATACATAAAAAAGTCAGAAAAAAAATAAAGAAAAAGTGCTGGCAGGCGCAGCGGGACAGCCACCCAGAGCAGAAGCAGAGGAAGCCATTGTGGGCAGTTTCTTATGGTGCCAAGAGCACCTGAGGGGCTGGGTGTTGTGAGGCTGCCAAAGCCTCATCTCTTCACACCTGGGACTTGCATCACTATTCAAGAACGTATGCAAGCAGTGCATGCCTTTGATAGGAAATACTTCTGGGTACCCATAGTCCTTTTGGTTCTTGAGTCAGACTCAGCATCAGCAAGACTGCATCCAGAGGTAGAAGCAAGGTGAGATGGGAGGGCAGCAAGTTAAGGCAAGTATCCAGCTTTTTCTGAACAATACTCTTGCTTCCAGGTGCCCAGTGGGCTAGGCAGTCCATTTCCCTGCCATTTCTTATTCCTCATGCTCCCCAGGGTCTATAGAATGTCTAGTCCATGGTTTGTACGTTAGGTGCATTTTTAATTGACTACCATCATTGTCTCTTAGTTGGGTTTCCATCTAAACGCCTCTTTTCTCCCATTCTAACTGCACAAATATGAGTTTTGGGGGGAGACCTTCACTGACTTGAATGTTGACCCTGCTAATAGTGGCTTAACCTAGGTCTACAAGCATTGATTCAATTTCTTTTTCTATTATGCCACATAACTCCTCTCCTAAAAACCCACAGTGGTTCCATGTGGCTTAGCACATCAAATTTTGATGTTTCTTCTGCTCAGTCTTCTCACCCATATGCCTCCTATCTCCCCATCTTTTTCCCACATTCACAGAAGACTCTCTTTGCTAATCAAGCAGACCTGCTGGTCATCTCAGAAGCCTTCTCAGAAGCCCCTGGCCAGACTTTAAAATATTCCCCTGCCTCTTTCTACAAATTCATGTCTCTTTTCCTTCCTTGGAAACCTGTATCAGACTTCACCTCTTCCAGGAAGCCCACCTAAACTAGTACCACTTCCTTCCATTCCACTCTGACTACTCCCCCATCAGGATTTCCACAGGGCTTATATTCTCTTTGTGGGTCATACTGGCTGACACGTAGTGGGCACTGAATAAAAAGTTGTTGAGTAAATGAATAGATTCTATGGATTCAGCCTCTTAGCCATCTCTCACATATGTCCCTTCCTCCTTATTCCCACTGTCACTGCCCCACATGTGACTCTCATCATTGTTCCCATGGACCATCAAAATAGTCTCCTAAGAGCTTCCTCTCCCTTCCCTCCTCCCTCTATTCAGACTCCATAGTGCCACCTAAGTGAACTTTCTGAAAGCAATCTGATCACATCTCCTATTCTTCATGGTTCCCCAAAGCCTTTGGGATAAAGTGAAAAGATCTCAGCAACACTTTCAAGGCTCTTCACAATCAAGTGTCAAATAATTCCTCTGGTCTCCATTACTTTCCACTATTGATATGTCCATATTTGAGTTAACCCTTCAGCACAGGGTGTATGCCTTGTCAGTGCTACTTCTTTTGCCAGAACCATCCTCCCCTCTTCTCTACCTGATAAACTTTGGCTTATGTTTTAGAGCCTATCACAGATGTCACCACCACAGCCCAGATGGCTGCCCCACCCAACCTTGGGGCTAGCCCTGCTCTCTTTCAGATCCCTACCAGTTTAGTCTGGGGGTGGGGTAGGGAGGGGCAGAGCACACTGCATTATAATTGCGAGTTTGTGAGCCTCCTGAAAGCAGGACCAAATGTTCCTATCTTTTGCATCCAGAGCCCCATTAGAGTACTTAGCTTCTAGGATGCTCTTAGTATTGCTAAGTGAACAAAGCATTTTGTTCACACCATGTTAACATGCATTCACTTGGAACCATACACTCTTAGAGCTGAAAAGGATATTATATCAGAAAATATCTTTTCTAACCTGCTCATTTTTCACATGAAGAAACTTCAGCCTATAAGGATTTATGTGACTTGCCCAAGATCATAAAGACACAGCAAGGGGCATCGACCCTGGTCACTTGATTTATACCATCTTCTGCTTATTGTACATATAAAGTCATGATGCCAAAAGACGGAGTAAGTGCCCCAAGTCGGGGGAAAGCATCTTCTTCTTTCTTTTGCATTTTCAGGAGGGCTATATATCCTCATTTGAATTCAACAACTATGACTGAATGACATTGACAGACCCAAAGCTCTGCTGTGCCATTGTGCAATTACCCTTTGATACCATCTGGAAGCACATTTTAGTTAGTCTATTCAGTTGGCTTGAATTTTAAAAATTCTTCAGATCCACTGCAAATCTTCAAAACCCCTCGTAGGACCATGTATATTAAAAGATTTAATTTAAATAATTATGGATACTGACTTCCTCTAATACTCAAGATCAAGTTACAAAGTTCCCAATTTATGCAATTAATCTAGACAAACACCAATGTCCAGCTCTCCCATTCAGACTCTGTCCCACAATATGACGCCAAGGACAATTTTCACTTCTCAGATGGGAAAAGTCGAAGAAAGATGGTAATAGTGATGATCACAGTAATAACAGACACGTGGAAAAGCAAAGAAAATGACAGTGTCAGTCAGTGGGAAAATAGGGCTCTTGGATTCTTCTATCTTTTCAATATTCTACTGTACTCGAATACAAAGAGAAATGTTCCTTTGCAGAAAAGAAAATTAGATGAATTCATACTTTACTCTTTTCAGCTATGCAAGGCAATGTGCCCTCTAATTCATCACTATCTCCTATCTGTTGACACTATCCGCCATGACTCTGTAGCCTTCTAACAACAGAGTGAGTGTCTTAAAAGGTTCCAAGAAATTTGTTCTAGTAAATACACAACAAAGATTTTTCAATCATTTGCCATAGAAAGGGAAATGCCCGCTTTAGAGAGATTTAGTAGTTTTTAACAGAACATTCGTGCACTAATGTATGCACAGCCTGTAAGCGAGGAGGTTATCTTCACACTCCTACTAATACACTCCATTTCCACTCCTTTGTCCTGCCTACAGTTAAAACAGGCTTCGGTAGTCACATTACTGTCATTCCGTGCTATCTCAAAGTTAAATCATAATGAGCTTTGAGATTGTTAGTTGTTTCTCTCTTGTTTCTGCAGAAATGCAGGCTCCTTTTCCATTTTGGAGGATCTAAGCCTCCAGGTTTCTATGATTGCCTCTCACGCCTTCTCTCTTCTTTTATTCTCTTCTCTTCTTTGGCTCAAAAGCAAACTCATTACCAAACCAAATGCATAAGCCTCCCACACAGAATCTGGAGGAGAAAGACATCCCATTTAATTCAGAGGAGCCATTTCAGAGGCTAGCTGTGGTCCACGGCTTCACTGGCCGACAGGACACGTCAAGGATAACCTGACTAAACACAAGATTGTCTCTCCGGGGACTGCTCCATCATCTGAACAAAGTCACTGACCTAGAAGAGCAGCTACTTTTCCTGTGGAGTACTCCAATCCCAAACAGTTTACAATTTAAAAATTAAAATGATTATAATAATAACAAACTCTTATGTAAGCATTAAAATGTGCCAGGTACTCATCAAAGCACTTAACATGTATTATCTCATTGAATCCTCACAACCCTGTTGGGTAGATGCTCCCATTACCTTTGTTTTACAGATGCGTAGAGCAAGGCTCAGAAAGGTCAGTAACTTGCCCAAGGTCACCCAGCTAGTGGGTGGCAGATGCAGACTCAGCTTTAAATGTTCGGGTTCTGGGATGCCTGGATGGCTCAATTGGTTAAGTGTCTGCTTTTGGCTCAGGTCATGATCCCAGGGTCCTGGGATGGAGTTCTGCATCGGGCTCTCTGCTCCGCGGGGAGCCTGCTTCTTCCTCTGCCTGCCGCTCCCCCTGCTTGTGCTTGCTCTCTCTCTGACAAATAAATACATAAAATCTTTAAAAAATAAAAATAAAATAAATAAATGCTCTGGTTCTAAGTTCATGCTTTTTACCACTACGCTATGCTGCCTGGAATTAAAGGATAAATGTACCCATTGATAATATTCCTCTCACCAAAAGTGCCATAGAATCCATTTGGAAACACAAAATTTTATAATAGAGATAGTAAAAGTAATAAGAACAAGAAAAGAACAAGAAAGGTAACGAGGAACATTTATCGAGGGCTTACTATGTGTCAGATACAGCTGTTATTATTACTTCTCATTTTCCACATAAGGAAACAGGTTAGGGAGCTCGCCCCCAAATCACAGAACTAGTAACCGTCAGTCAGGAATTGAATTCATATACCCCGACTCCTAGGTCATCTCTGTCTCTTTCTTCATCTTCCTTCCATAAATATGAGGATCGTGAGGCACAGAGGGGTGTAGTGTGTTATACAATACACTAGCCTGATTTAATTCTTTTCAGAGGTGGTCTTTGAAAACTGCAGGTCTTCTAAGTCTCAGCCATGTGCTTCTTCTCCGATGTTCCTTATCAGTGAATGCCACCCCTCTGATCACAGAAGTCCAAGTTTGACACCTAAAATCATTCCTAGTTCCTCTGTGATGTTTGGCACCTTGCAGCCAATGTGTCATTATGGCCCACTGAGTCTGCCACCAAACCCTTTTTGAACCCATACCTTTGGCCTAAGGGATACTGCTTCATGTAACCATTTAAAGGCCTTCACCATCTTATCTCAACTTTCTTTGCCAGTATCTCACCATCACAACTGGCCCCACCCAGTACACACTCACTCACACACACACACACACACACACACACACACACACACACATACACCATGAATTGCAATGTAGTCATGCTAAAGCTACATAAAAGCCATGCTTCTTCACACCCATAGCTTTTGCAAACACTGTTCTCTTTGCAGGCAATACTCTTTCCCAACCTTTCCATTTTGTAAACTCCTATACAACCTTTAAAGCCTTCCTTTGGGGGCGCCTGGGTGGCTCAGTCATTAAGAGTCTGCCTTCGGCTCAGGTCATGATCCCGGGGTCCTGGGATCAAGCCCCACATCAGGCTCTCCACTCGGTGGGAAGCCTGCTTCTCCCTCTCCCATCCCCCCTGCTTGTGTTCCCTCTCTCGCTGTGTCTCTCTCTGTCAAATAAATAAATAAAATCTTTAAAATAAATAAATAAATAAAGCCTTCCTTTGTTTTGCCCGGCAGAGTTAGTCACTGCTTCCTTGGTACTTCCATGTCATTTTTATAGTATTTATCACTCTGTGTTGTCACTTCTTATCAAACTATAAATTCTGGGAGGGCAAGAATTTTGTCTTAAATTACTTTGCATCTCTAGTACTTAACACCATGTTGCTTCATACTAAGATTCAATAACTGAAAGCTGAATTATATTGAACTTGTCTCATACAATGTAGCTGACCCTATTAGTCTAACTCCCTCCTACTCACAGTGGGATCCAACAGTTAAGTCTCTATGTGACTAGTATTTGAATAACATTTCAGAACAAATCTCCTTTGTGTTTAGTGATTATTGACAATAATCTGGAACTTACTTTCCTTTCTCACCCAGCCAATATAACTAAAGTCACTCTTCTAAAATTTGTGGGAGTTCAGAAATATGAAAAATTTTGCAACCAGGTATTATTTATTTAGGTATGCCCAACAGGAAGATACCATGTTAAGGTAAATTTTATTTTCTTGGTATAAAACAGAACAATCTATGAAAAATTAGAGTCATATTGAATATGATAAAGAAAAAATATAAAGTTCTTTTTCAACAATTACAATAGAAATATAAATACACCAAGCTGAAAGTTTAAAGTGGCCTTGGAACTCCAACTAAATTAATGCATACATAAAAAAACAATATATTTCCTCATCAGTTTACACAAGATAAATAGCAGAAGGAGGTGATAGTGTTTCATACTTAGAGCTGTTAAGGCCCAAAAAATGTTTTTTTAATTAGTTTATGCTCCCAATTCCGGGTGGGAGGATCAAATAGCTACCTATTCATTTTAAAGATGAAGAGAATAAAGCACAGAGGGTTAAATGATTTGCTGAAATTACCCAAACTCCTATCTTCTGGTAGTAAAATAGTAGGAATCATTTATTAGGGCTTACTGCATGATAGACAAAATGCTGAGCATTTATCTGAATTGTCCTAGGCCCCATATCAGTACCATGAAGTAGGTGCTATCCTATTTCCTCAACGGTAATATCTTTTTTTTTTTTTACATTTAACATCTCTAAAATGGGTGAATTTGGGGGCACCTCAGTGACTTAGTCAGTTAGCTTCTGCCTCGATCTCAGTGCCCTGGGATTGAGCCGCATCGGCTCTGTGTTCAGCAAGGAGTCTGCTTGAGATCTTTTCCCTCTCCCTCTGCCTCTGCCCCTAGCACATGCTCTCTCTCTCAAATAAATAAATAACAAATAAAATAAAATGGGTGAATTTTTCAATCACTGTTGTATCACAGTTTGATTAGCAGCAATTTTACTTCCTTAGTTGTACACAAAAGAATGGTGGCATCCTAAAGCTAAGAAAATACAGTACTAGCCCATTTCTGCAGGTGAGCAAACTTGGAGCTTGTCCAAGGTCAAACAGCTAGTTGGTGGCAGGGTCAGGGTTTGAACCCAGGCAGTTTGACTCTAAACTCACCTGCTCACGCTCAACTATCCATGGTACCGCCTCAACAGCCGATCTGCACTCACAGAATCTGACTTGTTGGTGTGGTAATGGATGCTCTACATTGGCCCTAGAAGGCAGCAGTCTCTTTGGCTACCAGGGTCACTGGGAAGAATAATGTATGATGAGTGAATGAAAAATCGAGTTTCCCTTAACAAGTGGCCTTTGATTTCTCTGGGGGCTCCTGCAGGGATACAAAGCATCTATCAGTAGGAAAGTCCTGTGGGAAATGCTCATTCTTCCTAGAGGCTGGAGTTGGGCTGCAGCATCTTCCAGGGGGTGCCATGGGGTCATCCCCCAGTTCTGCATCTCCCTCTTACAAAGGCAGCCAAGTGAGAACTCACCTCTGATGAGATCATCACCTGCTGCTTATTCTATTTCCTAACAGAAAGCCTGATTTTTCCCTAAACTGTGAAAATCCCTCTAAGACCATAGTTAAGTTTCCATTATTGGTTGTATTTAAAAAACAAACTGGCAAGGCTTAAACTTGGCAATAACAAAATGGATATGTATTTTTCATTAATGGGAATTAGAATGAAGTTGTATGCAGGAACTGGAATGTGTCAGCTGCTGAGAGAGAGAAGCAGTTGATTTGGACAGCAGTGTGACTAACTGGGTTTTCTTTTGTAAAGGAATTAGTTTGTATTGATTCATTTATGTCTGATGTAACTCAGTAGTCCTCCCCCTGCCTGCAGGAAGCCTGCCTGGACTAGTAAGTGATAAGGAGCTGGCAGAGCACCTCAGCTCTTTGGGGCGATGGGTACCTCTCAGCTGAATCAAGTGCAGGGCAGGCGTGACCAGATCACCCTCGTGGGTGTCCATTCCCTGCTTAGACACAGGCCAACCCTGTGAACCATCCCTGCTGGCTGGGATATGAAAGCTCTAACACCAGGGTTGCCCTAAAAAATCACTAGAGAGAGCCCAGACTCTGAGCTACTCTGAGCGACAAAGTTTGTACTTCCTTGATTCAGTAAACCAAACAAAATAGGGACCCGTCCTATTTCTCATGCAGGGAAAAGCTCATTCCCCCTCTGGATTCAGGCCTTTACTATCATTCTTATCTCAGGTGGAATAATCTCTCTAGTGAACTTGGCACTAGAGTTAATGGATGAAACAAAACAAAACAAAAAACACCAAAAAACATGCAGGCAAAGCATCCAGGACAACTTTTAGCATGGATAGTACTTTTCAGAGAGAATTAGAAGGGATGAATTTCAGATATGGTTTTGCAACTAATTAGCTAACTGTCTTTGGTCAAGTGACTGAACTTCTCCGGGCCTGTGTTTATTTGTGACATTTCCTATATAAAATGACACCAGTAAATTTATCATCCCTAGAGCATATGCAGAGTCATTTCCCCCAAGAGACTAACAGTTTGCACTAAGTTATCCACACTCTTTTGCCCAGAAATCTCTGTCTTAAATACACACGAATACCAATACATGGACAGCAGTGAATTTCTATAGCCATGAAAAGCATTTATTTTAAAAAATAATAAATTAATTAAAAAAAAAAACAGGCTCAGAGAAATTGGGTAAAGTAGCACATTAAGTAGTGGGAGTGAGATGTAAAAGAAGAATGGAAACCCTGTTTGGGAATCCCATGGAATTTGTAGAAAAATATGGAGACTTTTAGAGAAACTACTAGAGAAGGAAAATATAAACTTTTTGTGCCAAAACAGGTGGTAGACCAGAGGCAATTTAAGGAAGCTGTCTTGGGAAGGGAATGTCCAAAGAAGGCCAACCCTAGGTAAAGTAACCAGAATGGTAGAGCATAAGATAGGGTGACAGTTCAGGGAGCAGTTCAAGGGAGCGCAAAAGGAACAAGTTCATGCCAACACTCAGTGAGCAGTCTTAGGACTCAAACATAAAGGGCTTTATCATCTCACTGACCACAACCCTGCTCTTGGCAGTTGTAATTTCAAATAAGTAAGAGTCTGTATTTTTTTTTTTTTTTGAGAGAGAGAGGGAGAGAAAGAGAGAGCAGGGGAGGGGCAGAGAGAGGGAGAGAAAGAATCTTAATCAGGCTCCACACCCAGCATGGAGCCCCATGTGGGGCTCCATCTCACAACCTGAGATCATGACCCAAGCCAAAAATCAAGAGTCGGATGCTGAATCAACTGAGCTATCCAGGCGCCCCAAGGATCTATACTGATTAAAATTCTTTGGTTGCAAACAACAGAAACTGACTCAAGCTAATTTGAACAATAAAAAAGAAATTCGGGGAAGTACATGGGCAAATTCACAAAAATTAAAGAAAAGCTGAACTTTAGACCTTAGAACAGTCAGAAATAAGAGCAGCTGGGGAAATCTTAATAGCAAGACTATGGGACAGTCACCTCAGGTCACTCCTCCAACCACTTCCCATTCTTATGTCAATCTGTTTAAAGTTTAAATTCCTGAAGAGAGTATCTGATTGGCCTACATTTTCATGTGCTATGTGCATGCAGGCAATAGTGCACCCATGCATGCACATGCTAAGAGAGAACCTATTTGAATTGGAAGTCTCAGCAAGAGTTGCTTGCAGTGTGGGAAGAGTCCTTTACCAGAAGAAGAAAGGATCCAGAGCAGGCAGAAACAGTGGATGTCCACTGAAGGGTCCCATACCAGGAGTTCTGCAACAAGACTAAGAGGGCTGATGGCTTTCTGGGAGCTACCTGGAAAGTTTGTAAGAGCTACTGGTTATTCAGAGTTGAAAGGAAACCCATGCAAGCAAGTACTCAGTAATGAGAGAGGCTCATGAATCCAATATTCAGAACAGGACTGATAGATATAAGCCTGGACAGTGTGACAAAATTTCATTTAAGCCAGGATCATCTCAAGTATTTTCTGCAATGGTGGGTTTCATCCAGAACCTGGTTTCCAGCCTGGTGCCTCCAGAGAGAGCAATAGAGTGGGATATGAGCTGTGTAGGAGTTGGGTAATTGAAAAGAATAGTAAGCCTTGCCAATGACAAGATAAAAAGTTGAAACAATTAGTTCTGCCCTTGGAGAGTAGGTGGGCCCATAGCCAAACAGAACAGGAAGTATCTCTGGGAGCCTCTGGTTGTGCCCCAATGCACAGTAACAGATTCAAACACACACACACACACACACACACACACACACACACACACACACACAC
>NW_027397070.1:39388356-39597010 GCF_003265705.2 Callorhinus ursinus
CACACACACACACACACACACACACACACACACACACACACACACACCCCACCGTGAGGTAAAACCGGGGAATAGACACTGTTGTCTTTAGTCTCTCCCTACCTCTCTTCAAGGACTTAGTGTCCTGGGCTTTCAAACTGTCCTCCCCCATGCTTCTTTTATATATTAACAAATTCATGCACAAGGTGGTATGCTTTTGCATTTTAAAACCTACTAGCTTTTCATCCAACTATGGAATAAAATATATTAAAACATCATGAAAAGAACATTTTATTTGGTGTCAGGAGACTAGGGTTCATGAATCTAGGCTGGACACAACATTAAGCTTGTCCCCTTTCCACTCTCCATTACCACAGACAACGTGCAGGGTGAGGAACAGTGTCCTCTCATCTTTCCCTCACCTTGGCCACTCTCCTCCCTTAGGTCCGACGCTGGTCCCAAGCTGCTCTACATTACAACTAAATCACATCCATCTTTCAGGTCTGGCCCAAGTGAAGTCAGTGAGGCATAAAGCAAAGGATCAAACTGCCCCAGGTCAAACCCCTGCTCTACCAGTGATGAACTAGAAAACCTTAGACAAATTACTTTGCTTCTCTGATGCTCTGTTTCATGATCTGTAAAATGGAGGTAAGCGTACCTCTCTTTCAAGAAGTCCATGAAATAGCTGATGTAGAAAGAAATGCCCACAGTACGCACCTGATAGCTATTATCATTACCTCTTCCACAAAGCTTTCCCTGACCAACCCTTTCCAGAGCAAACTCTCATTTCTCTCCATACCTTTGGTGCAAATTCCCTGTATCATTTAGATAGTCATCAAGTGCTCTGGACTGCTAAAATGTTACCTTTCTTCTGACACCTATATCAAAAATTGTCCCCAATGTACTCTTAAAAAAAAAAAAAAAACACCTTATTTGACAATGTATGATCTTGTGTGCTCCTTTTCCAGGAAATGTCCTGCTAACTCAACTCCCCCATCATCATTAAGTCCTATGACTTAGCAGCATGAGTAAGATGTTCAGAATAGACTATTTTGAGTAAAAAGTTTATACTATACCCTATTATATCCAAATCTGTGCTCATTTTCTTTTTCTATTTAATACAGAAATGATTTTCATGCAGGTAGGCTTAATTTCTGAACCTAAAGACAAGCCCCATTTCCTTACCCTCAGAGTTAGTCACTTCTCTTTTTCTGCTATTAATCCTATCTGCACCATCCACAGCCTGGCAGTCCTGTGTCGTAGTTGTTCACGTCATCCTCCGTGTCTTGGTTGTGCTCAGCATCGGAAGACGTTAACCTAGGAAAGACACAGACGTGGGTGGGAATAAGAGCCAGGCTTTGTTAGAAACCTGCCCACTCCTCCCCTTTCACACCTCCCCAGGCACCATAGCCCTCTAAGGAGTTATTGGATTTGGGTCTCATTTCAGTCAATTTCATCAAAAGTCCAGCAAGAGCCGCTTCATTTGGGTACAAATGCAGAAAGTGAGGAAGTTTAGAGCCCTACTACCAATTCAAGAAGTTCAAGCCAGAGACACAGTCTGGCTTCAGTGGAAGAGATAAAATGGTTGATGGCTTCCCTGGGTGGGAGAGAAATGAAGGCTGAAAGCTGTTTCTGCTGAGTGTGCTCTTTGTCAGGTGTCTACGAACAGATTCCTAAAAATTGAGGAGATCAAAGGACCCATCAAAGACCCATTCATCAAAGCTGGAACTCCATGCAGTCTGTGTTAGAAACTATGTCTTCTATCCACACCCAGGAGATAGTCTTCAGTCCTGCTTATTGGTGTAAATCAAATAATACCCAAAATGGCGAAGGGAGAAAAAGATAAATGCCAGGAACAGCAAGGTCTCTGAGAGTTTTATGGCCTTTTGAGACTCTTAAGAAAATCTCTACCTCCTTATTCCTTCTTTTCCTAGCAAGACTCTTGTTAGCACCAAAAACAGATTTATACTTCTTACTATTTGTAAAAGGTAATGCCCTGAATGCTGGCAACTAGATCCAAACTCTGTTCTGTGGGCTTACATTCAGAAGAGATAAACCACTGAGATACCGATGAAAGAAAAGACACAAAGGCCCTCGGGAGCGAGTACGCACATGTGTATTTACAGATGTTTTCTTGCTTTCCCCACCACACTACAGGAGAGCGGTGAGCTCTGCACCCAAAAGACTGCCTTGTCTGTAGTGAGTACTCCAAGAACGGGAAGAATTGTACTTTGTTTTAGCTACCTTTGAATGCTGGGTGTAAACAGACGGAGTTTGCCTTAGTCACAGATGATAAACAGGCAGAAAGGAAATGTCAGAGGCTACATCTATTCATGGGGAAGGACAAAACCATGACTGGCAGACAAACTTCCCACTGCATTTTCTTGCAAAGCAGAATGCATGCTATGAAGGATCAAGTTAGATACAGACTTATAGCTAACTCAGTATTGCAATTAAAGTTCATGCATGGCTTTCTCCACATCGTCTCCAAGGCCAAGTGCCAAGTGGAAAGGAACAATAGATGAAATGTTTCTCCATAAAAGATCTCTGTGAGATAACAGATGATGACTTTTATAGACTCAAGGTTATGAACCCAGATGTATTTTCCAATAAGAAGAGAAAAATAGAAATCAGTTTTAGACATTGTCA
This sequence comes from Callorhinus ursinus, assembly GCF_003265705.2. Lineage (NCBI taxonomy): Eukaryota > Metazoa > Chordata > Mammalia > Carnivora > Otariidae > Callorhinus > Callorhinus ursinus. Next base: position 39,390,985 of record NW_027397070.1, read on the forward strand.
AGCATTGTGATGCCTTTGCCAGACAAGTCTTGTCTTAATTTTAAAAGCATTTGAGAAACGGGATGCTTCTCTACAGTGCAGTTTCCTAATATTTTTCACAGAGCAAAACCAAATGTTGCAGAATTTGAGAGAACCAAAAATCATAGAGTCCAATTAAGGTTTCAGGTGAGAACTGTGTTCTCTCAAATGAAGTCTTTTCATGAGGGAACTGGATCCTCAGCTCCTACAACATTTGGGGCTTGGCTACAATTAGCCTTGCTCTTCCTTATGGTTTCTGACCCTTTTCCAGGAAGTAACAGCTGAATGCGAAATTAGGATAAGAGCTTGGGGGGGGGGAAGGGCCCGCAGTCACACCCAGAAGACTATTCCAGGGAGTAGTCTCTCCAGGAAATAAATCCACACACTTCAGTGACAACAGTGGGAAATGTCTCAACAGACTTGCTACATAGCCACCATCGGGGTGGGGTGTGGGGTGTCACTGCCTGTCAGACACACAGCTTTTACTTTGGTTTCTTAGGAAAACAGCACATGCCCTTTCTGCTTCCCACTGAGAGTGAATTACTCTTGCCTGCGCTCAAGCAGAGAGAGGCTGACTGGGCTGGGAGCACTCAGCTACAGCCTATTAAACTGAAGTTGCCTTTAAAGTTGGTTAATGACAAGAAAAACTGTTTCCATCTATCTATATATCCAAGTTCAGACACAGGAGAAAAAAGTTTGTGCAGAAAAATGCCTTCATTTTACAAATTTGAATGTTACTGACTTGACATCTAAAAACTCTTAAAAACACATCTTGAAAATTATTAAATTTATATTCTATGATACTTCAAATGCATGCATGCTTGCTCACACACCCACAAACAAAATGACTTTCCTGGAGGTCAAACTCTACACAGCAAAATTGGGCAAAGGAGGCAACATACCTTTCCTCCCACTCTGTATCATTATCATTGGTGGTTAGCATTTACACGGCACTGTGCTCCTGGCTGTTTTTCATAAGCATTCCTATCAGCTGGCCCTCAGCAGTAACCTTCCTCTAGAAGTCGGGTCAGAGAATGCTAGTTTGCACACGAGACACATAGAGGCCAAGGTATCTGCCCAGCATATCGAATCAAGAAACAATAAGCCAAGCATATACCTTTAAGACTGAAAATATATAGCCATCATATTTCCAATCCCAGCTGTTAATCACCTAGGTCCTTTATTCCAAAAAAATTTTCAGACCAAATGTGTAGCAATTTATTACTCAATTCCTGATTATCTTTCTCTTTATTCACTACTGCAAACAGTTCTAGGTACTTCTAAGATGAATTTTCTGATATAAAATAATTTAATATAAAAAGACTACATACTTGGAATTATCCTCCTATCTCTGAATCTTACAAAACCTGGTTTTGTTCTTTGTTTTAATATTCAAAGACCATACCCATATCTTAGTTGTCCAAGTCAACTGACCTAATTATTGCTGTCATATTTTTAGCCATTAATTATTTTAGATAAGTTAAGAGTTGGTAATTGTATATGTCCCTGTCACAGTTTTAAAAGACAAAGGGACAATTTCAATTTTCGATAATTTCGTATTATCCTTTGATGGAAAGTGAAAACAGTGAAGAAAATGCAAAGCAAATTCAACATCACGTGCCATGATTTGTCAACTGTAAAGCACTATACAAATGTTCGTTGGTGTTGACAACAAAGGGGAAGAGGAGAAGGCAACCGTCATGTCCATAAAGAGTCACCAAGCTTCATTTCTGGTCCTTAGTTTCAATCACACAGACAATTAGCCTGGGCTAATCCTAAACTGGTTTTGAAAATGTTACAGTTATAACATGGTTGGTGGCCTGATCTGGAAGTCAAAGCCTCCGACTGGATATAAGCTGACCATATAACACACGTATTTTGTTGGAATGACAGGATCTCAATCATTTATCCCGTTTTTTATCTTGGAACTTATCAAATGGCAGAAAGATACATAATGTCATAAAATCTAACCAGAAACAACCTGGGACTAACTTGTTCTTTTCTCAGGCAAAGGACACTGAAAACATCTGGTTCCTTTTCAAAATCAGAACATACAATAACCTGCAATGATTTTAACTAGGCACAAAATGTGATCATTTTGAACTCAGATTGTAACCCACTAAAGATTTCCTATCTAAAATTCCACAGCAACCATAAAAATGAGCACTAACTCATGTACTTTGGGCCTAAAGAAAATCAGACAATAAACTACAAATAGCTAACTGTGCTTCCTCTGTGTTATTCCCATGTGTATCTGCACAGAGAGCCCATAAGTAGCATGCAAAGACTACCTTCACCCCATTCCGATGTCCTCCTTTCTGGTCCAACACCCATCCTACCATTACCTCCAAGTATTTATTTCCTTAACTCATGCTGCTGTCCCCCCGCTACACACCACTGCCACCACCCCCAGTCTTTGTTATCTAGCTCCAGCCAGTGACTCTGAATACTTGGATAGCTGTCTGGTCAACCAGCCACTCCTGAAACATGAGCAGTAAGGCTGTGTCATGTGCTGAAAGGACTACAGACTCTGGAGTCAGACTGCCCGAGTTCAATCTCAACCTTTGCCAGTTTCTAGCTATTTGACCTTGGGGTAAATGACCGAACCTCTCTGTGTCTTAGCTTCCTCCCCTGTAAAACAGGCATGATAAAATTGCCTCCCCACAGGCTGTCCTAAGGATTGAATGAATGAATATATGTAAAATGCGTGGAGTAGTACCTAGAATATAGTAAGCTTTATACAAGTCTAAGATATTTTTCATTGTTAAGGGCAAATTTTGAACAACCTCACTGATGTCCTATTGCAGTCTGAAAAAACAAAACAAAACAACTCTGCCTCTCTCTGGACAGGCAGCAAGTTCTCTGGACACCCTGTGCTCCCAATAATTCTCTGACCCTCGTTATACACTACAGATAGGACAACAGTCACCATGCCTTCTAGTGCAAGCACTCCCTGGATTCTATCCCTCTACCTCTCCTTCATACAACACCTAACCAATCCCTCTGGCCACCACCATTGACTCACAAAGGTCCCTAGAATGGACAAATTCAAGTGAAGTTTTGTTGGGCAATGGAGGAATAGGATTGTTACTGTCGGTAAGAGAACTAAAGCAAAGTCTCTTGTCCATATCCTGCCTGAATACCCCAGAAAGGAAATATCCCAAAATCCCAACAGGTCTTTTCCTGGAAACACTTCCCCTTTAGCTCCATCCATTATACGATTCCGCATAGACATCCTACCTGTCTCTTCCAGCTTGGAAGAAACATCCATTCAGTTCTTCTCTAGCCAAACCCTGCTGTTTACTTAGCTGCTGGATCTCCACTATCCCCATCAAGGCTTTTTCCTTCTCTGAAAAGCCCTAAACAGGCCCATTTCTCTCCAACATTTCCTGCAGGTTGAAATTTAAAGTCACGTAGGAGGGGGAAGAAGCAGTTGCCAGCATAGAAATTCTCTTAGGCAAGCTGGATTGCCACTTCACCTTACATTTCTGACCAGCCTGTTTCAGAGGGTCCTCACATCACATTTGCTGCTTGTGCTCTTTCCTTAGAAGGAGCCAGAAGGATGATAGCAGCCAGTTTTTGGTTAGATTTACTCCTAGGTATCTTATGGTTTTGGGTGCAATTGTAAATGGGATTGACTCCTTAATTTCTCTCTCTTTTGTCTTGTTGGTGTATAGGAATGCCACTGATTTCTGTGCATTGATTCTATATCCTGCCACTTTACTGAATTCCTGTATGAGTTCTAGCAGTTTTGGGGTGGAGTCTTTTGGGTTTTCCACATAAAGTATCATATCATCTGCAAATAGAGTTTGACTTCTTCTTTGTCAATTTGGATGCCTTTGATTTCTTTTTGTTGTCTGATTGCTGTGGCTAGGACTTCTAATACTATGTTGAATAGCAGTGGTGATAGTGGACATCCCTGCCACGTTCCTGACCTTAGGGGGAAAGCTCTCAGTTTTTCCCCATTGAGAATGATATTCGCTGTAGGTTTTTCAAAGATGGCTTTTATGATATTGAGGTATGTACCCTCTATCCCTATACTCTGAAGAGTTTTGATCAAGAAAGGATGCTGTACTTTGTCAAATGCTTTTTCTGCATCTATCAAGAGGATCATATGATTCTTGTTCTTTCTTTTGTTAATGTATTGTATCACATTAAAATTAACAAGTCAGGAAATGAGAGATGTTGGCGGGGATGCAGAGAAAGGGGAACCCTCCTACACTGTTGGTGGGAATGCAAGCTGGTGCAACCACTCTGGAAAATAGTATGGAGGTTCCTCAAAAAGTTTAAAATAGAGCTACCATTCCATCCAGCAATTGCACTACTGGATATTTACCCCAAAGATACAAATGTAGGGATCCGAAGGGGTATGTGCACCCCGATGTTTATAGCAGCAATGTTCACAATAGCCAAACTGTGGAAAGAGCCAAGACGTCCATTGACAGATGAATATGTATATTCATCTGTGTGTATATATATATATGTATATATATATATATATATACATACACACACACACACACACACACACACACACACACACACACACACACACAATGGAATATTATGCAGCCATCAAAAGGAATGAGATCTTGCCATTTGCAATGACATGGATGGAACTGGAGGGTGTTATGCTGAGTGAAATAAATCAATCAGAGAAAGACAGGTATCATATGACCTCACTGATATGAGGAATTCTTAATCTCAGGAAACAAACGGAGGGTTGCTAGAGTGGGGGAGGGGTGGGAGGGATGGGGTGGCTAGGTGATAGACATTGGGGAGGTATGTGCTATGGTGAGCGCTGTGAATTGTGCAAGACTGTTGAATCACAGATCTGTACCTCTGAAACAAATAATGCAATATATGTTAAGAAAAAAAAGAAGAAGATAGCAGGAGGGGAAGAATGAAGGGGGAAAATCAGAGGGGGAGACAAACCGTGAGAGATGATGGACTCTGAAAAACAAACTGGGTTCTAGAGGGGAGGGGGGTGGGGGGATGGGTTAGCCTGGTGATGGGTATTAAAGAGGGCACGTTCTGCATGGGGCACTGGGTGTTATGCACAAACAATGAATCATGGAACACTACATCAAAAACTAATGATGTAATGTATGGTGATTAACATAACAATAAAAAAATTTTTTAAAAAGAAAATATCTCATAGACAAATCTGTACTTCCACATGATTAACATAACAATAAAAAATTTAAAGGATGATAGCAGCCAGGAATAGTAAACATGGCAGGTCTAGTTTGAAAACTGACTTTAGGATGACATTTTTTTTCAATGGCAAAGACTGGAGACAAGATATCAGCATGCAAAGTCCTAGCCCCTTTCCACTTATAAAAAATTTAATAACAGGGGGTGCCTGGGTGGCTCAGTCGTTAAGCGTCTGCCTTCGGCTCAGGTCATGATCCCAGAGTCCTGAGATTGAGCCCCGCATCACATTGGGCTCCCTGCTCGGCGGGAAGCCTGCTTCTCCCTCTCCCACTCCCCCTGCTTGTGTTCCCTCTCTCGCTGTGTCTCTCTCTGTCAAATAAATAAAGAAAATCTTTAAAAAAAATTTAATAACAGGCTACAAACCAATAACCTACCAAAAAGAATAAATTATGTTCTACCATGAGAAGGAAGTAGTAAATAAGTACATTTAACAATACGATCTTGGGACCCTCCAGGATCCGCAAACTACCTCAGTATAATTTTTTAAATTTTGAGACTTAACAGCAATTACATCTTTAAAAAAATAATGTAAGCATTGTTATATACTGAATGTCTGTATCCCTCCCAAATTCGTATGTTGAACCTAATGTGATGGTGTTTGGAAGTGGGGCCTTTGGGAGGTGATTAGGTCATGACGGTGGAGCCCTCATGAATGGGACTAGTGCCCTTATAAAAGAGGCTCCAGAGAACTCCCTTGCCCCTCCTTGCATGTGAGGTCACAACACCAAGAAGTCAGCCCTCACTAGATACTGAATCTACTAGAAGCTTGATCTTAGACTTCCCAGCCTCCAGAACTGTAAGAAATAAATGTTGTTTACAAGCCACTCGGTCTATGGCATTTTGTTACAGCAGCCAAAAGGGACTAAGACAAGCATATTCTGGATTATAGGCTTCTAAAGTCTCAAAATCCATTAAAGACTGAGATATCCATAAAAACAGTTCAGTCGAACAAAAAATATGGAAAAAATGTGTGAACTCTAGGTTAATAGATACAGATAAGCAAATGGAAGCCAAGATAAAAGTATCTTTGAATTTGTTCTGTCAATCTTTCTATGAAAATTCTCCTCAATTTTTTTAGACCATGTCTCTTTCCTGAGTCCTATCCATAATTTTTATGGGAAAGATACGTTTCCCAACTCACAGTCACTTAAGTGATTCTGATAAGACCAGTTTCCAAGGCCCCATCTCTTTGTTTTATTGAGCTGAACTGAAACTGATAACCCAGACTCGGGTGGCAGCTCCACCTCTAATATACCTTGTAATCCCTCTGAGATTCAGTTTCCCACTTATGAAACTGAGATGATGATAGGAAAGAAAAGCTCTTTGTAAATTCTAAAGTAATACTTATATTATAAGACAATGCATCGTTCCAGGGGCATGTATACTTTCTGAAAAGGCTACAAGGGCAAATACTCAACTTTTGTACTTAATTTTGGTTTGAAGCTTCCCAATCCTCGATCCCTTAAATTATTTTAGTGAAAGATGCATCCCTCCCTTCTGCTCGAATCCTTATAAATAATAGAAGGTTTTTAGTGATTTATCAGGGGAAGGAACAGCTATTCCCACACACACATTTTGCAGAGCTGAAAAGCTGGACCGACAAAAAGATGCCTAGCTTACAAGTGGGATTAAGCTATAGAACAAAAAGAAAGATGATGATTTCTTTCATCACAATTTCCATAATAAAGCTCTTTTATTCATTAATTGACTCAATCATTTGTTCAACAAATATTGATGGCAATTATGGTCACTGGCACTATCCCAGCAGTGACAAAATCAAGGCCCTGCTCTCACGGAGTTTACATTCTAGTTGTGGGAGAGGGTGGAAACAGACAATAAATAAACATGCCAGGGGTGGTGCTAAGTAGTATGAAGGAAAATAAAGTAGGCTTAGGGAGCAGAGTGAAGGGAAGGAAAACTTCTCTACCATCAAGGTAATCTAGCTGGACTAAGAATTAAATTTACATGAGACAGATTAACAGGAGAAAAAGCCAAAGTTTTATATGTGCATGGAGGCCCAGTAATGAAATTGAGACCTAAAGAAATAACCAAAGTGGGCAGTTTTTATACTCTTTAGGCAGAGACAATAAATTTGTGAGGAACTGACAGGACAAAAAAACCCTTAACTTTGGGAGCTTCAATGAGTAAGGAATTCTCAACAGAATTTGTGCTGGGGTAGTAAATTAGTAAAACGTAACAAGGGTTGTTTACACAGCCTTCTGGGCTCTAAATTTCCCCGCTCTGGGGATAAGGTGTCTACCTCCTGGTACAAAGAAGGAGCCTTTCACAGGAGAGATGCATTCCCTGCTTTCAGGAGGACAGAAGAGGGTCTGAGTGTCCTTGCCTAGGCTGTCTTTTAAGTAACTTTTATCTAAAATAACCAATACACCGAAGTGGCACGTTTTGGGGTAGGCTGCCCTTGGCCCCTACAAGAGCACGATGGAGAGAGAAGGTGTCCAACAGGGTGGTTGTCATGCCTTTCTCATTAGGTGACATTGCCTCTGAGGCTCGAATAGGGGGAGGCAGCCACCATTCAGATACCCTGGGGGGCAGGATACCCCAGCCAGAGGGAACTGTCAGAAAACCCGACAGGCTAGAGGGTGCTTTACTGCCCATCGGCTTGTACTCACCGACCTTTCTGTGGGGGAATGTGGGGGAAACCCACATTTTTCCTTAAGCTTTTCTTTCCACCTTGTCTCAACTCAGGCAAACGGAAAGCGGAACCGCCCCTCCAGCGAAAGCGTCCCTGCTGACAAGACCTCCAGCAGCCGGCCACACCGGACACTGAACTAAACCCCTAACTCGCGCCTGCGCAGATGGACCATGCGGCGACCTCGGGAATGACCGACAACTACCTTTACCTCATTATGAGACTACAATCTCCGCTCTTGGAGGAGGAGCACAAGCCTCATTTACATAATATACAATGTCGGGGATAAGCATGTTCCTTAAGGCGCATGCGCGACCTCATGCCCTCCTTTACATATGTTTCCTATCTAAATATTCATCCTAATCCTAAATAAAAGGAACCCATCCCCCTTGCTCAGGGAAGTCACGGCTTTGGAAGCCATTCTCCGTGATGTCCTTATTTGCTGCAAATAAAGTTTTATTTGTGCAACTACTCCACCTGGTGCAGTTTCTGACTCGCCGATGGGCAAACTGTTGTTTCGGTTTCAGGAGCAAGGGTGCTGGTGATGGCCCATGAGGTCAGAGAGGTGCAGAGGGACAGATGGTATGCAGTTTGCAGGCCATGGTAAGGATGTTGCATTCTACTCGGAGAAGACAATTACAGGTTTTAGTGCAGAGGAGTGATCTGATCTGGTTTAAATTTTTAACAGATTTCTCTGTAGAGTGTATATTGGGGAAGGGGAGCAGAGGTAGAAGCAGGGAGAACAATTAGGAGGCTGCTGGGATCTGCATGGTAGCAGTGCTGGTGGCAGAAGTGAGAATTCTGAATATATTCTGGGGGTTGCTAATAGATGGGGTGTGCAGCAAGCGAGAAAAGTGGGTCAAAGACAAGTACATCCATGGGTTAGCCTGGTGATGGGTATTAAAGAGGGCACATTCCGCGTGGAGCACTGGGTGTTATGCACAAACAATGAATCATGGAACACTACATCAAAAACTAATGATGTAATGTATGGTGAATAACATAACAATAAAAAAATTAAAAAAAAAAAAAGACAAGTACATCCACTGGAAGAGTGGTCATGCCATTGCCTGAGAGGAAGAAGTCTACAAGAGGAGTAAATTTGATGGGAGGAAAGAGAATCAAGATTTGTTTTGGACATGGTAAGTTTGAGCCACCTATTAGAAATCTAAATGGAGATGTTGGGGCTATTAAATATGCAAGATTGGGGACACCTGGGTGACTCAGTCGGTTAAGTGTCCCACTCTTAATTTTGGCTCAGGTCATGATCTCAGGGTTGTGAGATCAAGTCTTATATAGGGCTTGAGCTCAGTGAAGAGTCTACTTAAGATTCTCTCTCCCTCTCCCTCTGCCCCTCCCCCCACTGGCGCATAAGCATGCTCTTTTTCTCTCTCAAATAAATACATAAATCTTAAATATGCAAGGTTCAGTTTTGCCATCTGTAAAAAGTTCAGGAGAGAGATTCGAGCTAGTGATAGAAATTTGGGAGTCATGAGGGTAAGGTTGCCAGATATAGAAAGTAAAGTTACAGGACTAAATATTATTGGTTGTGTATCTGAAATCAAATTTAACTGGGAATCCTGTATTTTATCGGTCATCCCTGTGGGCGTCGCTGGCTGAAATCACAGAGGAAGTTAGTGTGAAAAGAGGAGAGAAAAGTGGCCCAGGGATTGAGCCCCTGGGCATTGCGATGTTAAGAGATCAGAAAGAGGAGCCTGAGCCAGAGAAAGGACAGGAAGGAAAACCTGGAAGCATGCTGTCCAGAAACCAAGAGAAGAAAGTGTCATAAGAAGGAAAGAGTGATCAGCTGCGTCAGTTGCAACTAATAGCACTAGATTTGACAATGGAGGTGGCATGGGGGAAGGAATGGCAGATTGGAGTGGGTTCCAGAAAAAACAGGAGAAGATAAACTAGTGAGGACAAGAACATACACAATTACTTTGAGTTTTACTATAATGGGGAGCATATAAATGGGTAACAGCTGGAAGGTAATTTGGGGTCCAAGGAGGTATTTTTTTAAAGATGAGATAGTGGTCAGCAGCCATGACAGGTGAGTGAAGTGGCATCCTGTCCCCAGGGTGGAGTTAAAAAGGAAACCACAGGCCCAAAGTGGCACTACTTGGGCCAGGCTGTCACCAAACCGAGGCATAGTACCCAACTGCAGCTTCTGCCTGTGCCCAGAATAAGTCTTAACGTGCCAATCAGGAATTTTCTGGTAAGTACCAATGAGGTAATCTGTCACATGGGCCTTCTCCATCCCCCACCCCCTCAAGGAAGGATGAGGAAATTTGCATAATAAGACCCTCTGCCCTTCCTTCTGTGGGAAGGTGATCTTGCCTGAAACATTTTCTTTTGCTCATAACTTCCTTGCCCCACCATCCTTCTTATAAAAACCTTCCTTTTTGTACAACTCCTCAGAGCTCCCCTCTATTTGCTAGGTGGGATGCTGCCCCATTCATGAATCATTTAATAAATCAATGAGATCCTCAAATTTATGCAGTTGAATTTTGGTTTTTTGTATGTTTTTTTTTTTTCAAAAGCAGGCTCCACGCCAGGCATGGAACTCACACAGGGAAGGGGGGCAGGAGGGGGGTGCTTTGAACTCACAACCCTGAGATCAAGACCTGGGCTGAGATCAAGAGTCAGACACTTAACTGATTGAGCCACCCAGGCAGCCCTTGAATTTTGTTTTTTAACAGTGTCCATGCACTTGACACTGAGAAGCTGGTACTTGCCTGGTATGCAGACATAGAGCTTTGTCACCCAGTTTGGTATGGAAGAGCCACAGTGGGTCCTAGACCAGGAATATCCAAGGTGTGCTCAGTGTGACACTAAGTTTGACTTTATCCCCACAAAATGCTACTGTCTATGGGGTGGGAAATACTTCTACATGTCGATCCTCTGCCCTGGCGGTTTTGGGTGGACCCTGTGTGGCTGAGCACCAAGGGTGCTGCTACCTATGACTTCCAGAAAATCTGACATCTGAAACTATGGTTTGTCTTATCTTCAGCAATCAGAGATCTCGTTTCTGGATAGAAACAGGCATTATGGAACTGAAATTGCAAATATTTTTACTGCTCACATGCTTAGGGCTTCAGAGAGCCAGCACAAGATGGCAGGCATGTCCTTGGAGTATTCCGTGATGGGTGCAGAGGATGCAACCCAAATGAAGGCGCAGCTGGGGGAGACTGGAAGTCCAGCAGAAGGTAGTCAGTAGCGGGGCTGGCAGCCATTTATAGGTCAGCCAGTTGCCTCCAGGAATCACGGGACCACAAACTCCTGCAGTGTGAGATGAGAGGCGCCAACGAGTCTACTGACTGGGGCTGTCAGAGCCAATCTGGCACCATACACCTGCCCCCTGTATACTCACAGGGGATGAATCCTTTCAGTGCTGAGAAATACAGCTCAACCATTTGGAGAAACAGAAGTGTTCAGATTCATTAGACAATATGTGCACAATTTATTAATGCTCTAAACAGCTTCATGTTTAAGAATTGTATATTATCTCCCTAGTACTTTCTTGGGAGTGGGAGAGTCTAAGCCATAGCACTTCTAAACTAATTGTAACATTACTTGTGTCCAAGTCATAGGACTTGCTAAGTTTACTAGGAGTTTGTGGCCCATAAACGTTCATTTCATTAATTCCTCCACAAGAAACCTGATAATAACTGCTATTTTTGCTCTGTGTTGGAGTCTTTCCAGTTTTAAATACGACAATTAACAGATTTGCTTTAGCGTACTTTATAGAATGTCTATTTACTGTGTCACTAATTTGGGGCTTTGAAAAAATGTTTTATGCTTCACTAAGGGAAAGGAGCCAGCTTCATGTTTTGTACCTTTTCACATAATGTTTTCCCTTATTAAAATGACCAGACAGCGATTTGTTTACAAAAGCTCGTGATTAATGCCTATATTAAAATTTTTTTTAAGATGAAATATTGCACACTTGTATGCAGATGGTGATGATTAAGCAAGGAGGAAGAGACTGATCATGCACGAGGAAATATGAAATTGCAGAAGTGCTGTCCTTGAGTAAGAAAGGGTGGGGAATGTGGGGACTCTCGCACCCACGTGCCATGGCTGCCCTACAGGGGGTACAAGGATGGTTTGCGCATTGAGAGAACAGTTAAGAGTTGGTTCATGGGCACAGATTCAGCTAGGTTATGAGTTTGGGTGGTCAGAGCATGAGGAATTTCTCTTCTGGTTGTTTGTATCCTCTCAGTGAAATAAGCAATCAGGTCATGAGCTGAGAGGGAGGATTAGGGAGGGGATTGGAGGTTGGAGGGGAGAGAAAAAGGGATGAGAAGATGGTCTAGGAGAGAGGAAATGGATTCGAGGAAATGCTGCAAGATTAGCTGGCCACACAATCCACTTGAGGTTTGTGGTAATTACTTCAAAGTAGGGTGATGGAGGAAGAAAGGGGCAGAGGCACTGAAGATGTACACAGGGAATTAAGTAAAGACATGAGGGGAGGTGATGATCAGCACAAAGGTGTTGGGGTCAATGGACTGCAGGTGAGGTGGAACAGCTATGGAGTCCAAGGACTACAGGGAATGAGCTGGAAAAATAGAAAATGGCAGTAAGATATCAGAAAGTTTGAAGTTGCGATTGTGAAGGGGTGTTTTTCCATAAACATTCTCACTGCCTGCCATTATTTCTAAGGTTCAATAAAAGTCAGTTTGATGTTGCCGAAGAATAGTGCCCATCCCCGCAAAGATTCTGAAGTGGAATAAAACTGTTCAGATGTGATTTTAACCAGAACAGACTGAAACCAAGGCCTGATGAAAGCGCATCTTTCCATCACACTGATGATGTAGGGAAAACATAAAAAGAGGCATGTAGCTGGTAGAAGCTGAGAGGAAGAACACAAGAAATGGTTGTCTCTGACATGTAAGCAAGCCTGATGCTGGGTGGTTTTAGATTTATATGATTGATAAATAATACAAGATTCCCCTTAGAGGACAAATCCAAGTGAAAAATAACCAGTTGAGAAAAGAGGTATGTAGTTAGTAATATCAACAAGAAAGGCCAAGCTATTCTGAAATCCAAGATATCAAGTGACGATTTTTCATTAGTAAAATTGTACCCTTGGCAATTAAGTTGCTTTCCAACTGCCTTTCTCTCTCTCTCTTTCTGTCTCTCTCTCTGTCTCTCTCTCTCCCCTGTTGCTCTCTCTCTGAAAAGCCTTAATGGATTTACATCTCTATCCAAGTAATCTGAGGTTCCACCTTTTAGGAAAGAAAGTTTAGATTACCTTTTATTTTAAGAGGGAAATGGTTCTTGTATTTAGAAAATTTTTTAAAACTTTTCTATTTTCCTTCTAATTCAGACATTCCAGGGGCACCTGGGTGGCTCAGTCGGTTAAGCGTCCAACCCTTGATCTCAACTCAAGTATGATCTCAGGGTCATGGGATTGAGCCCCATGTTGGCCTCTACACTCAGCATGGAGTCTGCTTAAAATTCTATCTAACCCTCTCCCTCTGCCCCCTCACCCCACACCCCCCCTCGCTCTAAACAAACAAACAAACAAACAAACAAACAAACATTTGAGCAAAATTCTTCTTAGCATCTGGCATCTGGCATTTCCAAGCAGTGGAGTATTTCTTGGAGAAGAGATATGGGGCAAGAATTGCTATGCTTTCCATGGGAGTAATCTGATTTCAAAAGTGAAAAAAAAAAATCCATCTACTTTTTTTACACTAAAAATTAAACATTTTGACATTCATATTTAGCAGAAAAAATGCAAATGGTTAACAAAATATAAAAAGATGTTCAATATCACTAGCGTTTAACTCACCTAGTGTTTATTATGTGTCAGGCACTGCTCTAAGCATCAGGCACTATTCGTAAAATTTTTACAAATATTAACTCAATTAATCCCAATAATAAACTTATTTGACAGGTACTATTATTTTTCCTATTTTCAATGGGAACAATGAAACTGAGTCACAGAGAAGTTCTGGAACTTGCTAAAGTCACACATGTAGTACATACCACAGTTAGGTAGTGGGACTTTAGGTCCATACCTTTAGACATTATGCCAGGGAAATGCAAATTCAGGAAAGATACCATTTTCTCTCCAGCAGACTGGCAAACAAACATTTAAAAAGTGGTAACATCAAGTGCTGGCAAGGAAGTAGGCAAACAAACAACCAAATATTGTTATACCCTTCTTAGAAGGCAATGTGGCAGTATTCACTAAAAATTCACAGTACACAAAACTCTCTATATAACAGCCCACTTTGCGGACTCTGGCCTACAGAAAAAAACCAAACAAACAAACAAAAAACACCACATCAGTATATAAAGTTGTACATGAAATTTCAGCATTGTTTGTGGTTGATGACAAAACTGGAAATACCCCAAATGTCCATCACAGGAGCTATGGTTGAAAAAATTATGTTACATCCGTTCTAGGGAACACTGTGCAGCTTTATATAAGACTTCCAACTATCTACTGATCCAGAGAAAGTTGTAGGAATGTGTACGATAAGATCCTACCGTTTTGGTGAGTATTTTTATGAGCATATTTAATGGTTACCTCAGGAAGTAGGATAGGGCAGAGGGGATGATTAACTTTTTCTATTACATTTCTGAATTGTTGGGCTTCTTATATAAGGTTGTATTGCCTTTGCAATTTAAAAATCCAAGTTAGATATAATTATAAATGTAAATGTGATCAGCCTAGACATGTTTTATATCTTCAACTCCACAAAGGAAATTATATAAACGATACGGCTTTTCAAATCAGATGTGAAAGACTCAGATTCATATTTATGGACACCTTTTATGTACAGGCATTGCACATAGTTCTCAGAAATTACAGAATAAACATTAATTTTCTTTAATGGGCCTTTCTAACAATAGAAAGCGAAAGGAACAGTTTGCTCATTCTTTGTCTAATAGTCTAACTAGCCAGCAGAGAGGAATATCATTTTAAAAAAATCAGTGTATGATCTACAATCTCCATTTCTATTCCTTCAGTTTCACACTCAAGTTGGAGAGAGAACCCACATTTGAGAGGGAAATGGAGGGGCTGTGGGTGTTCAAAGGTTTTTAAATTCCTTTCTTCTTTGATAAAGGGGATTAGACGGACATTTCTTGGGCTTCACTTCCTTCTGTCCATGCTCTACGCTGTGCAGGACTCGAAGAGGTAAAGTTGGAATCTGGAACAGTGGCTGGAAATGACGGGGACTGGGACAATGATAAGGATTCTGCCAGCGTCTTTTGATTTCTGGTTGTGTGAAACACAGGCCCTTCCTGGCCAGCGAAATTTGAAGTACTGCTGCCATCTGCAGGGGCTCCCCATTGTCCTTTGTGAGTAAAGTCCCAAGTGAATCAGATCCCCTCTCATGACCCTCTCCAGGAGCTCTGAGTTGCCACTAGAAAACAAGCATTCCAGGTGCCTGCTGCAAGGAAGGTAATTTGTCCTAAAACTTAGGACAGTTACCTAATAAGGCAGCGTTTAGTGTGTATGTTTGATGTTGTGAAATGGCAAATTTCTCCCTCTGAGAGGCAATAGGAGGTGAGTTAAGATTTAGGGGCCAAGAAAGGCTGTGACTGAGAAGTAAGCCACGGCTAGAAAACATGGGGGAGGGGAGTAAGTGATAGCATTTTGGATGCACCTGCTTTCTGAAGACCACTGAATCAGTCTTCCTGAGGACCATAGGCTCAGTTTCCACTGCTAACATCAAGTTTAGAGAACATTTGATCAAGAACCTGTGGGCTTCCATTTTTACTTGATTTATTGAGTGCTTTGTTCATTAATTCTGAGCCTCTCTTCTCTGATTTCTTGAGTTATGGATAATTGATAGGAAAGGCCAAATTGTCTAATAGTACGAAGCTTCACTTCTTTCCCAGAAATAATTCTACTCCACTATGATGTGAGGAAAAATTAATCAAGCCTCCCCCCCAAAAAAATAAGTCTATGACCCAGTCTTTCTTCATGATGGTTAGAGGTGTCCACAAATGGTCTGGGGAGTCCAGGAGAACATGAATATCCCTGGTGGCTCCCAGGAGGGCAGTGGTCCAATCTTCAGGCCATGATACCACAATATTGTCTGCAAACTCTAAGAGACTAAAGTTTTCATACAGCTCACTTCACATTTTCTTTTTCTGTTGTTTGTTTATTCATCATTTTAAGCAATCTGAATGATGGCCTTATAGGGTCCATTTTTGCTCTTGGTTGACATTATTAAAAGCAGAGAGTAAATCCCTTTCAACGTACCTTTAGGAAAATTTTAAAATCATTTTAAGAGATATCCAAGTTCCCTTCCAGCATAAATCTGGTAGTTAAAAAATGTGTACAGAAAGAGAGGATTATAACACAACCCTGATGGATGTTAGGTCATTCGTATGACACTTCGAAAGCTTCACTGTATCTGGGAAACTGGCCTTGTCTTATGAAATTTTGCATTGGAGTTATTAATTTCTTTGGCAAATACTTTATAAGTTCATTTATATGCTCAGTATTCTGCCAGGCACTTTTTATATGTTATCTCTTCATTCTTCACAATGATTCTGTGAAGGACATACATTCCCATTTAGCAGACGAGGAACCCAAAATACAGATAGTTCAGCTAACCTGCAGATAGTGACCTAGAACTGGAATCCAGGTGCGCCCTCCTTTTAGGACAATTCTGCTTGAGCAATAGCATTACCAAAGCAGGGTTTGCAGGGTTCTTTCGTGCACACTATGATTATGAAACAGTCATTCAATGAATATTTGACTCTTTGCTACATTTGAGGCATTGCAAATTTTATTAATATAGCACTAAGAGGACAAAATAAGTCAGGCTTAAAATTAGACTATAAAACAAGTGAAAGTTATAAAAATGGAAGTGATGACTCAAAGCATATTGAGCTATTCGTGTTCACTGGTCCTGGGGCCATTGCTGACTTCCGAGTGGAAGGAGGACAAGTGAGCAGATCATACACAGGAGAAATCTTACAACCTTAAGATAATTTTGAACCCATCCACAAGGCCACAGAGGAAAAAGAAAATTGGGCTTAAAACTTAAGACTTATCAAAATACACCTAAGCACAATTTGGCAGCTGGGCCAAGCTGTAGATTACAATTTTTATTTCTACTTTGCTTCCTCTCCCTATTACATCTGACCATTCAAGCCTTGAAATGAGAAAACAAATGATCCCCTGCAAAATTTACCCCATCTTGTTTTATGTGTAATGTTGTTACTATTTCTGAATCCCAGAGCCTAGAGCTTTAATTCAATGTTAGGGCAAATCTGGCCACGTTCAATTTCACTGCACTTGCTATTCTGTCTGTTCTTCCTACAGAGCTCCAAATGTCCTCAACTCGGAAGTTATAAACAGTGAAGCCACCATCTCAGCCCAGTGCCCTCAGAAGCCCCTGGTGCCATGATGTAGACGCTTGCAACGTAATGAACCACGGTTTAGTGTGCTGCTAAACGAGGTTGCAAAGAGTGAACCATCACTAATGGCATCAGCCTTTCACTCATGGAAAGGGGTTCTTCAATCACTTGCCAGACTTCACCTGAAGGACAAAAGCACCCCCAGACCTTCACATTTGGATAAACTGGGAGCTCTTAAAGGAGCAGATCTGACTCTGCCTGCTGATCTGACTTTCTGCTCTAGCGGTCATCATTAATATTAATGCTAA
Source organism: Callorhinus ursinus (assembly GCF_003265705.2). NCBI lineage: Eukaryota > Metazoa > Chordata > Mammalia > Carnivora > Otariidae > Callorhinus > Callorhinus ursinus. Next base: position 39,408,511 of record NW_027397070.1, read on the forward strand.
ATTAGAAGGAGAGACATGGGGGTCCTCAGGCAGAAAGTCAGCACAAAAGGCTTAATGTGAATGATCCAGGATGCATGGGCCACATTTAGTGCTAATAATGATGAAAACTTTACAGACAAATGCTACCCAGATTCAGCCTAAAAGCAGTGAAATCACTAGTCCTATAATGACAATACATGTACTACAAATGAAAAGTTGAGAAAATTATTTGGATTTCTGTCTAGGGATGTACCCCCACACTCAAAGAAACCTTCTAACCTAGAACTGCTGAGGATATTTGTCAGGATATAAACTGCCACAGACATTATTATGAGTATTCATTTTTTTCCTGCCACTTCGACCTCAGCATGTCTAGAATACCATCTACAGCACCCCAGCCTCCTCCTAAGAGCACTTGATACCTCAACTATCCCAGTGTCTCTGGCTTCAAACAGTAGGATCTCCCCTAGCCCCTCCCTTGGCCCCTACCTTCAATGTCATCAGGTCTTCCTTAGTGAGATCCATCTCATCATCCTTCCATCTGCCTTTCCCCTTGTCCAAACTCTCATTGTTGCACTTCTGGTCCCACACTGACTTGACCCTGAAGGGTAGCAGAAAACACCAGCCCAAATCTGCCACTTTGGTATGTTGGTTATTTTGAGCTATAGGCACTTGAAAATCAGCAAATGCAAAGAGAGGTTTACTCTGAACGCCTGTCATCTTCCAAAAGGAACTCACGTATCATCAATCCCCTCCCCAAGAGTTTCAGCATCCAGGGAAGATGGACTTTTATCACAGGAGATGAGACTAGAAGTCCACACCATACCCAGACAAATTTTGTCACAAACCATCATATCCCCCATCTATTTTTCTAAAAGCCGATTCATCTCCCTTTACTCTCCCCTAAGAGGCCTACATAACCCACCTCTCCCCAATGCCTTTCCCTCCTAAGATGGTGTGTAATCCTGAATTCTAAGCCACCTCCAAGAATTACTCAGTTTTCCTGGGTTATCTCTCATGTGTACATATGTGTGTTAATAAGTTGTTTTTCTCTTGTCAATCTACATTTTATTGCAGGCATCTCAGCTAGGAACTCAAAAGGGTAGAGGGAAAATTATTTTTATCCCCTACAACTCCTGTCCTGGCCTTGTGGCATCCTTCACCCTTCCAGCACAGATTAATTTTCCTAATGGGCCACACTCCCCCACGCAAACCTCATCTGTGGCTCCCAAATCTTCAGATTAAAGTTCTGGCTCCTCGGCCTTGAATACTAGGCTCCTAGGCTCCATGATCACCCAGCAGAGGGCTTCAAATACTTCCCTCTGTGCCCACACTGCTTCAATCAGACCAGCCTCTCTTCTCATCCCTGCAACAGGCTACATGCACTATTATTCTGGCCATTCTGTCTGCCTTTTCTCTCATATAAATCCTACTTATTTTAAAAAATTCAGGTTACATGAACTACCACCACCCTCCCAGTAGGCCTCCTCAGTTCATCCTTCTGTGTTTTTTTTTTCTTCTCAACACTATTTCTTTATTTTTATCACTATTTCCCAAAAGATTGTACAGCTAATTCCTGCAGAGATTACCGAGTATGTCACTCATTTACCGCTTTCCATAATAATAGTAGCTAACATATATAGTACTTACTAATACCAGGCTCTGTATAGTGCTTTACATATATTTAGCTATTTTAAACTCACAACAACCCTATGAGGCAGGTACTATTATTATCCCGTTTTACAAATCAGACACTGAGCACTTCTACAACTTACCCAAGAAGCCAAGCTAAAGAACTGCATGGTCAGGATGTTGAGCCAGGCACTCGAGTTCCAGATATATGTTTTTTACTACCTTCTGATAGGTAATATCATATTATTCTTTAATTTTTTAGACCTGCTCCTATCTTCCCAACCAGATTAAGGGAAGAGTTAGTTCTTTACAGTTTGTTTAAAGTAGTGTTAAATTATTTCTGCAAATAAAAGGTGGGAGATAAATAAGTTTTCTTACACACCAGTCTCCCTGTAAACATATGACCAGACCTTATAAAGATTCTTTGAATCATGTACGAGTCTGGAAAATCTGACTTTATAGAATGTATGAATTCTAGTAACAAGGGCTATAAAGTGAAGCCATATCCCACCTCCTCATATACACACCAATTTCTAATATATTAAAAAGTATTTTCTCGGGGAGAACAATTCCTAAGAAAATAATTCTCAAATGCATTAAATACAAAATAATTATTGTTGAAGTTTTGGGGAGTGTAGTCAGACTGGTTGCCATATTATCCTAAAAAAAAGTTTTTTGTAGCATTTAGATCTTTTTATTTTTAAGATTTTATTTATTTATTTGACAGAGACACAGCGAGAGAGTTAACATAAGCAGGGGGAGCGGGAGAGGGAGAAGCAGATTTCCCATGGAACAGGGAGCCTGATGCGGGGCTCGATCCCAGGACCTGGGGTCATGACCTGAGCCCAAGGCAGCCACTTAATGACTGAGCCACCCAGGTGCCCCTTGCAGCATTTAGATCCTTAGAATTTATGTAGAATCACCTATGAGGTCAGAAACCTTGTGTGATACCATCACATTTATACTGTCCAAGCACCTCGTTAGTGATAGACACTTATTAGGTCTTTAAAAAATTTTTTGATTGCTTCCTCTAACTTTGGGGTTATCTTGCTGTCACTGATTGCTTTTCTTTTTCTTTTTTTTAAAAGATTTTATTTATTTATTTGACAGAGAGAGACACAGCGAGAGAGGGAACACAAGCAGGGGGAGTGGGAGAGGGAGAAGCAGGCAGGGAAGCAGAGCAGGGAGCCCAATGTGATGCAGGGCTCGATCCCAGGACTCTGGAATCATGACCTGAGCCAAAGGCAGACACTTAACGACTGAGCCATCCAGGCACCCCACTGATTGCTTTTCTTGTACGTCCCTGAAATATATTAATTTCTTCCAAGCTTATTCATTCCCCTCCTCAACCCTTCCATCTCAAGCAGCTTCATTCTCTTTGTTCATCTTTTTCTGGGCCATTCCATTGTCTACTAGAGTTAGCCTGTAATATCATATTTGCCAGCAGGTGCTGCCATTTGCCACAAGATTTGCAAATTTTCAAAATTCCCTAAATCTGAGACTCCAGATTGTATAAAATAGTACAGTGCCTAATTTATCAACTTGGCAGGTTTGAAATGCTATAAAATCAGTTACTTAAAATGAGTGATACTTGTAATGTGCTGCACAGTTTTAATGAGCAGAGCTCCACGGCTCCATTAAGACAATAGGAGACCATATTGGGAAAACAAGCAGCAAGGATGTGAGGTTAAGAGAATAGCAGGAAAACCCACTTCTTGCGCACAGGATCCCAGTGGGGTCGCTATGTTCAGCAAACAATTGACTTCCTCATTGGCAAGGAAAAGGAACTCATCTTAGTGTCTTTCTACATCCTATAAATAATTACTTCGATAGCCTTACATCCTTTCTCTGCCCCCAAGCTCTTCCCCTTCCAGACCACCCTGTGCATTGCTGGAATAATCTTAAAATGATACTTTCTTAAAAACCTTGTGATGCCCATAGTCAAGGCAAACCCTCCTCAGTGTGACATACCAAGCCCTCTAATCCAGCCTGAAGTTATCTGTCCAACCTTATTTCCTGTGCTCAGATTCTCCACTTTGACCAGGCAAGGGCTTTTATTCTTCCCCACAGATTAAACTCATTCCCATCTTGGTACCTTTGTACCTGCTAATCCTCTGATCCACACACCTGAAATGCCCTCCTTCTTCTCTTAACTCCTTAGTCAACACTACGGCTATATTAATTTCCCAGGAGTGATTAAGTGCATGGAATATTGCTGGTTAGCATAATTCCTCCTCCCAGCATCCCTGGGAGCATCTGAAATATAAGACAAGCACTCTGTCCCGGAACAATATTAATGAAATACAATGCTGTGTAACACTTGTATACAGCATTAAGTGAAGAGACAATATAGAGATAATTCCTGGGGGACCTCAGTCAGCACAAGCTCTTCTACTTGCCCACAGTCATTTTGCGTTCCCAGCTGAAATGTGATTTTGAAGGAGCCTCCTCACCTTCTTAGGACTTGTTTTGACTGCGTGAGCAGAATCTCAGAGGTAACTGGGAGAACCCCCTGCTCTATTTTAAGTACCATCTTTCCTCTCTGCCAGCACAACCCACACTTTCTTACTCTCCTGCCTTCCTGAAAGTCATAGGCCACACTTATGTTGTCGAACGCCCCCACTACTCTGGACTTAAGACACATAAATCCTGACGTCCGCTGGGATCACCAGAAGGAAGGCTGGCACCATAATGTTCCCCTTTTCAACATTTTCCCATGTTGGCCAGAGTCCCTTCCCAACTGCAGTCAGTCCTCCAAGGGCCTCTCTGCCCACTCAGTCAGCCAACCACTGTCTCTTCTATGATACATCTCTAATGTACTGTTTGGGGATGACATATGTTCTATTTAGAATCAGAAATCAAAGATTTAGCTTCAAGTTCTAGCTCTGCTACTTCCTAGTGGATGTATTCGAACCTCTTTCCTCAGAGGTAAAATGGAAATGATCATATCTACAAGGTCAAGAATGAGGAAAAGAAAAGAACAGACAGGAGGCGCATTGAATACTATAGAGCGCTGTACACAAGTAAAATGCCTTCTCTTTCTACATTCACTCAGTAGCAGTCACATAGTTCACCCCATGAGGCAGAGACAATATGAACAAAGCTAAAATCCTGGCAAGAAGGAGGAGCTCTCTGGTTCATTGTTTCTTAGCATCATTAAGCTGTAGAAATAAAAATTTGCCCACCAGCTCTATCTGAATGCCATCTGGTGGACGCAAAGTTCTTGTGATAAGAGCAGAACTGCAAATACAAGGCATGAGCCTCTGCCAGGATTGTCAACAATACACAAGGTAAGTCTCAGCCTTAGTAGGAGACAAATTAGTGGCCACCTATGATAAAGAATTCTGGGTAAGGTCCTGGTTCTTAGTGACCCACCCCCTGCCCCCCAGATCCCCCCAAATTTCATCATTAGAGCTTCATTTTTTCAAGCACTGAAGGGTGTTTAATCTTCAAATGTCCTTTATTAAAATTAAAAGACCTATGAGCAATAACCCCTTAAATCTGTTTCATGTCACACCTTAGCAGAGTTTAGCAGAAGATAAAGAAGTAAAGAAGTAAAGGTTGTACTAGAAATCAAGAAGGGCAGGGAAGAGTTGGAGCCTTGGAGAGCCATGAGAACATCAAAAAGGAGACCAGAGGGACCAAAGACAAATTCCAGACTCACCCTACTTTTGCTTTAGCCAGGCCTTGTTGATACACATTGTTTGCTTGATTTTTTCTTTGTATATCCTGCAGCTTACAATCAGCCTCAGTGAATGATGAAGGCTACATTCAAGCAAAAGTGGAAAGAATGTGTATTTTTTAAGTTTCAAATATAGCTCTCTGAAGCCAACTCTGCACACACAGAGGCTGGGGGCGGGGAGGGGGGTGGTGGGATGGGGAGGAGGAGGCAGGCAAGAGGACCAAAGCCGATGGGGCTTTCCATCAGCAGTGCTAGTTTGGCAGCATGGCACTGGAGGTGTGCCTCTTTGGACACATATCGGAGCCCTGCTTAGCTGTGTCTGCTCCTCCTCAACGTGCTTCCTTTTCTATCTGCAGTATTTAGAAAGATGAGAGACAACGCTGCGAAGAACACAAAGGCTTTTGCAAACCGTCTCTGGCTTCATATGCAAAGCTGTCGCTATCAGGGTTGGATTTAGCAACTTGGCATTCCTTTGATAGGACCACCCCTGTTGGTGGCCATCTGGAGTCTTTTGGAGAATTTTTAAAGAGGCACACTGCCTGGAGAGCATTTTGTATTGGAGAAAGCCCTGGTGTTCGATTCAGGAAGCCTGGGTTTGAACCCACCGGCAGGAGCTAAGTGACCTTGGGCCACCCAATGCACTTCCTTGAACCTCTATTTCTTCATCGGTTAAGTGAATTGACAATTGCTTGCAAGATTTAATCATCTAGGGCAAAGCTTCCCAAAGTGGTCTCTAGACCCGCAGCATGAGCATCACCTGGAAACTCAATAGAAGTGCACACTCTCATCCCCCACCTAGGCCTCCTGAAACAGAAAGTCTGGGAGTAGGGTCCAGCAATCTGTGTTTAAGAAACCCTCCAGGTAATTCTGACACAGTCTACTGTGAGAACCACTGCTATAGGGTTTTATTACTCTCTTTCTGTTTCCTCTCTGGGTGTGTCTGACTTGCACACTGACTTGCAGTTGGTCAAAGGTATACTGGAGGCCAAAGGAAGCATTCAGTTGCAAAAGCAGGCTGACCAGGCAGCTGAACAGATCCCAATCAGGATGCGGACAGGGATGAAGGGGGAGAACCCTTCATCTCTTCCCCCAGACCCTTCCATGGCCAAAGTTCCAGAAAACTCTGAAACTGTCTACAAAACAGACATCTTTTTGGCCGTGTTCTTATAGCATATTTAGACAACGTCAAAAGTAGCAAGAGCAAAAACAGGAGCTGTTAATGATGCCAACCTCTCTTTTGACTATTTTTGTCTCTAATCCCCATAGATACATGTCATTAGTGCTGGGCAAGGAAAATTACTTTCTTCATTTTAGTTGTTTTGTTTTTCCTTCTACCTTTCCTGACAGCATTTTGTTTCCTCTAAGTTATCAGGGACAACCTGCAAGTGTTGTGCTGGGTTCCACCAGGGAACTATGGTTTCCTAGCAACAGCCAGGGCCTGCTGGGCCCTTCTCTGAGTCACCAGCTCTGGGCAGCTCCTGATAAGCCAAGCTGCTTACAGAGGAACACTCTGTGGACCCCAGACAGGAGTCTGCCTGCACACGCCTCCTTCACAGGATCTATAGGGGATAGACCATCAAAAGGATCTAAAGAATGACATAAATATGGCGCTCTTTTTTTCTAAGCTAAATGGATCTTGCTTCTTGATTATTCTCTGGGGTGCTGAAGAAGGAAAGAAAAGAGGGAGGGAAGGAAAAGCAGGGAGAGAAAGAAAGGAAGGGAGGGAGGAAAGAAATGTTTTCGACAAACATCTCTGAGCATCTACAGTGTATCCTTTAGCTACATACTGAAGATGTAAAATCAAATAAGATGTAGTCTGTGACCTCCAGAAGCTTATGGTCTAATAGGGGAGACAGTTCAGTATTCCATCATGATAGATGTCATACAGAAGACTACTGTTTCTATGCCTGGGCATAACTGCAGGGCCTCATAAGCCATAAAAAGACCTCTTTCAATTTTGTAATATTTGTATTTCCCTACAAAATCTTTCCTATCATTGAGATTTTCAAACGTATTAGGGTTAAGTCATGTATAGTATGGCTTTTACAATGTGTTTAATCTCTGTATCTGTGATTGTATTAACTTTCTTATTCTTAATGCTGGGTATTTGGGTCTTTTCTCACTTTTTTGTGTATTAAGTCCAAGTGTTTGTCTCTTTTATTGATCTTTTTGAAATAGGCTCTATTGAGTCCACTTTTCTTTTAAATGTATTGATTTCTGTTTTTTGTTTTTATTGATTTCCCTTCTCTTGCTTTCCTACAGTTATATTTGTTTTTTTTATGTTCTCTTGAGTTGAAGCCATAATTGAATCCATTTATTTTCATTTTTTCTTGTTTATTAATAAAAGCACTTAAAGCTGCAAATATCTCTGATTTCAGGTTTGACTGCTGCCATATGTCTTAATATGAACTCTTGTTGAATGTGCTTATTTACTTTTGTCTGTATGATCTATCACAGGGACTAAAGTCCCCCTCTATGATGATGGCTCTTGTTATATTTCTAAGAGGTTTGATAGATATATTTGATGCCATGCTGTCTGGCACTTAAGGTTTCAATGATTCCTTCATGTTTGTTATGGATTGCACCTATCAACAATAAAAAAAAAAAAAAAAGAAAGAAAAGAAAGGAAAACGCTTCATCTCATTTAATGGCCTGAGCCTTGAATTCTACCTCATCTGATATTAATGTTGTCACCCCTGATTTACTTTTACTGTCTATACCTTCCTTTACTTTAACATAGAAGAGTGTCTTGTATTTTGGACTCTTTGTGTTTGGTCCTGGACCTGTTTTCCCTCTGATTTATTTCTCTTTCTCTTACTCAGCGCTGCCTCACAGTGGGGCCCCTACAGATTGTCAGCTGGCTCCCAGCTGGGTTTGGCCAACAGTAGAAACCAGTGGGAAAAAGAGATAAGCCAGGGGATTCCTCTCCCCCTGCCTCTCATGTGTTGTTTTCTGCAGCAGCTACAGCTCCTCTCTGGCTGCAGCTCCTGCTGAATGGGCCCATCCTGGTTCTAGCTTCTGCCAAGTGACACCAGGAAATCTGCCCTCTCCCTTTGTCTTTCTACCAGGAAGTGGGTAGCAGCTTCCTGAGGTTGCTAATCTCTGGGCTGCCTCACTGTCCCCTGTTTAACTTTACTCTTCCATATCCTGTGTAACCAATTTTTTGCATTAAATTCCCTCTCTGGTAAATATTTAGGCGGTTTCTATTTTGTTAAGTGAGCCTTGATATACCTACTCTTTTTTTTTTATTTTATTTTATTATGTTAATCACCCACTCTTTTTATTTTAGTATGAAATTTAACCTATTCATTTTTGCAGCCAATACTCTGGGTTGACTTCCTTAATACCCATTCCAAACCCCTTTTCCCTTGCCTTCCTCTAGTGTAAAGGCTGCAAAACCAAAAACTAAGCTCTCCTGCAGCAAGCAAGCCCGTGTGGTACCATGAGACATAAACAGAAATATACTGAAGATTTGGGGAAAGTGTTTTTTTCAAATACCTGTATTTGGTATTTAGTACAAGGATTGCCCTTTTCTACTCTAGCCCTTCTCAATTCCTGTCTGGACAGTGGATCTGATGGCTGGAGCTTTTGCAGCCATTATGAAACTATCAGGAAAAGACAAACAGAAACAGAGTACACTGAGCCCTGACACCCTTGAACAACTGAACCTATATCAGCAATCTCCAGACTTCCTGCTACAAAAGAGGGGGAAAAAAGATTATTTGTTGAAACTACTAATTCTAGATTATCTGTTATTCTCAGTAGGGTGCAATTTCTAACTCAGTATTTCCCAAAAGGATGTAATTGGCATTTGGGGCTAGCCAAATCTTTTTGTGTAGGTGTAGACCTGCAAATTGCAAGATATTAGCATCCTCAGCCCCAGGTGCTAAATGCCAGTAGCACTATTCAAATATTGTGCAAACCAAAGTCTCCTGCCATACATTTGCAAATACCTTTGCAAGGGATAGTCGCATCCTCTCCAAAAAAACAATGTGCATACACAGCACATGCGTAAAATTTTCTTTTGCTTTTTTAATCATTACAGAAGTTACATGGATCTACTCTCTCTCCCACTAGAAACTTATCAGTCTTCTGACGGAATCATTGTTGTAAGGACATGAGGTTAGATATTTATTACACTTTTAGGGGAGTGTGAAAGGTTTTAAAAATAAAGTACAAGAATAATATAACAAACATCCATGTATCCACTATTCAGAACTAACAAATGTTAACATTCTGTCACTTTGCTTCAGATTTTTTCAAATAAAAGAAGTAAAAACATTATGAAATTGAAGTCCTTTATTCTAATCCACAATCTCAAAACTCTACTGCTCCTCTTCCCCAGAGGTAATTGCCATTGTGAATTTGGCACGTTTCCACTTAGTTCTTGCTTCTTACTGTGTACATAGGCATACACAATTCGTAGTAATGTGGGTGTAGTTTGAGTGCTTGTTAAATATACACACATGCTAGCATGCTATACATACCATTCTGGAATTTACTCTTTCACTAACTTTAAGTTTTTGATATTTAGTTAAAACACAAAGGTAGTTCACAAATTTTATCTGATGTGTACTATTCAAGTGTATTGAATTAACCACAGTACATTTATCTATTCCTTTTTGATAGACAATTGTTTCCAACTTTTCACTATTATAAGCAATACCTCATGGACATCCTTGCAAGAGTTCATGGGGGCACACTTACAAGAGCTTCCTTAGGGTACATACCTAGTAGTGGACTTGCTGAATCATAGGGTATGCACATTTTTAACTTTGCCTGATATTCCCAAATTCTCCAAAGTATTACTACTAATTTCAAGTCCCATCAATTGATTAAGAGAGTTCCTGTTTCCCCATATGGTCACCCACACTTGGTTTTGTCAGACATATCGATCTTTGGCAATTAGATTGATGGATGGGAATTGGTATGTCTTGCTATTTTAATTTGCAATTTTCCTGATTATTCTTTAGATGGAGCGTCTTTTGGGGAGGGGCATTTGGCTCTTACCTCCTTCAAACTGACATAAGTTCTGTTTTTGTTTCATCTTTCTCTCCAATAGTATTTTTATTTTTGATGCATGGGAGTTATAAATTCTGATTATAGACATTTTGCAGACTTTTCATTCATTCATTAAGCACCTACAATATGCCAGGCACTATTCTAAGCCTGCGGGTAGAATAGTAAACAAATCAGACAAAAATTCATATACTCACAGAGCTTGTATTTATTTCCTCCTTCTTCCTCCACACTCCCAAGTTTTTATCTAAATAAGCCATCTTTTTAGATCCAGATTATTATCATTTTTAATATCTTTGCTAAATTTCATATGTTAACAGCAATTATTTACACACTAATTCTAAATTTTACTGGTTTCATTTCTTGCAAAAAGTTCTGTGATGCTCTGGCTTTCTCCAATTTGAATTACTTATTTTGATTTTTTTTTTCTTGAATTGCTATAGGACTTCAAGGAATTTTTCTCAGGAAGAGGAATATGTTATGAGTTCTTGAATGTCTGAGAATAGATTTTTCTATTGCTTTCACACATAAACCAAATAAGAAATTCTTGGACAATAATCTTTTCCTTCAAAATTCTATATATGTTATTCCCTGTCTTCCAGCAATTAGTATGATGGAAAAGTAGTATTTTCCCCTTTCTAGGTAATTTGTTTTGTTTTGTTTGTTTGTTGTTTTTCCTGAGTGCAGGAAGGAACCTGCACTGAGTTCTAGTGTAGGAGTCTGTACACTAATTTTACCTGATTCCTGGTAAGTCCTTTCCGTCTAAAACTCAAGTATTTCTTTAAGTTTAGCATTTTTTTCCTACTATTTCCTTATTGTTACCATTTCTGTAATTGCTCTCTTTTTGGTATTTTTATTATACCTATATTGGGTTTGTTGGAGTTATCCCCTTTACATCTTTCCTTTACACGCTTTATCATTAAATTTGTATGGTTTCCTCTGCATCCTAGGAGAATTTCTCAACCTAATCATTTAATTCACCAATTTAATTTACTGCAGGATTCAATTTTCTCTATTCTACCTTTATTTAAAATTTTAGTTTAAGGATTATATTTCTGATCATATGGCAATACTTTCTAACCTCAGACTGTTCAGTTTTCATAAGTAGAGTGTTTTCTCTAACCTTGTACTGAGATATTAAAAGGAACTGGTGATTCACCTAAGTCTTTTCTTTTTCTGATTTCTTGGAATAAGTCCATTCAGAGGAGTCATTTCCCTTGATTACTCTGACTGTCCTCCCTTGTTTGAATAATTTGAATAATTGTTGATTACTTTCTCAGACCCAGGGGTTTTTCCCTACCCATTCTTGCAGCTCCTTGGTTGCTGCACATTCTCTTTTGTCTTGCCTCCAGATTTTGCATATGATGCAAAACCTCTGAATGAAACCCTCATCCTAGCATAATGCCTGGCACATAGTAAGTGTTCAACAAAAATTTGAATTTAACAAATGAATGTCTATATTTTTCCTCTCTGGGAATTTGAAAACTGTCTTATCAGAAACTGTACAGATCTCTATTCAAACTGTTCAGTTTCAGACAAATGAGGAGGGGAAGTTTTCATATTTTTGTAGCTTTATTTCTGTAAGATTGGCTGCCTAGGTTATACCCAGAAGTTAGGAAAGAGCATACGCAAGAAGATTTATTTGCTTAGCCCATCGTGCTTAGTAGATGCTTTTCTGTATTTGGTGTGGTCCCCCAAGCCAGCCCCTTCTCTGACTGGCATAGCTTTCCTTAGTACAAACCTGGTCATGGCAGATCATAGCAAGGGTGGAGTCAAGATCTAACTTTCCAAAGGTCATTTGTAGAGTTCTGACATAACCCACATTTTCTTGAGCACCTGTTGGTCTGATCTCGGGGATTATCTGGGACTCTGCTGAAGGAATCTACCTGCTTACTTTCCAGGTGAAATCTTTCCTTCATATGTGTTAAATTGTATCTGGGTCAGTACTTCCCTGAATCCATTTTTAAAGTTTTCGATCAAGCTTGTATTTGTTTCTTAGGGCTGTTGTAACAAATTGTCACAAACCGGGTGACTTAAAATAATAGAAGTTCATTCTCTCACAGTTCTGAAGCCTAGAAGTCCAAAATTAAGGTTTTGACAGGGCCATGCTCCCTCTGAAGGTTCTATGGAAGAATTCTTCCTTGCCTTTCTTTAGCTTCTGCCAGTTTCCAGCAATCCTTGGCATTCCTTCGCTCACAACTGCACCACTCCAATCTCCGCCTCCATCATTTCATGACCCTCTTTCCTGTATATTCTGTTCCAAATATCCCTCTTCTTACAAATGCACCAATCACTGGATTAGAGCCCACCCTAATCCATTATGACTTCATCTTAGTTTGACCACATCTACAAAGACCCTCTTTTCAAATAAGGTCACATTTGTAGGTGCTGGGGGTCAGGAATTGAACATAGCATTTTGAGGGATACAAGTCAACTCCCATCAAAGCTTTTAAAAACAAAAAAACAAGAGTCTTAGTAAAATCCTAAATCTAGTTTTATACAAACTGTATCTTGTAAAATTTTCTTAAAGTTTCTGGCCTCAGATTGCTTCATTTTCTGTTTTCCATCTCTGTTATGGATGTTTTCTAATATTTCTTGGTCATTTCAAATGGAAATTGAGTGGAAAGAAGGAGAGTTAGATGTGGAAATCACTGTCTTAAAGTGGAATAATGTTTTTTTTTAAGATTTTTATTAATTTATTCATGAGAGACAGAGGGAGGGAGAGAGAGAGAGAGAGAGAAGCAGAAGGAGAAGCAGGCTCCCAAGGAGCAGGGAGCCCGATGCGGGACTCGATCCCAGGACCCTGGGATCATGACCTGAGCCGAAGGCAGATGCTTAACCATCCGAGCCACCCAGGCGCCCTTAAAGTGGAATAATGTTATCTCACAAACTTTATCAACATTGACTTATTGATAAATATTAAATGAGATTAGTAATGGGCACTAGGAAGAAGAGTGGTACTGTGGCTTTTGGTTATTAGCGAAATACAGATAAAATGACCAACGATGTCAAAAACCTCTGCCCTGATAGTTTACTGAGCAACAGCTCAAGGTGAACTCTATCCCTCAACTAAGAGTAGTTTTCCTCCAGAGAACATGCTTATGTGCCTAGCTTAGAAAATATCAAAGGGTGTTTCTCAAAAATTTTCTAAAGTCAGTAAAAATGGAAAGATAATGTGCAGTGACATTTTCTCATTCTTTCTGCTGAAGGGAGAAGGGAAGCCCCGAGGCATAGGTTGAACTTTGGGAGCACTGTAGAGTGGGCGGCAGGGATGAGACAGATGACTGGAGGTGGGGAGAAGAAGCATCTTCTCTGTGCCCACACCTCACCAGGCACTGTTGGTAGACTCATTTTATTTAATGTTCACACGAGCCTGCAAGGTGAGTGGTATTCATTCTGTTTTTACAGATGAGGGACCAGGCTCCAAGGGACTAATTTGCCCAAGGTCATATAAACCTGGAACAGCAGAAGCCAGGGAGTGCAGAAGTGCTGGGTGGGGCAGTGAGACAGGGACCACATACCTCAGACACAGCTCTGAAATCAGACACACTTCTTCCAGCCTTGCCTCTGCTGAGTACCAGCCAACTGAGCAGCTTCGGGCAAGTCACCGATCTTCTCTGAGCCTCGGTCAGCTCATCTGCACAATGGGAATAATGCCTACCTTGATGGGGTTACATGAGATAAAAATAGGTGATACCTGTTTCAAAAGAACCTTAGTTCTCTTTGCCCACTTTTTTCAACCTAGAAGGGGAAACGCCCCCAAGGGGATTCCCATCCGCCTAACTTTGTTATATTAACAATACTTTGTCCTTTCATTTCAAAATGCTTTCACGTGCATTATCCTAGTTGATCCTGGTTAAGACAGTCTAACACCCATTCCACTGCCCCATCAGATGAAGAAACAGTCTCAGAAGCCTTGAGAAATCCTCCCAAGGTCATAGAGCTCCAGCTGGAACTGGGCTCCAGATCACCCGATTTCCAGTTACAGCTACACCTAATGGAGCAGTCCCAAAGCATCGCATTTGCTGAATTACAAAGTGCTATAGCTGTACATCTAAGCCAAAAGCTATAATAAGCTGCTCTGACAGTAATTTGGGGTTGAGTTTCTATTGACCTGTTAGCTGTCCACCCTGACCGAGGCATCAACTATCTCACCCATTCTGTGTATAATGCAGGGCTTCAATAAAGAGCCAGGTGGGGATCATCCATCAGTTTCACCTACTGTGTCTGGGGGGCCTCTTGGAGGCAGGAGTGGGGGAGAAGCAACACTGCCCACAGTCCATGAGCTGGGAAGCAGCTTCACATAACATTTGAATTGGTATGCCCTGGGTACTCAGCTACCTAACTCCACCTTTCAGATAGAGACTTATCTAGGAAATAGAAATGAAGACCCATGTCCCCTTAACCCCTCAAATAAAACAAAAATGATTGTAAATTATTATAGATAATATGGAGTAAATAAAAATTATGTGAAAGGCTTGCTATTATTATTTACCTTCCACGTTCAGATTTCTACATCTACTATTTAATATATCTATGTCACACACACACACACACACACACGCACGCACAGAGTCTAACTCAGGTTCAAGTTTAATGGTGTACATTTATTTTGACTTTCACAGAAAACAAGGCAAATGTTAAATCTTTTTCCCCATTTGGATCCAAATCAATAATTTTTGAGAGTCTTAATACTGGGAGGCAAGATCCAGAGTAACGCTCAGTTAAAACGTTGCATGACCAGCCTCATTTCCATTTCAATATCTTAAGCTCCTGATTGTTAAACCTTCCGCGGTGGGAATTCTTTGCTTACTATTCCCCTCATGCGCAGCCTGCACGATTAGCTGCTCAAACGTGAGCCATGCCTTATGCCAAGGTGAGCTCAGGCTATTGCACACATTACGCAGACTCTGCATATAAGGGGAATAAATCTCAATGACCCTAAAATCTTTCCCTCATAATCAGTTTCCTTTCCTATAACTGCATCTCTGTGAGGACTGTCTGGGGTTTTACTGTAACAAATAAGTTAATGTAGGAGAGGAAACAGATGGGTTTGACTGCATTCTGGGATTTTTATAAAGCAACTCATTTTGGAAAGTGTAAGTGAGATTTTGTCTACAAATTCCCCAAAGGCATGAATAAAGAATGGGAATTTGGGTCCCAAAATAACAAGGAAGGACAATAATTATGGTTTCAACCCACAAGTGGCCTGGGAATCCAATCAGCAGCACTGAGGTTCCAAATGCTAGTTCCGGGATGGTTGCTAACTCACTTCATGATGTTGCACATGTCGGTTAACAGCTCCACACTGGGTTAGAGTTTTCATTTGCCTCACAGATTTGATATAAGAAATACCTATTCTAAGTGGACATGTTACCTTTCACTAGCCACTGAAAGATTTTGTTCTGTGTCTTAGAGAAAAGTTCAAGGCTCAGTTCAATTTAAAAGTAACAAATTGTCATCAACTGCCCACTTCCATGATTCAGGACGATTCTAAAGGTGGTATGCTGGGGGTGAGGTTGGGAGTAGACAGGAAAGGAGAAATATCAAAAGTACCAGACTGCCCCTTCTTTTCTGAGAACTGTCCCACAGTGAGCCTCTGCATGGCTGTACCATGTGACCATTCTACTCCCGCTCCATTGTCCGCCTCAGCCCTTGAGCCGTACTGAACAGAGTAGAAATCTGCCCCAAAGGGAACCCATCCTGAAGTAGAGATGGAGTAACCAGGCACTTCTCCCAGAAATTTGAAACTGAGGCAGTGGGCTTCATCACACCCTGCTGGTAGGAATGTGAAATGATGCAGCCACCGTGGAAAGCAGAATGGCACTTCCTCAAAAAGTTCAACATGGAATTTCTGTAGGACCCAGCAATTCTACTTGTAGGTATATTTTCAAGAGACTTGAAAACATATGTTTCCACAAAAACTCGCACACAAACATTTGGAGCAGCAGTATTGATAATAGCCAAAAAGTAGAAACAATCCAAATGTCCAACAGCAGACAGATGGCTAAACAAAACTTAGTATATTCATAAACTAGAATACTATGTAGCTGTAAAAAGTAATGAAATGCTTTGATGCGCTGCAACATGGATGAGCTTTGAAAGCATTATGCTGAGTGAAAGAAGCAGACACAAAAGGCCATATATTATAGGATAGGATTGCATTTACATGAAATGAGCAGAAAAGGCAAATCCATAGAGACAGAAAGTAGATTTGTGGTTACTGGGGAATGGAGGGAGGGGATGTTTGGGACCAGCTGCTAATAGGTATGGGGTTTCTTTTTAAGGGGACAGAGATGTTCTGGAATTATATAGTAGTGATGGTTGCACAACAAAATGAATATCCTAAAAACCACTGAAGTGTACACTGTAAAATGATGAATCTTATGTTATATGAAGTATATGTCAATTTTTTAACGAATGCTATATTAAAAGAAAACTTATGCCCCTCATCACCCCACCAAGAAGTTAAAAGCACTTTCCAGGTTTCTTAGGGCATCATATGAAAACGGAAATACCCTCAAGTACCAAATACCTGATTTTACTGAAGAAAAGGAGAGTTCATTTTTACTTGGTTGGCACACTTTCACTTGAAAAGCCATGAGGCCCAAACATAGCAGAAACTTAGAGTAACAAATGTCTAACCCAAGGGACAGAGGGCAAGGAGGGCATAGCATATGCTGGGCTCATGTGACTCCTCAGTCAGTGCTTGAAGGAAGCTGAAGCCCAGCAACTGCAAGCTGCCCAGAGAGCTCCTCTCAAGTTCTCTTCCCCTACCCTGCTTACCCTGAGGGTATTCTTATTTCCCACTAAAAGCCTAAATGGTAAATGTTGGGGAAGGCACTCCATCAAATGTAGTAGAGAGGGTTGGACCATTCCAAAGTCCGTCTTTTTTTTTTAATCGCCTGCATAAGAATTTAGCTTTTCTCCCAAAGTATAAAATAATG
Source organism: Callorhinus ursinus (assembly GCF_003265705.2). NCBI lineage: Eukaryota > Metazoa > Chordata > Mammalia > Carnivora > Otariidae > Callorhinus > Callorhinus ursinus. The sequence goes on from NW_027397070.1 coordinate 39,425,770, forward strand.
TGATATATGATAGGAGACAGGCTTGGTGAGCACCCTCCCTAATAGCATCCATGAAAATTAACTTTCATTGATTTGCTATTAAAATTCTGCGTCCGGAACTACTTTGTATAATGATTTACCGGGTAAGGTTGATTTTGAGTCATGAGCTGGCAGGTGCATTAGGCACAAATAGAGCAGAGAATGCAGTCCTTTTAAGGATGCTGGGTGGTGCCTAAACTCAGCATCACTATTAACCCCAAGGCTCCTGAAGATTGGAATCTCTACATCTTCCAGAGATGTAGCCTACAGAAACTAATGCTTGCAAAATCAGGATGTTGCCTGTGAGGTCATTGGACCTTGGCCTAAATCTAATTTGAATAATTACATTTTGTTCCACCCTGAGTCAGTAGAGGCCCCTGATTAATAATCAGCACTTGGTACATGCCAGTGAAGTGTTTGCCGCTATAAATAGACAGAGTTAACAATCTAATTAACTATAGGAACTGGCAAGATGAACACTCCATTCAGGGAGAAATATAGATGACAATATTTTTAAGGTCTGTGAGACCTGAACTGTCCCTGACCCTAATCCATTAGCAGTTACTGTCAAAGGTCACTCTGTTAACCCTCATTTTTAAAAACCCCTTCCAAAAGCTGCCACCTTTTCTTCCTGGGGGCAGGCATTTCAGCAATAAATATTCTATAATGATATGATAGAACCTTGAGGCACCCAAGGATAAAATGTGGCTGGAGAAGCATATGTCACGGTCATTCTAAAACTCTACCCATCAATAATCCGCAGCCCTTGGCCTTGCTGTCCTCAATGACCAAGCTCCTACCTCTGGTGGCCATGCAAGAACAATTATGCCATTGTTCTTTGCACATCAGTGTTTGGCTCTTGTGGAATTTCTTTGAGGCTTTCTTCTACCCAGTTGTAATAAAATCAAATCCAGTATAGGGTCTCCTGGGCAAAGAGTGTTCTATTAAGTGATTTATAATCTGAAGTTCACAATCTGATTTCCATCTGGGAGTATCCGAATTTAGTCTACTATTGAATTAAAATGAGCAATTTGCTGACAGTAGCATTTCCATCTTTTTTTCCCCTCTCATATTTTATTAACAATGATGTGTTCCCTTGCCTTGTTCTGATCCCCAACAGAGGATCCATGACTCCTAGAGTATTAAGCCAGCTAAGCTGTGATTTCACTGTGGAGCCAATCTCTGGCACTTACAGAGGGTCTTAAAGATAGGATCTTGGTTGTTCACAAATAATCTACATGCAGATAGCATCCTGGTGGCGATTAGCCCAGGACCTGGGGTCCATCTCCACATTTGAACTTGAATTGTATATTTCTGTCTTTTCTTATTATCAAACCTCTCTCCTGAGCGGTGCTTTTCTGTTGTGTTGGGCCTCCGCCTTCACTGCTGTGTCGAATGCCACCAAGAGTGTCCTAATGACAAAATCTCCTTTCCATACTTTTGTTGAAGCATCTGCCATCACCCAACACCTTTTACATTCCATCTTTACATTCTATCTAGTTCTCTCTTCCCTTAGTTCAATTAACATTCTTTTGGTTTGCTCTAACCTTGGTGACAGGGTTGCCAAATTTAGCAAATAAAACTACAGGACATCCAGTTAACTTTGATCTCAGATTAATATGCATGGGGCATATTTATACTGAAATGTTCTTTGTTGTTTATGTGAAATTCAAATCTAACTGTGCATCCTGTATTTTATCTGGGAACTCTACTTGGTGATGATATTGCTTTGCCACTTTCTATCCAGGCTTTAGTCTTTGTTCTTATTATTTCCTTTCTCTTCACTTGCCCCTCTCTGAATTTATCTGTTTTACTAGGCTCAACCATCATATCGCTTCTAGATCACCTCTCTCCTTCCTCTGAACTCCTCAAACATATTCAGCAATTTAATAAGCTTCCTTGTCACATATATCTCTTCTATTGTCTTAAATTATTATTCGAATCTTTCGTGTGTTTATTATTTATCACTTACACTTGATTTTAAATTCCTGGAGGCCAGAATTCCTCTTTGTATCCCAAGGCCTGCAGCATAGCTTCCGTGGACAGGCTGCCAACAAATGTGTAAAATTCCAACCCCGGGTTTATATTCATCAAATTAATCCCTTTCATTTTTATACAATGCTGCCTGGAAATCCTACCACTATGTTTCTTAATCCATTCACTCTCCCACTCTTCTGGGATGTCACACCTCTTCATAATTCCAGCTCGTCCCCCTCACTCGTAGCTGATGGTCTTGCTTCCTACTTTGCTGAGAAAAAAGAAACAGTCAGAGAAAACTTCCACATGCTCTCCCTTGTATAACAAACAAACACCGGCGTGTGTGCCCATATACTATCCCTCCTCCCCTCCCGTGACAATGAATCTGCTCCATGATCCTTTCCAAAGCTAACCTCTCCTTTGTTCCGTGCATCTCATCGCCCCCACTGACTCAAGGACATCACCTCAGCAATGCTCCTTTCTCTCCCTTGTATTATCAAGTGCTCCTCTCTCTAGGATCTCTGTTTTGTCAAGGTTACCTATTAATTGCTTCCAAATTATCATATTAAACGAAAACAACTTAGTTTCACCTAACTCAACCACTCAGCTGTATGTGAATTGAGTTCATTGCTTTAGCAATTGTCCCTCTTTTTTCTGTGTAATAGGTTTGGGAATGTTCTTGAACAGCAGCTTCCCTCAGCTTCTATATCACCACTCCCTTTTGGTTTTCCTCCTACCTTACTGGTGGGTTTCTTCCCTCAATGTCAGACTCATATGTCCATTTGTGAACACAATATCTCTACTTAGAAGTTTGCAATGAACCTCAAACTAAAATGTTCAAAACTAAACTGGTGTCTCCACTCTTGCCCCAAACCTGCTTCCCCCACAGAATTCACCATCTTAATAACTCTTAAATCCATTCTTCCAGTTGCTCATATACAAAACCTTGGAGTCATCCTTGACACATCATTTTCTCCCACATCCCACATCCAATCAACTGCAAAATCCTGTCATTTCTACCCCCAAAATATTTTCAGATCTGACCATTCTCACTACCTCCACTTCTTGCCTACATTATTGCACCTGGCAAACATTCAACAAATATTTTTGCGTCCATAAGTGAATGAATGTAACTGTATACCATATACTTTAATACATTAACCTGTTCTTAGCTGAAGTGTTCCGAAAGAACTACATGTTTAAGTGTGAGAAAACAAAGGTTTATTCATTCCTTTATTCATTCAACAAATGCATAGACCATTCACTATGAACCAAGTGTTTTCCTAAGCACATAGAGAGTGGAGAACAGAAAATCCTGCCACCAGTATTTAATAGTTGTGATGCCTTTGGCAAGTAAACATCTTCCCTAAATTTTGCATCGATTGGCAACATGAGATCAAAAAACTATCCACCTTGTAGGGTGATTGAGAAGAACAAATAAGATAACATTTTTACCTGGATGCGCTTTGTAAACATTCTAGTGTTATGTAAATGTAAATCATTACTGACCCTCATAACAACTTTATGAAGCAGACAGGGCAGTATTTTTTATAATAGTCCCATTTTTTATTTAAAAAAATTTATAGAAGTTCAGTGATTTGCTCCCAAATCAGAGCTAGTTAGAAGCAGAGATAGAGCTGTATCTCAGGTCTTCTGGCCTGTGTTCTAGATCTGTGTTCATAGTACTCTTCCTTCCGGACAATTCAATTTATGTTGTGGGGATTAATGGAATTAGGTTTACAAAATCCTTCAAACACCTTTGGCAAAAGATCTAGACAAGTATCTGCATTCATTTCCTAGGGCTGTCATAACTATCACAAATTCAGTGGCTTAAAACAAGAGAAATATATTCTCTCACAGTTCTGGAGGCTACAAGTCTGAAATCAAGGTATCAGCAAGTTATGCTCCTTCTGAAAGCTTTAGGGAGGAATCTTCCCTTGACTCTTGCCAGCACGTTTGCCTGCAATCTTTGGCTTTCCTTGGCTTATAGAAGCAACACTCCAATCTATTTCTCCATCATCACATGACTTTCTCCCTAACTCTCTGTGTGTTTATATCCAAATTCCCTCTTATCGTAAGGACACCAGTCATTGGATCAGGGCCCATCCTAACCCAGAAGGACCTCATCATAACTTGATTACATCTGCCAATGTAAGCCAAATTACATTTCCAAATGAGGCCACTTACTTACCCAGGTACTGGAGGTTAAAATTTGAACACCTTTTTGGGAAACACAATTTAACCCACAACAGTATTTAAAGGGCCTAGAAACATCTTTCAAAGAGCATGCCAGGGAGGAAGTTAACATCGTTGGAAGGTATGCATGTCCAAAGACAGTCCAGCTGGGCACGGATCAGACACATGCCAGAGTTTCTCTTACAACTGACAAACAAACACAAAGAGAATCAACCTTAAAGGCATGAAATTGCCATCCTGGTGGGAACGGGTTTGGCAAAATGCCCTGGTTTCTCCGAGAAGCAGATTGATTCATAAAGTAATCTACCTTAATCAGCATTATATAATCCCACAAAAGGATGTACAATGAAAGCAGTGGTGCAAGGAGGGCAGAGCTCAGAAAGAAATCTTGCCCTACATTGTTACCCAGCACTGTTGCATAGCTGGCACACCTTTCAGCCTTCTTTGCCTCTAACACTTTGCCTGGCAACTAACCCGGTTTAGTCAGATCTTCCAATGTTAAGGGAGGTTCTATATTTAGACAATGTACCATGCTTGAGGATGAACTGGACTGGTTTTGGTGTCACACCTTAACATAGCTCTGTTCCTGCCCTTTGTGTTTGGTAGGGAAACCAGCAGCCTTCTCTGACATATTAACTTAGGGTGTTTTCAAAGCTAGAAAGACCCTGGAAAGTCCTTTAATTTAACTCTTTCTTTTTACAGCATCCAAGCACAGACTTTGGAGCCACTACCTGTGTTGGAATCGGAGTCCCCACAATTTCTAGATGTGTGACTTCAGACCAGTTCCTTAAGCTCTCATGTTTTTCATCTGTAAAATGCAGGCAATAGTAGTGGTATTTACCTGAACGGGTTATTAGGAGGATAAGTAGATCCACATGAAATACGTAAAGCAGTGCCTGGCACATGGCAAATAAAAAGGAAATTTTAACCATTACAATTGTCATTGTTTCAGACAAGCACACGAAGGCTCAGAGACGTAATGAGACCTGCCCAGGTTAACCAGCAATCCAGTACACATTCAAGGCTGGAACTGGTCTGCTGGGGCCATACCCTCTTATTTGGTCCACAGTGAGCACACTTACAGTAGCTCCTCTGAGGTAGATAATAAAGGTAGAAAGCACACCTCACCAGCTCTATGGCTCTGGATTTAAGGTGTTTGTCACTGTGAAAATCAGGACATGGGCCCAAGGGGATGCGATAACAGCAATGGCAGCAAGGTGAAATAGATGGTGTGAGAGTAAAGGCGGAGAAACCACTTAGTGGCCATTGTGTAGTCCAGCCGAAAAATCATTAAATGGGGAGGGAAGAAAGAATGGGAAAATGAAGTTTATTGAAAAATCATAATAAACAAAAATACAAGGGCATGCAAATGAACAAATAAGTGTCTTCCAGGATAAAACCATGATGGTGGACTCCAGGCGTGTGGGACGGGTTTGGTAAAAGCACGGGATCACGTCAGCCCTTTAGAAGTTAGGAGGAGAGTAGAACCGCAAAGGTACTCAGGTGGAATCATATCCCGTTTTAGTAACTGATTGAATCATTTGAGGAATGAAAGGGGAAAACTGTAGGAGGATTTATTTTACTTGGCATCCAAACAATGGAGGGCTGACAAGCCCAAGAAAGCACCCGATCTTCACAGCATAGGAGAGCCCTGCATGGCATTGAAAAGCAGGGTATCTTGGGGACAGGTACAAATGAATTTTCCTCAGGGAAAAAAGGAAATTGACTTTTTTTTTTAATTTCTGAGCTCTAGACATTTCAATTCATCTAATCAAATTATACGGCCCTGCATCAGTCCTCAAACGGTAAGGGGGTGAAGTGAGGGTATCTCCACTTTACAGAGAAGAGGAAGAATTGATAGAAACTGGTAGATAACTGGATGTAGACATAAAGGGAAATGATGCTTTGAGGGTGAAGCCCAGATGGAGGGCACTTTCCTGAGTTTGGAATTAACAAAGCACTTCTATGTTCACTCATTTTTCCAAAGTATCTTAAAAGACTGGTAAATAAAATAGGAAATAAATTTGTTTTTCATACCTGCTGTCTTATTTAACCTTCAAACCATCCTTGCTAGGTACATTTATTCTTGTCTTTATTTTGCAGATAAAGGAATCAAGACTCAAAGATCACAGAACTGTGGTTTTCTGATACCACATTACAAGACTTTCAAGTCTATCAGGGTGATGATCTTGTGGGGAAGGAGAACCAAACATAGCAGTGACTGAGGAAGCCACACTCAGACCCTTTGGCTTCAAAATGCCATATCCAACTGGCAAGACCAGGAGAACATTCTAACTTCACTCTGTTCACAGTTTGTCTAGGTTTGAAGCCCTTAGAATGTGGGCCTTTGGAAATCCTGGAGCAAATTCATTCATTCATCCATCCATCCATCCAACCACTCATTTACACATTCAGAGATATCTCTGAGTGCCTGCTATGGCCAGGCTGGTCTTGTTCTAAATGCTGGAGATACAGTCAAGGACAACACAGTCAAAGTCCCAGTGCTTTGGTGTCTAGATGGGGAGACAGATAATGAACAAATAAATAAGATATCTTCAGACTGTGCTACAGAGAAGTAAATCTGAGGCAACTGGTACAGGGGATCCGAGCAGGTATTCAGCATCATGAGAACACACCCTCATCTACATAGCATCTGAAAGTCTTGTGCAAGAAAGCAATCAACCTTGCTGAGATCTGGGCAAAGCACTTTCCAGGCAGAGAAGAACAGATAAAGACCTGAGGCTGAGCCAAGTCAGAGCTAAGGGAGGACAAGAGGAGATGAGGTTGGAGAGGTAGGCAGGGAAAGTCTATGTAGGCATGCTCAGAAGTTTATATTTTATTCCAGTTTCAAAGGAAAACCAGTGGTGGGTTTCAGGCAAAAGAGTGATGGTATTGGGGCGCCTGGGTGGCTCAGTCAATAAGCATCTGCCTTCAGCTCAGGTCATGATCCCAGGATCTTGGGATCGAGCCCTGTGTCGGGCTCCCTGCTCCATGGGAAGCCTGCTTCTCCTTCTGACCCTCCCCCTGCTTGTGTTCCCTCTCTTGCTATGTCTCTCTCTGTCAAATAAATAAATAAAATCTTAAAAAAAAGAGTGATGGTATTTATTTTTATGTTTTTAAAAGATTCTTCTAGCTGCCATATGTAGAATGGATGAAATGGCAGCATGAATGACAGATGGGAAACCAGTTAGGAGAATATTCTGTAGCCTACAGTGAGAGATGATGTGGCTTGGATTAGGGTGAAAGCAGTGGAAATAGAAAGAAGTGAAAAGACATGGCATATCCCATGTTTTGAGCAGAAAGCTAATGGACTAGATGCAGAGGGTGGCCTAAAAAGGGGACTCAGGCAAAGATAAGTCACAGAGCTAAGTCCTTGCTGCCTATTCTGGTGAAAGAAAACACCTTTAAGCCTAGGCCATGAATGCAGTAAATCAGGGCAACTGAGGCTAAATACAGAATTAGGAAAAGCTCAGGCTTTGGTGGCAAAACTATATTCAACTTCTAGTTTCATCACAAATAGCTACGTAACTTTGGACAAATTTCCCTACATCTCTGAGCCTATATTTCTTCCTTTATAGAATGGTGATATAAGTGCTTGTTACCTAAGATCATTACTAGATAATTTATGGAAAACACTTAACACAGTAGTAGCATACAGTAAGTGCTCAATAAATGTTAGACTACCATTATTATTCATTTTCATTAAGAAAATTTACAGGGAAACCAACTATCACTTGTTTGTTCTCCTCTGTGCTTAGCTTCTAGGTTTCTTGCTTCTTATCACACACATAATCACGCCACTCTCTTGGATCTGAAAGTAACATCTCTTTGCTTTGGGTCCACAAAAGAAAGGCAATTGATCACCCATTGTCTAGGTGCTCACCTCATGCCAACAGACACAAGGTTTCTGAGTCTGCCCAGGCATCCTTGTCAGACATATCTGGCAGGTAGAACATTTTCACAGGCCACCCCTGGCCAACTCTCCTCAAGCCAACTAGGATTTCCTTGAGTATACTTGGCATACTCAGAAGCACAACTCAAGTCTCAACACTACATAATACATTACAAAGCTTGGTTATTCATGAATGGAGTGATATTGCGATATAGTTGCATTAGTCATCTATCTGCTAGACAGCATCTTAAAAAAAATTGGGGGCAGGCGCCTGGGTGGCTCAGTTGGTTAAGCGTCTGCCTTCAGCTCAGGTCATGATCCCAGGGTCCTGGAATCGAGTCTCATGTCAGGCTCCCTACTCAGCGGGGAAGCCTGCTTCTCCCTCTGCCTGCCACTCTCCCTGCTTGTGCTCTCTCTCTCACTCTCTCTCTCTCAAATAAATAAAATCCAAAAATAAAAAAATTCTTTAACCATGACCTACAGTTAGAAATATATCATGACCCAGTAAACAGTGTGTAATGGAAACAAACCATCATGAAACAGCCTTTATTTTTACCGCACGTGGTGCATTCTGAATATTTCCTCTTGTATCCTCCCCTGCCCCTTTTGTTTCACATTCTGATCACAACCCATTAAATGATTTCATGACCTACTAATAGGTCGTGACTCACAGTTTGAAAAGCTATGCTGGAAGGCCACAGCAAATTGTTTTATAGCTGAGTATATATTTATTTCTCTAAACCTCCTTTCCCAGAAAGTGCCTGTTTCTCTAGTTTCACCCTGTGTAGTTTGCTATGATTTGCATGTGTTTGAACTCTCTATATCTGTAAAAGGCATTCATTGCTTGCAATTTTTCAAAGGATGCTTCTAACTCAAGTGTTAGCCCATCTGTTAAGACCTATTTATTGCTTTTTAAAAGAAAAAAAATTAAAAGCAAATTAGGAATTCCAGGCTTACACTAACCAGGATTCTTTTTTTCCTTTTGTAAAAGCCTTCCATCTGTCTGCCCTCTTTTGGACACAACTCAAATAGGAGCATGCATCTCATAAAATCAAATGTGGGCGCCGTCAAAAAGCTGCCAAAATATCATGCCAGTTGCTTAATTTTTTTAAGGAGAATTAAAATCAGATTTAACATAATGAGTTGTTTGTTTTGTTGCTTTTCTTTCCATCCATTATAGAAACATGGAGCTCAATTTACTGCAAGTAAGTTTACGCGATAGCCTTCCAGAGGCAGTCCCAAGGTACACCAAGATAGATCTGGATAACCCACTGGGGTAGATTAGTAGTGGAGAAACAAGCCATTGTGGGAGTTGGGTACCAAGAGCTTTAGACCCCAGGGTAAGGGCAATTAGCTCCATCTGACTTGTTTTTCTCTTTCCCACTGAGCCCAGTTCAGAGGAGCTCAACACCTTCAAAATCCATTCCCCAGCAAGTCATTTATTTATTCTTTTTAATATAAGTTCTATGCCCAGTGTGGGGCTTGAACTCATGACCCCAAGATCAAGAGTCACATGCTCTACCAACTGAGCCAGCCAGGTGCTCCAAGTCATTTAATCTTTAAGCGGTTCTCTTTCTTGACTTAACTCTGAGATTTAAAATTATAGCGGTCAGGGCACCTAGGTGAGGTCTATCGGTTAAGCATCTACCTATGGCTCAGGTCATGATCTCAGGGCTCTAGGATCGAGCCCCATGTTGGGCTCCCAGTTCAGCGGGGAGTCTGCTTCTTCCTCTCCCTCTGCTCCTCACCCCCCTGCTTGTGCTTGTTCTCTCTCTCTCTCAAATAAATAAATAATAATAAAAATAAAACAAAACAAAATAAAACTATAGCAGTCTATCTTCTCCTCCTCCAAAGATCTTCTAAGAATAATCAGGAACTAAAGAGTTATGTATAACTAGGTAAAGGGACCAAATTAGTTATCAGATGACAGAGCTTAAAGTCTCTTGGAGAGCCCTCTTCCCTCCACAAACCAGTGGTCCCAGCACCAGTGCCCTATCATCGCCAAGGGTGTCACACCGGGAAGGGAGGCTAAAGCAATGCAATGGTTAGGAGCAAAGACTCTGAAGTCAAGTGATCCTTATGTTCAATTTCTGGCTTTACTAATTAGATCAAATCACCAATCTCTCTAAAACTCTAGTTTCTCTTTGTTGGTGGATTAAATGAGAATAAATCATATGGAGCACTTAGCACACTCTATAGCAAAAAAAAGAAACCCACAAATGGCCGATGCTATTATTACTGTTTTTGTTATTGTTATGGAAGGAAGGAACTTACTCCAATATCTTGTAGGTATAGAACTATCAAGACATTAAAAATCTGTAAAAAAGAAGGAAGGAGGCCTGCTTAAGATGAATATGATGGTAAAACCAAATGCTTAGATTTGAAAAGCAATGACACAACAGAAAATAAGAGATTGATGAAGGTGAAGAAGTAAAGCTTGGAAATTATTTTAAATGGAGTATTTAGGAAGAATTGCTTTCCTGAATCAGTCCAATGGCTCAAAGGTTGGGCCTTACTTAATCCTGCATATATCTTCTAAGCTAATCATAGGTTTATTAAAGCAGAAGTTTATTTTTTAATTTCCCTTCACGTCATTTTCATCTCTTCTTGTCATCTTCTCATTCTGAAGAATCTTCCACAAGAAAGCTAATTTTTATTTACTCAAAACATGTTTGTTATGGACTCTATCACAACTCTGCTAATCCTTTATTATTGTTCTGTGATGTTAAGTCATCTTTCCTTCCTCAGTTCTAATCAATGTACCTCTTGAATCTTCAAGTCTGAAGAGCCTGATTGAGTAAAAATAACTGTGGCAACATTTTGGGTGGGTTTTAGCAGCATTTCTAGATTTATAGCATTTAGCATAATCTATTTACCTATCTGCCCATTTCATTAATAAGATTCTTGTCTCCACTTTTCAGTTCAGTTCAATGACTCCTCATGACATCTGACAGAGTTCTTTTCAATGCCTGGCTTCTAAAATATGTGTCCTAACTACCTAGGCAAGGAGATCTTTCCAACCTAATTCAATCCACTTGTAAGATACATGTATTTGTGGAAAATGAAATATGTTTAGCTGTACTTCTCCAGTGATTTCTTTTGTTATTCACGAAATTTTTTATCCTTATTTTTGATTGATCAGCATTTGGCTGTGGTCCCTCAGAGTCTCCATCAAGTAACTAATGACCAGTAGAGAAAATATGCCAAGGAAATTGTAATTTAAAGAAATCCTGCTTTTTAAGAAAATGTGTTTGTAAAGTATTACTTTATAATGTAAGTAAGTTTCCAATTCATCGAGGTTTATGTTGAGATTTCTGTAGAGCACTTGTCTTAAAGGGGAACCTTAAGATTGTACCATAAAGGAAAAACAAGGCCGTATTAAAATCCCAGAAATGTCTCTTCTGTGCAGTCTTGGGCAACAAAAATGTCTTTGTGTAAAAGAGTATAGGTTGTTCGCAGACTGAAGGAGGGTGACTTACTGTCCCGCTTTACCTGGGAATGAAGGATTTCTCAGAATGTGGGACTTTTAGTGCTAACACTGCAAAGTCCTGGGCAAACCGGAAGGAGTTGTTCACCCTACTCTGGAGTTATTAGCCATGATTTCCTGCTACTTCTTTCCTGCTTAGAAAGGTAGGAAGCTCATTTTGAGCATGCAGCTAAAGTATGAAGCATAAAGAGAAAGTCTAGACTACTTCCAGGCACCACATGTACTCAGCTTCGTTTTGTTGTTGTTGTTGTTGTTTTTGCATGGAATCTCTTTTCATTATTCTTACAACCTCATGTGAATTTGTAATTATCTCCATAAAACATACCATTTAAAGTTTAAAAAATAATATAACAGGGCATTTTTAAGGATTAAGTTCCATTTGATTTCATATTATTGCCTGCTACAATAATTTAGGGGTAACAGCTTCATATTTAAAAACATAATGCTATGCCAGTAAGAAGCACCGAACAAGACTGGACAAACAACTTGCTACTAACAACGGGCAGCTTTTGTTTCTTTCTTCAGGCTTGTCTATATATTTTAATTCTTTCATAATGGTCATGCATTATTTATGCTTTTAAAAAATCATCCTGTTACCGTATGATCCAGCAATTCTACTCCTAGGTATGTACGCAAAGGAATTGAAAGTAGGTGATGAGGGAGCAGAAGGCAAGTTGAGGGCAAAGCACAAGGTAACAGTCAGCACCCCCCGCGCCCCCCCCCACCTGCAGGTGGGATCTGTGTGACGTTCCTCAGCACTCCTGGCTGCCCTAGAGGAAATGGAGAAACGAATGGTTAACTGATAGAGATCACCGTCATGCAGGACATGAGTCTCCATCAGTTTGCAACTGTCTTAATGTTTTACAAGAAAAAAGCAATCTTATCAATAGCCAAACTTCCAGAAACCTGTAGATTCCATATCCTGGAGCCCTAACATCACCCTCCCCTCCACAGGACAAAAAATCTTATATAATCAGTCACTCCTCACACTTATAATGCAGCTCTTTCTGCTCACGGGTCCTATCCCCGTGCTATAATAAAAACACCTTTTTGCAGCAAAGACATCTCAAGAATTCTTTCTTGGCTGTTGGCTCTGAACACCACCACTTCAAGCCACATTGGTAGGGACTCAAAGAAATATTTGTACACCAGTGTTCATTATAGCAATTTTCACAATTCAACAGATGAATAGATAAAAAAGACATGGTATATATATACCATGAAATATTATTTAGCCTGAAAAGGAATGAAGTTCCGAGGCACCTGAGTGGCACAGCTGCTTGAGCGTTCGGCTCTTGGTTTTGGCTCAGGTTATGATCTCAGGGCTGTGAGATCAAGCCCCACATCTGGCTCCACGCTGAGTACAGAGTCTGCTTGAGACTCCCTCTCCCTCTCCCTCTGCCCTCACTCCACTCTCTCTCTCTAAAAATATAAATAAATATTTTTTAAAAAGGAATGAAGTTCTGATACATACTACAACATAGGTAAACCTTGAAGACATGATGCTAGGTGAAACAAGTCAGAGGCAAAAGGATAAATATTGTATCTTTCCACTTTTATGAAATATTCAGAAAAAGCAAATTCATGGAGACAGAAAGTAGATTAGAAGTTACTAGGGTTTGCAGAGAGGGGGAATGAGGAATTATTGCTTAATGGTTAGAGAGTTTCTGATTAGGGTGATAAGAAAGTTTTGGAAATAAATAATAGTGATGGTTACACAACATTGTGAATGTAATTAATGCCACTGAATTACACGTTTTTTAAAATGGTTAAAATTGTAGACTTTATATTACCTATATTTTATCACAATAAATAAATACCAAAAAAATCATGTCTAAAGACTGAAAAAAGTGAACAAGAAAAATTTAGGCAACGTATTTGAAGTTTATGGCTAATGTCTTAACAGACCATTAAACAAACTGGGTGTGCTAAATCCAGAATTATCCCTGATGATATGTGAAATACATCTTTCTTTTGTACCTTCAACATAACTGCTGTACTATATACAGGTCTCTAGTCAAAGGGTAAGCATTTTCAAAATAGAGTCAGAGATCTCTCCTATATTCTCAATTAAAATAAGTACATTAGACACATGTGGGTGAGGTTACTGTTTAAATGCCAGAGAGGCTGTTTTTCAACTCAAACTAATAAGGACACACTATGTACTTAAGAATACCAGTCTTCAGAAATATAACTCATCCCCAGAACTTGAGAGAGAGAAAGGGCAGGGCAGAAGGAGAGGAAGAGAGAATTTTAAGCAGACTTCCCACTGAACACAGAGCCCAGTCTTACAACCCTGAGATCATGACCTGCGCCAAAATTGGCTTAACTTAACTGACTGAGTCACCCAGATGCCCCTAGAAAATATAACCTTTATAACAAATGTACGTTCTCTTGATAAGTTGATCCATTTATCATTATCCATGGTGATGTGGTTTGAAGTTTGGGGCCATGAGCTAAAGGCCAAGAAAGAATTTTTCAGATGTCTTCGGTGCAAAAAGGTGTTTTTATTATAGCAAGGGGACAGGACCTGTGGGCAGAAAGAGCTGCACTGGGATTGTGAGGAGCAATTGATTATATACTTTGGAATTGGGGGAGGTAAAGACAAAGGAAGTTTCCCAAAGGATTTTCATATGCTAAAGAAGATTTACAGGATCCTGGAGGCCTGGCTAATGTCAAGCTAAGATTGTTTTTCCTTCTAGCAAGGCGTTAACATTAAGATTAGTAGTTCCTGGAGGAGTTACACCCTGCCTGCCTCAAGTATTTGTCATTGGGCTGCAGATTATAAAGAAATTTAATTTTATCTACATTTCTTTTTGCCTTTGTTCTCAAAATCACATGGTAATATTCCTTGTTCTGAAATTTACTTCATTTGATTATTAATATAATCACTCCAGCTTTCTTTAAATTAGTATTTACATGGTATATCTTTATGTACCCTTCCATTTTTATTTTATCTGTATATTTAAAGTGGGTTTCTTATAGACAACATAAAATTGGGACTTGATTTTTAACGATCCCTGCCTTTTAGTTGGATTGTTTAGACTTTTTACATTTAATGTGATTTTTTGATGTGGTTGGCTTTATATCTACCATCTTGCTATTTGTTTTCTCTTGTTGTCCCATCAGTTCTTTGTTTCTCTTTTTCTCTTTCCCGGTCTTCTTTTGGGATAATTGAATACATTTTATGATTCCATTTTATCTTCACTTTTGGCTTACTAGCTATACTTCTTTGTGGGCAGGTTGCTCTAGGGTTTGTCAAGGGAAGAGGAAACCATTGATGTGATGTAGGCTGGTCAAGAAAGAATTCTTGAGATGCTTTTGGTGCTAAAAGGTGTTTTTATTAAAGCACAGGGACAGGACCAGTGGGCAGAAAGAGCTGCACTGGGATTGTGAGGAGTGATTCATTATGTACTTTTCTGTTGCAGGGTTAAAGATAAGGGAAGTTTCTAAAGGGATTTTCTTTTTTTTTTAAGATTTTTATTTATTTATTGAGAGAGAGAGAATGGTAGAGAGAGCACATGAGAGGGAGGAAGGTCAGAGGCAGAAGCAGACTCCCTGCTGAGCAGGGAGCCCGATGTGGGACTCGATCCCGGGACTCCAGGATCATGACCTGAGCCGAAGGCGGTTGCTCAACCAACTGAGCCACCCAGGCGCCCCTAAAGGGATTTTCATATGTTAAGGAAGACTTACAGATTCCTGGGGGTCAGAGGATGTCATACTCTGCCTGTCTCAGGTATTTATCAATGGGCTGCAAGTTGTAAGGAAATTTAATTTTATCTACATTTCTTTCACCTTTGTTCTCCTCATCAACCACCACTTAATACCTGAAATAAAAAGGCAATAGAAAGGCAGAGCTTTGCTGATCAGTCACAGTATTTCAGAGCAGAGCAGATTACTGATTTTATATGTAGTTTGAGGAAGTGTGGCATTCAGGAATTGAAGGACTTTGAGAGGTGGAAGTGAAAGTGTGAGGACTCAGGTGAAGTTACTGTTGATTGGTTGGCACTCAGTGGCATGTTTATGCAAGTGAGTGCATCCTGGATTGATTCACTTCAGTAGTGAAAGGCTGACACTGACTTGTTGACTTACAAAAGCACCTTCACTGAGGTGAGTTATCAGTTGATCACACAGCTTTAAAGGCAGTTCTGGTGGCTACTTTTCACCATGGCCAAAACCTGAATATTTTACTCTCAGATTTAAAACATACATGTATAACTTATCATAATCTAATTTCAAATAATATTATACCACTTCATGTGTACTGTGAGAATCCTACCATAATATGTTTCGATTTCTTCCCTTCCACCCATTGTGCTATGCTGGTATTGTTTATTTCTGCATATATTATTAATCTCAAAATACATTGTTATTATTTTTAAATAATCATCTTTTTAATTTTTTAATAAGTTTTTTATATCTGCTCATATATTTGCCATTTCCAGTTCTTCTCCTCCCTCTCTGTAGATCCACATTCCCATCAAGTTTCATTTTCCTTCTGTTGGAAGAGTTTCCTTTTACATTTTGTGCAGTATACGCAGCTGGTGATAAATTTGTTCTGCTTTTGTTTTTGTTTTATGAAAATGTCTTTTCTTTTGAAAAATATTTTTGCTGGTTATAAAATCCTAAGTTAGATTTTTTTTTCTCTTCCATACTATAAAGACATTAGTCCATTGTCTTCTGACTTTCATGGTTTTTAACAAGAAGTCTATTATCCTTTCTGTCTTTGAACCTCTTTATGTACTATGTCTTTTATCTCTAGCTGCTTTAAGGGTTTTTTTTTTTGTTTTGTTTTTAGATTTTACTTATTTATTTGACAGAGAGAGACACAGAACACAAGCAAGGGGAGTGGGAGAGGGAGAAACAGGCTTCCCACAAAGCAGAGAGCCTGATGCAGGGCTCAATCCCAGGACCCTGGGATCATGACCCAAGTCGAAGGCAGATGCTTAACGACTGAGCCACCCAGGTGCCCCCGCTTTAAGGCTTTTGTCTTCATCACTGGATTTCAGCAATTTAATTGTTCTATGTCTTGTGTAGTTTTCTTCTGTTTCTTCTATTTGAGGTACATTGAACCTCCTAGATCTGTGGGCTTATAATAAGTGTTCATCATATTTGGAAATTTTTTCTACTCAAATATTTTTCTGTCTCACCTTGTTTTTCCTCTGGGGTTCCAGTTACATGTACATTAGACTATTTGATAGTCTAAGCACTGATTTACTCATTACTGGGTTTTTGGGTTTTTTTTTCTCTCTGTTTCATTTTAGATAGTTTGTACTGTAATTTCTTTAAATTCATTGATCTTTTTTTTTCTGCAGAGTTGTAATTAACGATTAATTCCATTCAAAGCAGTTTTCGTTTCTGATATTGTATTTTTTTTTAATTTTTAGAAGTTCAAGTAAGATGTTATTATATCTTTCCTTTCTCTCTTTCTTCATCATTTTTATGCTTTCCTCCCCTTTCTCAAGCATATGAAGATGGGTGTCTTAAGGTCTTTCTCAGATAATTCCATCATGTCTGTCATTTCTAAATATGCCTCTATTGATTTTGCTCCTAATTATTGATGATATTTTCCTGCTTCTTTGGATGCTTGGTAATTTTTGTTGGATGTGGGACATTTTGAGTTGTATGTTGTTAGATGTTAGATTTTGTTGCATTCCTTTAACTATTGCTAAACTTTGTTCTGGGATACAGTTAAGTTGCTTATAATACGTTTGATCACCTCAAAGTTTGCTCTTATGCTTTGTTAGTGTAGATTCAGGGCAGCCTTTAATCTGGGGTTAATTTGGCCAGCTAGTGAGAACACCAACAATTCCCAGCCCTGTGAAATCTAACCTACTTTCCAGGGTTCTTTCCATGACCTCAGGTAATTTTTTCACATACATGAGCAGATATAATTACTTAGCCAAAGACTGAAGACTACAGATATACAAAGATTTCTATCTGTGAAATTCACACCTGGACTTTAAATTTCTCTGAAAATTCTAGCCACCTTGATCTTCTTAAATTTCAAACTGTCTCCTCAACTCAGCACGACTGCCAGTCTCTGTCTGGGGGTCCCCTTTCCTGTACAGCCATCTGGAAACTCTCTCCAGATAAAAAGATGTTATGATTGTAGGGCTCATGCATTTGTTTCCTGCATCTCAGGGATCATTGTCCTGAGCTGCCTGTTGTCCATTGTCTGAATCCCATTGATTCATCTATTTTGCCCAGTTTTATAGTTGTTTAAAGAAGGTGAGTGAATATGGCCCTTGTTATTCCATCATAGTCACAAGTTCCCTGAGGGGTTCTTTTTAATGTGAGACATTTTAGAGACAAATGAAAGGATTAATTAAAAATAATTGAACTGCTTTTTGAAAACAGATGTTTTGTTTTGTTAGTTTAATAAACAATTAGGTAAACATAAGTTAATGTTTGATCATGCATGGCAGTTAAGAGCATGGACTCTGGAATCAAGTTGCCTCAATCTCTGTGCTGTCATCTACAAGCCCTATGAGACTGGTCCGTGTACTCATTCCCCCTCTTTGCCTCTGCTTCCCCACCTGTGAAAGGAGAGTGATAATACTACCCATTTCATGGGATTTTAGTGAACACTGAGTGAGCCAGATGTGTGGAAGTCAGTATAGTCATTTCTATTGCTGTATATCAGACTTGTAGAATGAAATAGTCTAAAATTTTGTGGCTTAAAACAAGAACAATTTATTTAGCTCACAATTTGGTAGGTAACAATTTTGTCTGGGCTCCTCTGGGGTTCAGCTCATTGTTGGTTCTGATGATGGGGGTTAGTGGATCACATGTCCCTTCTCCTCCCACATGGTAGCCTGGGCTTGGTCACATGACTGTTCAGGGTTCTAAGAGCAGCAACCCTGCACATTTCATTACTCAAGCACTTTCCAAGTCTCTCCCTTGGTCACATTTCCTATTTTCCTACTTACTAATATAAGCCATATGGCCTAGTCTAGAGTCAGTGTGGGGAGACATCATCAGAGGTGTGGATACAGAGAAGGGACAAATTCGTGGCCGTTTTTGCAATCTAGCATAGGCACTGAGCAAAGGTGTAACTGTTTAGTACATGTGCATTATTTTTTTTATTTTATTGTAATATAAATTCAACAGGCATGTAATAGTTATTATTTATAAATAATAGACAGTAATAAGAACCATGTAGCTGAGATGTTAACTGTTAACTCTATCTCATCAGTATACTGTTACAGCTAAAACAAATGTCTTGTCTTGGCTCAACTGATCTTTTCCCTCTGCTTCTGTGCAATCATTACAACTTCAGGGGACATCTCTTGTCTCCAATCCCACAATTATGTTCTGCTGCAAAATTCCTTCTCTCCACACTTTTCAGTGAGAATAGTTGTATAAATCACCCAGAATGTTGGCAAGAAAAGAGCAACTTCTGGGCTGAGTACTTTTTGAAAAAAAAATATTTCCTACTACCCAGAAGTCATTTACATAGGTTAATTCTTGGAGTTTAAAATCCATAGCACTTCTTTGCTGTAGCAACTATGAGAGAAACTGTCTTTTTTGCAGCATCACAGAAGGGTTATTGGTTAAGCATTTTATGTACACATATGTGGGCACTCCTGACAACAGAAATACTATTTATTGTTTCTGTGCACTTAAGACTGACTAACTCTCTCTCCCTGGATATGTTGCTCTCCTGACACAAAATGCCATGATTATGGTCCCAGTGAAGTATCGCCCGAATCTTCCTGGATCAAGCACTCATCTGCAAATCATTGCTCAATCATTCTCTGGTAGTACACTCCTAAACTCAATTCAATAATAGATAGTGTGTGCATATCCCACAAGTCTTCACTGAACCTCAATAACCTACAAGTCACCTACTTGTCTGTGGCAGGATGATTCATTGAGACATTAATGTTACCTTGTTCTTGCTGCAGTAGGAGAATATATAGAATAAAAGGGAAATTTTCCTCATCTTACCTCCCTTCCAAGAAGAATAATCATGTCCCTGTGATCAGCCTCCCTTGCCTTGTGGGAATTATTTTAGTGGCTTCCTTCCATTTCAGAAGAGGCTCTGAAAGTAACTCCCCACTCACACCCCCAACTTCAAGCCCAGATCTTTGTTTAGGAGGAAGCCAGCGCTTGGAAAATAGGGATTAATGGCCTGAACTTTGGTGAAAGAGAAAGATTCCTGTAGGGGAGAATTTGGGGAAGAAAAGGGGAGACATTGTGTGTTTCAGGTATAGATAGAAGACTTGGATCTCACTGCCATATAGTGGCCCATGAGTGGTCAACATGCATGGCCCATGATGTGACAACAGAAGGATACCTGGTACCCCATGGTCTTTGGAATCATGACCAAGTTTGGTGTAAGGGAGTATTCATATTCAAATGGACCAGATTGGCTTGGAGAATGAACATCTTAGCAGCAACTAGGATAGAATAAAGACTGAGGCCCTTTCTCCAGGTTTCCTATATTGTGTAAGTCCTGGTAGGGAAACAGACCTGTCTCCCCTCCCCTGTCCCATGTGCTTGCAATTAGGTTTCCTGCTAACTCTGGTATGCCCATGCCAGAAAACAAAGCATGCGTCACCTTTTTCACATCCTAGTCATGGCACAAAATTATATTGATATACTTATACAAGTAAAATTTTTATCAACAAGTTCCTAGGAGCCAGTCTTCTGAGCTGTTTTCCATCCTTGCATTTTTTGGTTTCAAGCTAGCCACCAGAAATCCCAGGGATAATAAGCTACAGGAGTTGGTAGGAGTCTAATGTGTCAGTGCTAAAATCTCTTCTGGATCTGGTGCACAATAACTAGCTGACTGGCACCAGTAGGTCTGTTAGCAGGTGTGAGATAAAGAGGATTCAAATCTTACCATGGCCCAAAAAGCAATTATGCAGAAATGTTGCTGCAGGACTTAACATTAAAAACTCTCCATCACTTCTAGTTGGCTCTATCCGCTAGTCCAAAAGCAATTTCCTCCCAAACTTTTAGCTTTATAGATTCCCTCTTTCCCCTTGAACCTGAAAATCCAGCTGTGTTCTCTCGCCTCTGACATCAGCATTACTGGCTTTGATACAGCCAACCATCTGGTTGATGAGGCATGAAGCAGAATGGAATCCAGCTCACTGTTCCCTGCTGTTTCCACATGAACACTGCAACACTCACTGGCGTCAACATGGATGGTGAGCTGTGACTCAGACTCACAAGGAATTAGCATATTAAATAAACATGGCCATAATTTCTGATGACCATCATTGACATTTTCAGGTTGAGAATGAGGTGGCTGTTTTTGTGATGACCAGAATTTTGGGGGGGATACTTTGAGTCAGGTGGTCTTTCCCAAGAATTTTACCAGATGATGTGAAATCTTCAGTATAGACAATAGCGTAGACATTTAGAATATTGAGAAAAAGAGTTAATGTTTTTAGCTATTTCATTGTTTCAAGTATGAAATGTATCTGTTCATTTACTGTTTGAATTCATACTTCTAAAGCTGCTCTTTATTTTTTTCCTACTTCTTTTCAACACGTTATCTGTAAGTAGAGAAGTTCTACCCATCAGTGTTAACCGTTTTCTTCACCTCCCACCCACAACACCTCACTCCCCCAGCTTTCCTGTCAGTTCTAACTTGGGGAATTTTAAATGGGAAGAGAGAGACAACAATCACCACAAAAAAGAAGGAGTAAGAGTAATAAGAAGCAGCTTGATGGTAGAGACAGATTTTGTAATCAGAGACCTGGATTTAGTCATCATTCTGCTACTTACTAAATGAGTGATCTTGTGTAACATCATTTGAACTCTCTGCACCTCAAATTCAAATCTGTAAATTAGGAAAATACCAGTAAATAAGGTAGGGTGTGGTCTGTGCAAACTAGCAAGCCTTTATAGATATTATTTATTAAAGGAAAATTGAGAAATGGATGTTGAACTTCATATTAGACGCAAAGTAGAGGCACTAAAATGAAAGTTGCGAAGGAAAACTAGTTTCTCCTTCTCATTTTCCCCATGAGCACTGAAATAGGGACTATACTTGTGTGGTTTAGTGCTTTCATTATGGAGATGAATTCTCTGAATAGATTTTCCCTGGCAGAATGAGCATCTCTCTCTCTATCTCTCTCTCTCTCTCGGGAATAGAAATTTAGATTTAGGAAGGAACACCAAGCCCTCTACTTCTTTATCTGCCCATGTCCCCTGGACTGTCCAGTTACCCTTCTCCAGCTCTCCTTTGAAACTAAAATATGAGAAGAAGAAGGCCATCTACAGCATTGCTCAATGTGACTGTGCAAACCTATTCCATTCTTACTTTGTATTCAGGACACACATGCTCCTCCTCCTGTAGTATTTGCTGGTATACTTTGCACTCCAGCTGCTGCAATATTTAAATCAGTGATTCAGTACACAGACCACACGATGTGCCACTACACTCCAACAAGCAAGGTCTGTCTCTCCATGGGGACAGAGGATCTAAGCATCTGTCATTCTCTTCCTGTCGCTTATAATTAACCACACGCCCCTTTACACACATAAATATTTATGTGCAAAAATAAAACTCCCTGGTGCTTTAAACCAATTTTTCTTCTCCTCAGTGAGCTTGAAAGTTGCCAAAATGAATTTTTTACTTAATTCAAGACTTTATAAGAAACTCTTTGATGTGAAGAACTTATAACACATAATTATATTCCCAGAAAATAATTTTAAAACCTCAGGGTTAAGAGTAGGATACGTGTGTACTTCTAGAATGTAAGCTCCATGAGGGAGAGATCTTTGTCCATTTCATGGATATGTCTCAATTGTTTAGAATAGTCCCTGTCAAATAGTGTGAGCTCAGGGAATATTTTTTGAATATAGAATAAATAAACGCACACTAATGTCAACTATGAAACATGATTCTGTTGTTGAAGATGAAGAGTTTAAATGTAGAACTTCTAGGCAAACATTGTAGAACTCCAAAATACTATGATATTAAGGGAGAGCAAACTGGCGTGAGACATAATCATGAGATGTAAAAGTTCAAAAAGGAATTTATTCACCCAACAAATGATCATTAACGATTGTCAGGCATCATCACATTAGGTGTAAAGCAATTATAAAAAATAGTCATCCTTACCTTCAAGGAACTCTTGGCTTATGTGTGATTCTCAAAAGATGGTCCATGGATTTCCTATCAGATTGTTAAAATTGCAGAATCTCAGGTCACGCCCCAAACTTACTGAATCAGAATCACCAACGACAATCCTGGAAATCTATATTTTCAACTTGCTAGCCAGGCACTTATGAACACTAATGTTAGAAGCCGGTCTAGTGGAATTTGTGTTATTTGACTGTTTCTCAGCAATTATGTGGTCTCTGCTACCATTCAGGTAACACACTGTCATAGCCAAACATCCCTTATTGAACTGATAGAATAGTAATATTAAAATAAATGATGACTTTTGATTAGTCGTTGAGTATCCTATTGATTTAAGTCTACAAAACAGTCCTCTTTTAAACTAATCCTTACAGGGACTAGTGATTTGAGATGAATTTAAAAGATTAACATTTATGGGGTGCCTGAGTGGCTCAGTCGGTTATGCATCTGCCTCTGGCTCAGGTCATGACCCCAGGGTCCTGGGATCCAGTACTACATCAGGCTCCCTGCTCAGTAAGGAATCTGCTTTTCCCTCTCCCTCTGCCCCTGCTCTCTCTCTTTCTGTTTCTCTCTGTTCTCTCTCTCTCTCAAATAAATAAAATCTTCTAAAAACTAAAGAATAAAAGATTAAGGGCGCCTGGGTGGCTCAGTTGGTTAGGCGACTGCCTTCGGCTCGGGTCATGATCCTGGAGTCCCGGGATTGAGTGCCGCATCGGGCTCCCTGCTCAGCGGGGAGTCTGCTTCTCCCTCTGACCCTCTTCCCTCTCGTGCTCTCCATCTCTCATTCTCTCTCTCTCTAATAAATAAAACCAAAAAAAAAGAATAAAAGATTAACATTTAGTACATGTAGACATTCAGAAAAGCCCTAACCAATCCTTGAATGTCCACTGAGTTCCTAAACTTCTGCAAATAGTATTTGAAACTTGCCTCAGGCTTCATCAATTTCAAATATCCCAGCATGTCCATTAACCTGTCCTGCTCAGCACTAACTCCAGAGCTGACTGACACCTGCACACTTTCTTGAAAAGACTAATTAGGTCCTCAGTGCCCAAGGTGTAGTCAGAATCAACTACCATCTGGCTCAGGATGGTGCAGCCTTAACATGCTGAATGTTTAGCTTTAATTATGTGTTTTGTGTAATTTAACACAGCTTTCTGTGGACTATTGACATAGCACATCTTTAAACAACTTTGCTCACCCCCCGTGGATTGTAAAATTCATTTCTCGGTTGTTTTTCCCCATTTGAATTATCTCCTCTGGGATAATTGACTGACTTCAGCAGGCAGAGCCTTTCACATCTTTCATTTCTATACCATCTTATTCACTTCTACTCTTTCATATTTCTACATTGTTGAACTCTGTGATTTTTAGCAGTTCATGAATCTTGTCCTGTATGGATCCTGACACTCTTAACCTTTCTCTCCATTTTAACATTCTCTGCCAACCCTTCTTTAATTCTTCACCAATTCTTCTTGAAAGGATTTGTAGAATTTTAATATTTGATTATTTTCCTTGTTCTATGCCTCAGAACTGTGTTTGGCATTTCGTTAAGTAGAGAGTACAGATTGAGAGTTTGATCATATACTAATATTATTTATACACTGTTTTATATTCTAATTCTCTGTGGAAAAGATCTATTAAATTCAATGCCAGCCAGAAAAATGAAAATGCTTTAGGAATTGCAAACATTGGTCACTGAGCTAGCTGCAAACACCTCCTTAATTTTGAAAATAACAGATTAACGATTTGAGATAACACCATTTAATGTCTTAATGTTAAACTGCATATTTACTGTTAATCAAAACAATTTTTTCAACTCAAAGTGATGGTACTTAGTGTTCTGTTAATTATGCAAGGAGCTAATCAATTTGTCCCTTAAATGGATGTTCAACTGATTAAGAGAAGCTAATCATCAGTTATGAAATCCATACAGCACAGATGAGTCAGGGATAAAATGCTTTTTGCTAACTTGGGACCAATGATTCTGTCTCCTTAAATTACCTCTTATTTTAGTTGGAAGAAGTTATTTTCTTTCCTTAAATGTGTAAGAGTTATAACTCTTATGTGTAGATTGAAAATTAAAGCCGAGTTTAGCTTATAGTTTAGGAATCAATTGGTGGGTTCAATTTCTTATGTAATCCCTAACGGTCAATAACTAGGCAAAGGAATTATAATTCCATGTTAAGAATAGATTGCTATGAATAAAATAAGGCTGATTTTAAATTTAACTCCCCTCGATGCTATAAAGAGGATTTATGTATGTTAATTGTTCGGTATTCTAAAAAGATCATTTTATCTGATAATATACATCCATTCAACAGATAGTTATTAAGCAGCTATTAAGGGTCTGGTACTGTGCTAAACACACACACACACACACACACACACACACACACACACAAAATGTAAGTGGGGCACCTGAGTGGCTCAGTCGGTTAAGTGTCCGCCTTCGGCTCAGGTCATGATCCCAGAGTCCCGGAATTGAGTCCCGCCTCAGGCTCTTTGTTCAGCGGGGAGCCTGCTTCTCCCTCTGCCTGCTTCTCCTCCTGCTTGTGCTTTCTCTCTCTGCCAAATAAATAAATAAAATCTTAAAAAAAATGTAAGTAAGGGCATATAAGACACAGTTTATGACTTTAAAAGGCCAAAAAGAACCAAAGAACCAAAAAGCAATCACCAGAGTAGATCTTAAAAGTTCTTATCACATGAAAAAAAGTTATCACCATGGTGATGGATGTTAGCTAAACTTATTGTGGTAATCATTTTGCAATATATACAAGTATCAGATCATTATGTTCTATACCTGAAACAAACATAATGTTATATGTCAATTATACTTCAGTAAAATAAAAATTTTAAGCAGCTACCATGCTAGATAATCAGTTACATTTTTACCAGTTAGAGCCACTCAAAAATAAACAAAAAAGAAAGAGAAGCAGAGTTATATAGCAATGTGCTATAGTTTATACATCAGAGATTAACAGTTGGACAAAAGCTACCTGTGTCAGAAAAAAAGCACAGTTCAAGGACTCTAAATTCAGGGGACTGGCAGTCAGGATGACTGGCTTCTAATGCTAGCTTGTAGCTATCTCTAATGTCCTGTTTGACTTTGGGAGTACCTAAATTTTCTCCATATTTAAAATTTCTCATTTGCAAAAGAGCAGCAGTAGAAGTAACGTAGTAGTAGAGGTCAATTTCAGATCATTTGGAGGAAAACCAGGACATCCTCAAGGGCTTCTGTACTTGGAATCCAAATGCAAAGTGCATTAGTCGATCAATCATTCAGTCAGTAAGTATCTATTGATTATCTACTGAGTGCTCTCCAGGGTGCCAGGCCCTATGGGGGACACACAGAAGAGGGAATAAAATTATTATTTTCTTTATTAGCTGTCAGCCTTGTTGGGTAGAAAACAATTAATATGCAATAACAATGAGGAAGGAAATTAATTAATATTTATTGGGTGACTACTATCTGGCAGACACTGTTATGTTCTTTAGACTGCAAGGCTCTTTCGCATGCTATGGTATTTAAAAGTGAGCAAGTATACATAATCAAAAGCTAGACTGTGCAGTCTTTTAAGAGCTATAGAATGTTGGATTAGAGAGATATCAATTCGGCTACATTCAGGGATGGCTGCATTGAAGGGAGAGGATTTGAACTGAGCCAAGGTGTTGCACTGTTTTGGGGCAGATGAAGTTGGGTATAAAGCAGCACATTCCAGAGGAAAAGGATCAAGCCCAAAGGAGGCAAGGGGCAGAGCAAGTTTGCAATATATACAAGTATCAGATCATTATGTTCTATACCTGAAACAAACATAATGTTATATGTCATTATTTTATGTGCCTTATTTTATGTGGTGCATTTTTGGGCATATGCTTTTACCAAAACAGAGGTCTTACAGACAGACAATGGGAAGCTAGAGCCAGACTTTGAAAGCCTCATTTAAAATGTGCAGGAAAGCCAATTTAGAAGAAAGTGTATAAGAAGAAAGAAAATATTTGAAATAGGGAGAGGATGAGATTTCTAGAGTAGGGAGCTCATGTCATAAAAGATGTTTAAGAGAGATTGGTCTGAATGCAGCATATTGATTCGATTTTAGGGTGCAGCAACTAGACCATCAGGAGATTGGCTCCTTCTGACCGCATATTTCTGATTTCTGCAACACCCAGATCACAGATTTTTCTCTTATCATTTGTGGAATAACATATCCCTTAGAGATTTTAGATCTGCCATTTGATTTACTGAACCTTCAGTGACAGATGGCTTATGAAATATAAAGTGCTAATCCTACTTTGTCCAATTTGAGATTTGTCATGCAGAGATTTTCTCAAAAAGAGAACAGTTGTTTATTTGCCCAACTTTTATTTCTCTGCTGTCTTCCTATCTGAACCTTTTGGTTCAGGGTTGAGTTAAAACAAAGTCAGCAAAATAATGCCATTAATCCTTTTCCTTCCTTCAATTTCTGGGCACAGTGAGTGCCCGGCAGAGGTGAAATAAGGCCATGAGTCCTGCAAGGTCCTCAAAGCTTTGCCTGGGATAAGAAGTTGGAGACCAAAGATAGAAAGAATCAAAACAAGAGCTGCCATAACAAATTCCCTCTCTTCATACCCACTGGAGAGAGCTGGGAAAGAAGGAAGAAGAAGTCAATGGAAACAAGAGAAGTAGAGATAAAGTGGGTGTTACGGGGCTGTGGTCTCAACTCAGAACTTCACTTATTTTCAAGTCTAGGAGAGGAGCTATGGGGCCAGCTCAAGACACGCACTTGGTTCTGCCATTCCGTGCGCATCTAAGTAGACTCTTGGGTAGCAGCAGAAGCTTTTGCCTCTGTCTTTCCTCCTCTGTTCCCCTTCTCTCTCTTTTTCTATCCCACAACCCCATTCCTCTGCCAGAAAGCTGTCCTCTTTTATCTAGACCCACTGCAACTGTCCAACGGCGAAAAGAGGAGAGTCCTTCTGGCTGCACACAGGAAAGGCTGACTTTTCTTTTCTTTTCTTTCTTTTCTTTTCTACTTTTCTTTTCTTTTCTTTTCTTTTTTTCAGAGACAGAGACAGAGAGAGAGAGAGAGAGAGAATGGGGGAGGGGTAGAGGGAGAGAGAGAATCCCAAGCAGACTCCACACCCCGCGCAGAGCCCTGTACGGGGCTCATTTAACCACCCTGAGATCACAACCTGAGCCAAAATCAAGAATCGGATGCTCAACCAACTGAGCTACCCAGGTGCCCCTGACATTTCATTTTTACAAAGAGTACATTTTTATAAGTTATGCTTCAGGCCTGTGTATGTATGTATGTGTGCATGTACATGTCTGTCTGTCTGGCTCTCTCTATATATTTATCTATATTAGCTATTTAAATATATATTAACCAGACACCCTTTTATAAGCAGGGCCATGGGGGTCTTGATTTCCAAGCCTCTCTGGAATCCTCACAAATGTCTCTGACTGCCATATTTTGTCCCTCCCCTTTAATCCCTACCCCTTCCTCCTTGACTTTGTTCTCCTCACTGTCTTCTCTCTTCCCACTCACGGCAGAAAAACACACAAGGCAAGGGAAAATATGAGACTTCCTGAAGAAATATCATCTCTAATAGAGGAGACTTTCAAGAAGGTGGACTGTACAAGGGAAACCCCCAAACAGCACCACTTTTTTTTTCATTTTTGTTCATGTCCTGAAGACTTCCTTCTTTCCTTCATTGGTGGATGTGAAATTGGGTCACTTTAACCAGGGCAGTATTCATCAAGGTTCCAGGAACGGTTGTGCTGCAGCCCTCATGCTCCTTTGGTGCCTCTCACCAGAGCCCCAGTAGGGAGGAAGTAACCTCACCTCTACCAGGGGAGCTTTATCAGTCTCAGGCCTGGGCTTGGGCCACTGAACACAATGCAGGGATGTTGAGAAATCGCTCTGTGCGGGAGTTAGAGATCATCTTGTCTAGAGTCTGGATGGAACTTTCTGAACGCTTTCAAGATTCTGTTTTCTTGAATTCTGAAATCAGACATACTCCTCATTTCTAACTGTTCTCCTCCTTCCTTCTCCCTGCCCTCTCTCTTACACACACACACCCCCCCACACCCACACACACCCCTCTTTATTCTGTTTTACAGCAAAAAGCCCTACCTAGTTCCCTGTGTTTTCCTCCATTTCAATTGCATGTAAAAACATCAGCAATGATTCTAAAGCCATAAAGTTTATGATTTGGAAATAGTACATTCCAATTAGGTAATAGTGCATAGAGCATCTGTACACTGCTTCAGACCAAGTTATGATTCCTTCGTTTCCACAGTCCCCTAACCCCACTCTGTGGTCAATTTTGTAATAGGAAATGGCTAAATTTTAATAAATATTATTCAAGTTCACCCATTCTGAACTGGTCTCCAGATTACTTGTCAGTCCCTAGCTTTTCAATCACAAGTGCCCTAAAGTAATAATTCTTCATTAGCTAATCAATGAGCTTCCTTGTAGGAGCTGTGACATATATTTGAGTACTAAATAGAGGAATGAGATGGAGTAGAAATATCAACATTGATTTTTTTAAAGCTTGCTTTAATTAATTAATTTATTTTATTTTTAGAGATAGGGAGAGGGAGAGAGCATGAGCAGGGGTAGGGGTAGGGGCAGTGAGAGAGAATCTCAAGCAGACTCTACACTGAGCACCAAGCCTGATGTGGGACTCCAACCCACAACCCTGAGATCATGACCTGAGCCTAAATCAATAGTCAGACGTTTAACTGAGCCACCCAGGTGCCCCTGATTTTTTTATATGTTTGGCACAGTATCAGACAATCACAAATTTTAATCTTAACCTCATTGTGATGAGCTGAAAACAGAACAGGACATTTATAGCTAAGGATTTAAAGGTTTAAAAACATACTGGCTCTATTTGTCCTACAAGTCTGACACAGATATATTTCTGTGCTTTTTCTTCTAAGGCAGAAATATAGTGTCTTACCTGTTATGTTAAATAATCTCATTCTTTTTAGCCTATCTAAAATTCATTTTTAAAATTAAAATACTTTTTGATTCTTTTTGTCTCAGAATGTTTCAGACACACTCTGCTACATCAGAAACATTTTACACTCACATTAATCAAAGCACTGAGAAATGATTACTAAAGATGTGAGATTGATAACACTGTCTTTTTAGACAACCAGAGCAAATACCATACTGCACAGAAGATAATATTCAGTTCACATCCCATCTGTCCTCCTTCTACTTCTCAATAGACCCCCTACTAGAAGTTTTTATTTGTAAACCAAATAAGCCACCGCTCAAGATGAGAGAATTTGTTGAAATCTTCTTTACAAGCAGATCTATTTTTGAGTGTTTTTGAGTAAACAAACAAAACAAACAAAAAGAATAATCAATGGCAGTGTTTATAGAAACTGCCCAAGTGGAAAGGCAAAGAGAACAGAAGTCATCTTTCCCTTGAGGTTGCCATTCACTTTTACAAAGCTCATTCATATCAACACTCAGCAATGTCTTTTTCTTGAAAGTTCATTCATTATTCATTCAAGAAATATTTATTTGGTATCTAGTATGTCCCACACAAATTCAAAGTATTGGGGACATAAGATTCCTCTTCTCCTTGAGCTTATATTCTAAGGCAGTACTGTATAGTAGAACTATCTGCAGTGATGGAAATATTCTAAATCTATGCTGTTCCAGTATGGTAGCCACAAGCTACCTGTGGCTATTGAGAACTTGAAATGTGACTATCATCATTTAGTAAATATATTTTGTATTTTATTTAATTTTAATTAGTTTAAACTCATATTTAAATAGTCACATGTAACTAGTGGCTACTCTATTAGACAGTGCAGTTTAGGGAATTCAAGTGTGAGGTGTGTGAATGTGTGTGTGCTTGTGAGAGGGTAGTGACGGATACCATAAATACATACATGAATAAGAAACATCATATTGTATTAATTACAAAGCAGACAATTAAAATAGGGTGATGTGATACAGAGAGTTTGGAAGGCTACTTTAGGAGAGATGGTTGAGGTGGGAATCTCTAACAGGGTGACATTTTAACTGAGCTCTGAACAATGAGAAGGATCCAAGCAAAGTTCAGGGATGAGCATTCCCAGGTAAAGGAAACAGCTAGTAAAAAGCCCTGAGGTGGGAACAAGCTTGATGTTCAGAGGGAGACCAGTGTGACTGGAGGGGAGATGCTAAGTGGAGGATAATGGAGTTGAAGCTGGAGAGTTATAAATGCACCCATATTAGTTTCCTAAATCTGCCATAACAAAATACCACAAACTTGATGGCTTGAAATAACCTAAGTTATATGCTCACACAGTTCCAGAGGATTAAAGTCTGAAATCAAGGTGTCAGCAGGACCTTCTTCCTCCAAAGACACTAGGCTCTAGAACAGAATCTTTCCTTGCCTCTTCCTAGCTTCTGATGTCTCTCAGCAATTCTCAGTGTTCCTTGTCTTGCAGAGTATCACTCCAATCTCTGCCTGTGTCCTCCCAAGTCCTTCTTCTTCGTATTTCCTCAGTCTCTCTGTGTCCTCTCTTCTTCTTGTAAGGACACCAGCCATTGGATTTAGGGCACAACCTAATCCAGTATGACCTCATCTTAACTTAATTTCATCTGCAAAACCCTATTTCCAAATAAGGTCACATTCTGAGGTTCCAGGTACACATGAATTTTGGGGAGGACACTCTTTAACCTACTACAGCACTGATTTTGTAAGACTTTGAAAGCTAAATTAAGGAGTTAGGCTTTTATTCTAAATGTGATGAGATGCCACTGGGGGATTTAGAGTAAGGAGATGACTGATTTATGACTTAAAAAAATCATTCTGGCTATAAGGACATTGGATTTTAGAGAAGTCAGAGTAGAAGAATCGACACTAGTCAAGAAACCATTGCAGGAGTCCAGATGTAAGATAACAGGAGCCTGGATAAGGCAGTGCTGCTGGAAATGGAAGAAGTGGGAAGATTTGAGATACATGTTAGAGGTAAAGGGGATATAACTGATTGATTAGGTATGGAAATGAGAGGGAAAGAAGAATCAAGGAAACTCTTAGATGTGAGTTTTGAGAAAAGGGTGAATGGTGTTTCCATTTATATGCTCAGACAGAGTAGGAATGAAGTAGGTGATGTTCAGTTTGAGATCATTTTTGGACAGCTGTGCTAAGAGAGCAGCTAGGCAATTACACATACAAAACTGCAGTTCTGAGGAACCCTCAAGTCTGGAGATGTAGGTTTGGAGATTCAGGTGAAGTAACTAAGGCACAGAGAAGCTAAGGAAGTTTCCCCATGTCACACAGCTAGTATATGCCAGAGCTAGGATTTGGAAACTGGTATTCTAGCTCCAGAATCCATACATTGAACCACTGTGCTATCCTACTCAATAGCGTTTAAAAGGACCTGAGAATTGTGGAGAAGGAGGGAGGAAGCAGCAGCAATGGGGGCAAGGAGAACATCTGTTCCAGTTGATAATTGTACCTGAATATAAACACGATCCCCCGTTAGTCACTCAAGTGTGTGTTGAGTAACTTTAATATCAATGTGTACATATCTTCAGCCATTTTGAAGGAGGTGACAGTGTTATGGGAGTCCATGTTTTATGCAGAACATGTTGACTTAGACATTGTCAGGTATTTATTTAGAATAAAATATGTACTATGTGAAAATCAAAACCTACATGGCATTACTTCCTGGAAAGGACAATTACTGTAGTCTTCCTTGTTTTGCCTGTGTATCCTTGATTGACTTTCAACATAATTGGAATATAAAGAATATACATCCAGGGCACCTGGGCGGCTCAGTCCGTTAAGCGTCCAACTCTTGATTTCAGCTCAGGTCATGATCTCAGGGTTGTGAGATCAAGCTCCACGTTGGGCTCTGCACTAGGCGTAAATCCTGCTTAAGATTCTCTCTCCCTCTGCCCTTCTCTCTCTCTCTCTTTTCCTCAAAAAAAAAAAAAAAAAAGAATACATCCAATGAGAATTCTGCAATGTCCTGATCAAGTACAATCATACAAAAAGAATTGCTTATTTATAACAACTATCAGAATTTAGTAATTAAACTGCAGCAATAGTTGATGCAGTATCTTATAATTAATATAGATCAATTTTTTAAATGACTTATCCCATGAC
The DNA here is from genome assembly GCF_003265705.2 of Callorhinus ursinus. Classification (NCBI taxonomy): domain Eukaryota; kingdom Metazoa; phylum Chordata; class Mammalia; order Carnivora; family Otariidae; genus Callorhinus; species Callorhinus ursinus. Next base: position 39,458,548 of record NW_027397070.1, read on the forward strand.
TAGTGACAAATACTAAAAGGTTATAGTCATTGTATTTACTACCAAGAGAGAATATGGCATTGGTGGAGAATTCAAGCTTCTGAAAAAGGGAAAAGTAGGAGATTTTGGAAGGATATACTGTGCACTGTGGACTTTTATGTGGGGGTGTTCCTAGCTCGCCTGCCTAAGCAGCCAGTGTATTGGACAGGAGGCAACAACACACAATGGTTAAAAGCACACATGGCTCTGTGCTCTGCCACAGACTATAAGACCCTGGGAAAGTTATTTAACTTCTCTTGTCTTCATTCTTTACCTACCTCTCTGAGTTATGGTAGGAATAGAATAAGATGATACATAGAAAATGCTTATAGCGCTGCCCGGCACAGAATAAATACTCAAAAAATGTCAACCGTTTTCGGTTTCCTCACCCTGTCTTTCTGGCCTGAGTTTGAAATAATTGTCTAAGCGTGAGGTGGCAAATATGTGCTCTGTATTTCTAAACTAGCTCAGCTAGACTGCTCAGAAGCTCCCCCAGTATGAGAGGGTTCACCCTACAACCTGCCTCTTCTCTTCCTTTATCTCGGCTCTTGTGAGCTAAATGTTGCCTCCAGGAAATTATTCAAAATCCCTATTGTTAACCAGGAAATTCCACTTCTAGAATTTACTCAATTTTCCCTGACAAAGAATTAAGAATGCATACTCAGATTTAGCTGCAATGTTGTTCATAAGAGTGAAGAAATGAATTCAGAAAAAACTCAGTGAACAGCAACAGAGGATTGTTTAGATAAATTGTGGAGCACCACACACACACAATAGAATTTTAAGCAACTCTAAAAAGAATGTTGTATAAAAATAATGAATGAAAAAAATGCAGTTCATAATATATGTACTTTTTAATTTTTAAAAAACAAGCTACAATTCAGCAAATGCTATCTGGTACCATTGTTTCTAATGTATAAGTAAATATAAGCAGAGACAATGTCTGGAAAGTTTTGCAGTCACCAAAATTGTAAGGCATCATATACTCACTCTTCCCACTGGCATTGGAATGGTCTACTAGCCCATCTAGATAACCAGCCATTCTCATGTAAACTTAGCCTAACCCTTCTCTTGCTACACAGAGACTGGGAGAAGAAAGGAGGCACATTGGTTTACAACTAGAAGGTGGTAGTAGCAGTTTGCACCTGTCTAATTCTCCCCTTTCTACCTCTCAGCTTAAAAGATTTTAAGCCTGGGGTCTGTCCTGTGGTAGTGTCCACAAGTAGCTTAAGGAGTCATGGATGACAACAGAAGCAAAGAATTGTTATATTTCCTGTGTAGGACTTTGCCCATGGTCACTGCTGCGGCTCTGGGGCCATTGTCCTAGCCCTGACATAGGCCATTCAAATCATTATGATCACTTAGAGATTTAAAATTGTTTAAATAATGATCAAACTTAATTTCCCTGCCTTTTATCATTATTGGCAGTATTTGTGAAAACAAATTATAGGTCCATTTTATTACAATGTTCTTAATTATGAAATACATGACTTTCCCATCCTTTTTTAACCATAATAATTGAGCGTGCTTGTTTTAACTTTGGAAATGTGAAGGGATTGCTATGTTTTAAAGTAATCAATATTTAGGGTCATTAAATGTCCTTACAATACATTCAGATGGTCATTCCACAGTCTCTGGTTGGAGATTTGTGATCAACCATAAAGTTAGTAGTAAAAGTGTCAGTTTCACATATCTTAATGAAGATGCTATAATATTTGTTCCAATTTTTGAGATCACTTTGCAGTCCCTGGCATTTGGAAGCAAAGAAGAGCCCTTTCAATGAATATTAAAGTACTTTTTCTCCAAGCTTCAATGTTTCCAACACTTGAAACTGCAGGCATAAGTTAGCCAGTAATTTATAAATTACTAAGATCAAATTTATAAAACTAAGATCAAACTATATTGAGTTGCCAATTTTGACCTATGAAAAAATGACAATTTCATATGGTTCATCCTTGTGGTAATAAAGGTATATAAATGATTTTTTAAATAAAACCTCCTAAAACTATATTTAAACAATTATTTTTACCCAGATTTATTTGTTACAACAGGTTTTTATATGTTGTTTTTTTTGTTTTTAATCTGTAATTTACCAAGTTTTATAATCATATTGGTTCAGCTTATGTTCTAAGGGAACACAGAAACATTAAGTATAAATCATGTTACTTGCTCTAGAAAGTAAACAGGTTAAATGGACAACTAAGGAAAGTGGTCCAGAGCCGAAATGATCTTTTTGTCAATTCAACAAATTCATACTAAGTACCAGGCACTATGCCAAGTGCTAAGAACACACCAATGAACAATTTAGAAATTGTGATCCAGCTTTTTACTTAATTCTATGTAAATATTCTCCTGAATACATTTCTTATTCAGATTTTAGGGGACATTTAACTCCTATGTATGTTTGTCTCACACAAATAAAATATTATTATTTATTGTTTTATGTAAAATTATGACACCAAAAATATTTTTTCTGCAATGCTGAGTTTATTTTCTTACTTGTGTACCGTTGTCACCTCTGTTATATTTTGTTTTTAATTGTAGTGAAATGCATATAACATAAAATTTGCTATTTTCACCATTCTGGTAATATGGTTTTTTGTCATCATATGTGTAAGGAAAGTGTTAAATCTATGTACACTTAATACTGTAGATCTATGTGCGTTGGACACTGTAGATCTGTCTAATGAAGTAGCAAAAGTTCAAAAAGTAGGAACCAAATCAAGAAGACCAGTGTACCCTTCAGGAAACTTGGGAATCAGAGCATGGTACCAACTTGGCAGCAAGTACTTGATCAATATTTCCCCAACATATTTGATCTCATTATAATGTGATGATGGAAAGTCACCACAAACTCATAAAATGTAACAGGCATCTAGATTAAAGTGGGCAGTAAAAAATAGTCTCAAAGAAAATGTAAGTGCTGCTGGACAGAAGCAAAAAGTATCATAAATATGCATAATATAGACTGAAGAGTCAACATGTATTAATGTTTAGATTACATTGGTACAATGGTCAAATCTGATTCTGCATTAACTAACAAATTGAGCACCAGTTAGTTACCCTTCAGGTGACATATGCAATTTCTTTTGCTGTTCGGATTGCCCACCATTTTTTTCTTTTTAAGATTTTATTTATTTATTTGAAAGAGAGAGAGAGAGTGCGTGCGTGCGCAAGCATTTTTGAAGAAATATTGCTAACACCGGGTTTTGGGGGTTGTTTTGTTTTTGCTGAACCTATTAATATCTTAGGACAGTTTGGGAACATTGTTCTATATGCCATGCAAAACTATAAAGATTAATAGAAAGGATTTTGGCCATGGGTGGCACATCACCCCATTTTTTTTTTTTAAGTTTTATGAACACTGAGAATATCTTCCAATCTCTGTGGCTGTGAGTGATCTCCACTTCTTTATAGATTGGGGCATTAAATAGAAAGTTAAAATGACCAGTTAATTCAGGGGTTCCTTCTTTAATATATCACCTCTGAGAGACAAGGAGAAGAGCAGCTCTTTGTATATATCCCTAATCTGCTCCTTATTTATATCCCTAAAGCACCTCACATGGAACCGGGCATGTAGCAGACATGTAATGAATGTCTCCGGAGAAAAGGTAGTACGTCCTAGGTAGATACACCTGAATTCAAATTCTAACTACCTTTTACCAGCTAAGCAGCCATGGGAATATTCGTTAATCTCAGAATTTGTTAAACCTGTATTATACGATGGTGATAATTTGTTCCACGGTTGCTATGAAAATTAAATGATGTAATAAATATAATGTGCCCAGTACAAACCATGGGCACATGATAGAGACTCAATGAATGTTAGATCCCTTCCCTTACTTTATATATTCTTGATACCAGAGTCGATCCTAGAAAAAATCATAAAGTGAAGTCCCCTTCCCACTTTCCCTTTTAGTACCCAAGGCTATTGCCACTTGTGGTGGGTTACTTTAGGCTAAGGCACTATTTCTGAAGGTTTGAGTTGCCTCTTTTGTCATTTTAGACCCTTTTTTTCAAAAAAAAGTTGGTGACCTTTGAGGTTTCTTTCAGCTCATCATTCCCCTCCTCTCCTCTCTGCCAAATTCAACTTAACCTGATAAACTAGGCATCAGGGAAAACCTACTGCATATTGCCCAAGGCTTCCAGAGGCAATTTTCTGGACACAAGCAATTAGCCGCCCTAGGCAAGATTGCACAGTAGGCAAAGCTTTTCTCCTCCCTCTCCCCCACTCCATACCCGCAGGGTTCCTCAACCGCCTCCCCCCTGCCAGAGCACACCCACCCACCTACAATTTTGACTTCTACCCAAGCCTCAGATTCTAAATTCCGCCCCCCCTCCCCCTGCTCTCTCCCTATATAATTTTCTCTTCTGTTTTGGGGGTTATTCTCAGCTAGGTCCTATGAGGGAATCTGATCTAAAACTTTCTGATTGACACCTGCATTCTAAAGAAGAATGTGTTAGCATAAATAGTGAAATATTTATGGGAAATATCTCTGAACCGTTGAACTATTAAAATGTCCTTTGCTCACTCTAGGCTACCAAAGCTTGCTTGACCACTTTTATCTTTTCTAAAGAATAGAGGTCATTTCTTCTACACTTGCTTCTGAAATATTACCAATCCCTGTGATAGATTAATCAATACCAGCAGAGTCCTTCGATAACATGCGTGTCTCGGTGATTTTTTTTTCCACATTACTCTTTCACTATCTTTCCTCCACCTAAATAAATCGGAGTCTCAAATTGGTGGCCTAGGATTTCTCTGGGGCCCTGGATAGGTTTTGTTCGGTTATTTCATTGGGCCTATCATAGACACTAAGCACATATTATTCTTAGCCAGCAACACAAGCAGCTTAGCACTTCTCTAGCCTACTTCACATATTTATGTTAGCTGCCCAAAGCACTTGAGTTCGTGAGCCCCTATTCATCTCCCATCCAAAAATCATCTTCTCTATGAAGATTTGGTGAAAATGAATCTTTTGCATACTTACGGCAAGTTAGCTGCTAGTTGCTATAAAAAGCACCTGGTCTCATACACAGGGGCTCTGAATAGAATAGTTGACTGCAAATGGAGGAAGTCTCACGGCAGAGATTTCAGACGTGGCATCCGGGAAGCAAGAGCCGTTTAGAGGCTGACGGGGCTTTTGTGTGTGTGCCCTTCAGTTGCTCAGTGTAGGATGTTAACTCCTTTACCTCTAGGAATAGGAATGTCTAGTACAGCCTTGTAACTTCTAGTGGCTCTTAAGACAGTACTTACCCCTAGACCCTATATACACAGTGTCAATATTTATACAAATTTCACTCCCATTATGCAACATCTTTTCTTTTCCCCCCTCTCACATGTAAACAGAGCTGTTTGGCTCATTTGGACTACAGCCAGGACCCACTCCTTTGTTGCCTTTTCCCTCCCGTAAGCACAATAAGCACAGCCAACACGTTCTGCCCTCAATTCCCTCCATTGCCATGATGGTCCCAAGACAGTGAACATAATGACAGTAGTCATCGTTAATAAAAAGGCATAAATCTAGTGCTCTGGATCTTTGCTACGGGTCTTCCATATAGGAACCATTCTTCTGGTATTTTGGTAACTGAACCTCCTTGGACTGGAGGTTGAAAGGAGATAATATTATTCTAAATCTTATTCTTTTGCAAACAGCATCATGGCAAAATTCCAGCATAATAATACCGGACATTTACATAAGGCCCTTTCTCACAGGCATTCATAATGTTTTGCAAAATTTCTTATGCATCTTTTTCAATTAATATTGAAAGATAAGAAAGACAAGAAGAGAGGGGAGATGATTGATTCTAGATGGGGAAGGTGAGATAGGCAAAGTCTGCATCAAAGAAAGAAAGAATGAAAGAAAGAAAAATCCTAACAATGGATTCCTAACTCTGAACCTAATGTTTGTTCTTTCCACCGTCCTTCTGATAGCAAAGGGTTTTTCCTTTCCTTGAGTCTGCTACTCCAAGTCATCAAGTGAAGAGAAATGTAAAAGAACATTAAAATGGACCTTAGAATTGGATTCAGCCAAAAGACATGTTTAGGAAGGCAGGGTTTATTAAAAATGGGTTCTTAATAAAACTATTTTTTAAAGTTAAGAAACCAGTAGCAAGTCAAAATTAGGGGAAAATATTAAATAACCACAAAATGAGCTGCATCTTTGTGTATCCTAATGATAGAAGATACAAGAAATTGTTAGCTAAAAAAAGACTAGACTATCCTTAAATAACCTAGAGGCAAGCAGGAATAAATTATAATTCATCTGATAAATTTCTCAAAACAAAAATAGATCCAGCTTGGGCTCACTAGGGATTTTTCAGAGTACTAGATTTAGATGAGAAAAAAAAAAGTACGTTGAAATAGAAAAGTGGGAAGGGGAGAGTAATATATAGAGTGATTAAAGTCTGAGTCTGATTTTTAAAAAGGCAGTAAAAAGAACTAGTGATGTAATAATAGCCCCAGGGATTTAAAAAAGAATTTCCTCAAATATATCTAGGGGATAAGAAACACTGGAGAGAAAATAGGCCCATTAATAAATGACGAATGAGATGAAATGAGATTTTGAAACAGTTGGGCTACTGAACTGCACTTTTTTTTTTTTAAATAGATCTTTTAACAAGAAAACAAAAAAGGAACTAAGGACAGAGAAGGAACAAGACTTGTCAGCAGAATGCTGATAAATAACAAGCAGGGGAATTCAGTCCTTGCAAAAAATAAGGATTTTCCAAATCAGCAAACTTGGGGGATATGCCTTCTACTGGGGATAAGAAGGAACTGAGTAATTTATATTCTGAACCACATTTTCCCTTGCATCTTCATCTAGCCGAGATGATCAAACCATAAACCCTAGAAACTGCTTTAACTTCAAATCACCTGCATTGTATTCTCACTCCTAATATCCTCAGATAATCTCATGTGCTTTAACAAACATCTCCTAGTGCCAAGCGCTGTACCAGGTGTTATGAATACAAAGACTGAAACATTAGCACCTTTTCTAAATCGTTTTTTCTTTTCTTTCTTTCTTTTTTTTAATCTTTTCTAGTTGTTATCTTGGGCCCTTCCATTTCCTTTCACCGGCCTTTCAACACGCACGGGCACACTCACACATTTACCTGAAAGCATACCAGTTAATATCTTTTTCCTTTACATGACATTTACCTATCTTCTTTCCTAAATTAAAGACCTAGAAACTAAATTCCCATGAACTTAAGCAAGCCAATCATATCCCTGAAGCTCTCAGAAGGTTAATCAACATTCTTCTGAGAAACATTAACAGTTTTAACTGAAAAAAAATAATTAATGTATCTGGTTAATACTTCAGACTTTCAGAAGGATCGATATACAATTAAAAGTAGGTATTCCTCTCATCTTAAATCACCAGTCCCCTTCCCTAGAATCACTATTGAATTATTTATGTAGTCTCTCGTATATTTTTCAGATACAAACATAGGGGTATGAATATCTTTTTTTAAAAGGAAATATAAACAAGAGCTGATTTTAAATCCTGTTCTGCATTTTGCCTTTTTTTTTTTTTAAGTTGATACTTCTTTTGGGCAGCTTTCCATACCAGCACATGGAGATCTTTATAATAGCTGCGTTAAAAAAACAGCTATATAATATAGCATTTAATTGCACAGATTGCTATAATTTACTTAGCAAGTCTCCTATCCTGCACATATTGATTGCTTCCTCTCTTTTACTATTACAATGAGCCATGTTATTTATGCATCTGAAAAAAGGAGATAGTAACATACTTTTGTGCAGAGTTAATGGAAAAATTAAATGAGAGATTTAAGTGAAACCATCTAGAATGCCTGGCGCATGTTAGGTATTTTTGGTACATGTTAGCTAAATAAATGAATTGAATGAGGGCCCAAATGAACCAACGATGCTTCCAATTTTGTTTCCTATCTGATTTCTCCCCCGACTAGAATGAAAGCCTCATGAAAGTAGGGATCAATCTTGTCTGTCATCATTCACTGCTGAATCTCTAGAGCCTAGAACAGTGCCTGCATACAGTATATGTTTAAATAAATAATGGGTTAATGACTAAATATCATCAGCCATTATTCTTAGTTTCCTTTGACCCACAGTTTTAATGTAAAAGAACTTATTTAAGATGAAAGCCAGTGTAGGCTTCTTGCAAGTGAAATTATTTGTAATTTGATTCTTAGAAAGGTCAGAGAGCAAGGCCTCTCCCAGATGGGCGTGGGACGCTGGCAACTCAACCTATTCTGCCTGCCCAAGCTAATCTCACTTGAAAGCAGGCTGCTCAGTCAGCAAGTTTTATAAGCCTCTTGGGTTATCATTAAAGGCAGAAATTCTAAACGTGATTTTAATTACATTAAGGAAATAGGAATAGATGCAATAGGTACACAGCCCTTTCCCCAAGTATGAGGCCCAGGGTGGCTACCCTAGTTGCCCTGGGGATGAGCCTGTTAAAGCCATCGTTTGTGAATTAATCACTATTTTCAAATATGGATCACAATACAGTCGAGGATTTCTTTATGATAACATTACACTCCTAGCATTGCTTTCTTAATTTGGAGAGAAAGAATCAGAGTTAGAGACCTGCCTCTTCACCCTGGGTGCACCATGAGAACATGTTCCATATGGGAAGTCATCTTTCCTGTGTGTTGCAGGAAGAAAATAGGTTGCCAAACACTGGTCTCAACTAGGGTTTTCAGGTCAGATTTCTAGAGCCATGTGGTTGCATATCTGGGACAACCAAGGTCTTAAACTTGAGGGTGGTGGTATAACTGAAATAAATTGTGTTGGGCCTCCCTTGGCTCGTTCTCAACTTGTTCTTATATCAGGAGACACACAATTGGGAAATCACAGAGTAATTATTAGCACCATACTCTCTTCACTCTTCACTTCTTGAGTGGGGAAATATGCACCCCAAAGTAGAGAGTGCACTCTGAATGCAGAGCAAGAATCTTTTAAGTCCTTTTCCTGTTGCTGCCTCTCCCAGCCTCACACAGATGCAGCTGTTCCTGAAAAAAAATTGCACTCTCAATTACCAACTTCTCCAAATCTTGAATATCCAGTCCGTGGCTTCTGTCTCCTCTCCCCCCACCTCCCTGATGGTATTAGCAGTCATCGTGCTTACTCAGAAGATGTATGCTTTGGGTGCAGTTTTCCCTTCTCGACTTCAGTGCTGATTAAGACCGATACCCTTTGTTGTCAGAATTATCTCCAAGTGACTTGAAGGATTTTTGTTTGTTCTGTTTTCTATTTTTATATTATTTTCTTCTAAATATAGATGATTCAGTATTTTCTTTTCCTCCATACTTTCTATTAAGTTAGCATGTATTGATTTTTATAATAAGAAGAAAGTCTTGAATTTTAAAAAAAGTTTCTACATGCTTATTAGAGAAATTTTAGAAAATCCAGAAAAATAGGGAAAAAATTTAATCACCAAGAACACCTTGATTTTAGGGCATCTTCTTCAGTCTTCTCTAAACACACACATATACACGCACACAACCTGTATTGTTCTCTATTATTTTAATTGATATTGTATTTTGAGTATTTTTTCTTTCTATTAAATATCTTTCAAAACATGATTTTAATGGCTCCTTTGCATTTTATTGTATGGATATATCCTAATTTATTCATCCATTCCCCTGTTGTTGGAAATCTAGATTGTTTCCAATCTTTCAATACTTTATAATAAATGGTCATTAATCTTTTATCTATATTTCCTTAAAATGGATCATTAAAAATTAGAATTCTTGAGCCAAATCCTATAAACATTTCCTGAAATTTTATGAAAAATTCCAACTGTACCCCAAAATAGAGAGACCGATATAATGAACTCCCCATATGTATCACCACATAGTCTACATTTATCAAAATTATGCAAAATCTTTATTTTTGCAGTTATTGATTTGCAGTATGTTGCCAAATTGCATTCCAAAAATCAGTTGTCATGCATATCAGCGCCGGGAAGCTCCCACAAGTTCTCTAACCAGTAGTGAGTATTATCAATATCTAATCTCTGCTGGCTAATTTGGTCAGCTATTTCAAACATAAGTTGTCAGAATCTGGCATTCCATTGCCCCATTGTCCATTCCAGATTTTCTGCGAATTCATTTCATCCCACGAGGTAGTTTCTATCTTTCAAGACTGTCCGCCTATCTTCAACCCAGCAGAGGAGCTCAGACTTCAGCTGACAGTTCTCTTCGGCCTCTGGAGAATGGATGTAGCCGCCGCTCCCTCTCTGAGAGTATACTTGGTGTACCCGGGCAGTCCAGGCCCAGTTGATCACCCCATTACTTGTCGGGACTTACTGTGAGTAATGATTGAGGGTTGTTGGCAGCTTTTAATCTCATGCTAACAGCTTCCATATGTCAGCCTTCTTCAAGGTCTGCATCTTTGCTGAATAGACTGAAATTTAGAATATATAGTTAAACATGGCTTTTTATATGCATTATCAAGACTAGATTTATAGAGATATTGAATATCTCACTAGCTTAGTACTTTTATTTGATGCTAGATGTTTATAAGCAAAGAATTTTTATTATTATTATTATTGTATAAGTAATATAATGGCTCTATGGTGTACTGGAAAAATTACTAAGATGGGAATAAAGAGTCAAAGCATGGGCTTGACTCTGTTATTAACCAGTTATGTAATGCTAGGTTAGTTTTAAAATCACTCGAGATTTAATTTTGCTCTTCTCAATTTTACTAAAATCCCTTCCAGTTCTAAAATTCCACAACTTAGAAATATCTTGATATAACCTATTACCCATTTGCTATTAAAAATGCACTTTAAAAGATGATAAATAGGGTGCCTGGCTGGCTCAGTGGGTGGAGCGTGCCACTCTTGATCTGAGGTCGTACACTTGAGCCCCACCTTGGGTGTAGAGATTGCTTAAAAATAAAATCTTATTAAAAAAATTTAAAAATATAAAAAGATTATAAATAGCATGGTAGTTATTATTATATTATCTGTAGGAGTAAGGTAAGTCACTAGTGTTGTGCTGCTAATAAATGTTTAACAACCGGCTCTCTAGGGCAAAAAGCCCTGATAAATATCATTGGTCTAGTTCCATAGTATAAATACTCCCACCATGGGTAATTTAAAGCTACCAACTCCAAGTCACCGAGAGTAGAATTGGGGAGATAGGCAGAATCGTCTCATAAGCCCCTGGGAGCTAGTCTGAAACACCACTGGCCCTGCATTTATATGCTATCCCAGGTAGAATCCTTTATGCTGCAAGTAACAGAAAATCTAGCTGTCCATGGTTTAAACAATAAGGGCATTTAATTTATTCATGAGACAGGAAGTCTGGATGTAAGTGGTTCAAAAGTCATTTCAGGGGTTCCACCACATTAGGGGGCTGGGTTCCTTTCTTTGTTATTCTCTTGGCCTTCCTCCTCGTTGTAAAATGGCTGCAGTACCTCCAAGTTTTCTGTCCTAAAAAGACAGAAAGATAGTGTCCGAAGTAGGAAAGAAAAGGTAGAGCATAAGTGTATATATATATATTTTTTTTTGAGGGGGGGGTCTCCTCTTACTAGACAAGAAACATTCTGCCCAGAAACCCCAGCAGTCTTCCAGGTATGTTTCACTAGCCGGGACTGAGTCACATGTCCATACTTAGACCTATCCCTGGCAAAGAGGATCTGAATCCTCACGATTGGTTCAGACCAGTTGTGATCCCAGCCCTGGGACTGGACGTGAGGCAGAAAGAGGAAGTAGCCCTGATAAAGGCAACCCACAACAGGGTCCGCTACACATGAAAAGGTTTCAAGCTGAATAATGCTGATGGTTTCAACTATCAATTTCACTTTGATCTGATAAGTATTGAATCTGTTCAATGGGCAAGAGAAAAGAACGTTATCTGTCCCTCTTTCACCATGATCACATGCCGGAGAGTGGCTTTACTAAGGACTTCTCAGAAGTGCTCTATACACTTAAGTCCGTTAATATGCTTAGCCTTTTTAAACTTGTGTTCCTAGGACAGTATTATTTTTAAATGTCGATCCATATCAAAACTTAACTTCCAAGGAAATTTTAATTAATGTGAACCACTTCAATCAAGCTTTGTGACCATTTGAACAGTCCTTAATGAATTAAAAAGTTTAGAGTTAACATCTAATTCAGTACTTTTATTGTCATGATATGTTACTATGTAATGTGCTTCATTTTATTTATTAATAAATGCTGCTTGGTTTATGGATTAAGTTTATAATACATGTATCGAAGTAATTGGAAAGGAAGTCTGATGTGCTGTATTAAACAAGTCTCTGAAACAAATTTTTTGCGTGTGGAAAAGAGCAGCTTATAAAGCCAGAATATTTCCAACTTTGTCACCCAGGAGTATATAGCCTTTAAAAAAATACAATTCTTGCACAAACTTTGCTTCTTTAATATTATCCTAATTATCATTTATACTCCTCTCATTATTTATTTGCAAATGCAAATTTTAAAAAGGAGAAAAATGCTGCTATGCAGAAGGAAGTCTTAATAATACGACAAATGTCATTTTTTATTTTTAGTATTTGATCATAGAAGCAGTATAGGTGACAAGGGTACATAATTTGGTATTTATTTTTATTTTGTAGTGCCTAAAATTATACATAATTATGATTAAGCTTTAAATAATACAATAGAGGAATACCTCAGGTTGTTCAGGTTCTTCAGCTGAGGTAGCAAATGAGCCTATATGAACAACTAAACCAGGATTAGAGAATTCTCTGCTCATTTTAGACTACTAAGCCTCCTTCTAATTCTGGCTATGCAATATGACTAGACTGTCTAATTTAGGATGCATTATATACTTCCTAAACCTTTACGAATTTTACATTTTATCTATGTGATACTTTTTTATATCCCCCATAAAGCTAAACAATAGATGTCAAAAAGTATCTGCTGTTTGGAGGTTTTGGTTTTCGTATTATTTTGAAAAGTGTTGCCTCTGTCATTCACTCTGACATACTGAATTTAAATCTATCAAATTAAGAAATTAGGTCAAATTAACATTTCATGTAATTTAAGCAAAAGCACTGCTTGAATTATCTGTATTTAAATGTCTATTCAAAAATGATCATTTAAATGCAGGGAAGAAAAACAAAAACAAAAGCAAAAAAAAAAAAAAATCTTACTCCAGAAAAAAATGGATTGATTTATCTTTAATTCAAGTTCCAAAATGGTAGTCTGCAAGTCAGATGAAGTCCATGAATGTGTCAGTTGGTCTGTACAGCATTAAAAGTCAAAAGGTCACATAAAAACCCAGATTTCCACTTTCTCTTGAAAGTCATTTAAGAATTGGCAGGAATGGGGGGTGCCTGGGTGGCTCAGTCGCTTAAACATCTGCCTTCGGCTCAGGTCATGATCCTAGGGTCCTGGGATCGAGCCCCAAAACGAGCCCCACATAGAGCCCCGCATCAGGCTCCCTGCTCAGGGGGGAGTCTGCTTCTGCCTCTCCCCCAGCTCATGCTCTCTCTGTCTCTTTCTCTCAAATAAATAAATAAAATCTTAAAAAAAAAAGAATTGGCAGGAATGGGTTTGAATTTCCAGGTGCAGCTGAGTGGTGGCCCCCATCCCCACATCCCACTATAGACTATGTCTCTGCTGCCCTTTATCCCTGCATAGTCCCTACCATGCAATGAGCTCCACATTTACTCTTAGCACTCATATCCTGCCAGCTTCTTCCATTTAAGGCATCTACTCTGCATCTAGTTGTGCAGGTGTGCCCTGATAAGGACTCTCTCACCAAAGAAGCAAGTGGGGGCTGCTTTCATCCCCTTCCCCTGCCAGGGCTTGCACCTGAGGGGTCCTATTGCCAAGATGGACATTTTTTCTCATTTACAGAAGGAGACCCATAGCAGCCCTTGCAAGATTCTGCTCTATACCTGGAAAGTCCAAAGAGCAAGGATGTTATCTTGTCTCCTTTGGCTCTATAACCCTGAGGCTGGGCATGTCTAGGACATATAATAGGATTTTTAAGATATAAGACAAATAAATGATTCTTGAATATATATTTCTAGTTTTTGCCATCTACTAAACATTATTTGTAAGGACAGTCAAAAAAATTAAGGTGTATTTGGAAGAATATTGGCATCTTTTATAATCACCAGCCCATAGGGTCTTGACCTCTTTGAGGTGAATTCTGTGGACCTTGTATCTCCTTATTGACTGGTTAGACAGTTCCATTTTAAGAGATTCTACTTTTCCTATTTGCAATGTACCACAGTCCCCTCATGGAACTGAAGCCTGGGCACCTTACTAGCCCCTCAAGTCCATCTAGTCTGTCCTACCTTCCATTTACCCAGCTTTGCACCTGAAATTCCAATATGCCTTACAACTGAGTACACCCAAAATGTAACAGTAAATTCCATCAATCCATTCTCTACATCCACAAGCAAAGTCCTTTACAGATGTATGCACACACATGCACACACACAAATACATACAAAGATGAATAAAACTAGAAACCATTTTTGGTTCCAATCTATTTTAACCATATATTTAAAACATGTATACAAACAATAATTTTGCTCATTTGTTTACTTATTTATACTTCTCTAGAAAGGATCAGAGGGGATTTATTAAAATCATAAAAAAGAAAAAACTTATTTAAAAAATCAGGACCAAGAAAAATATTAATTAGGTTAGAAGATCATAAGCAAAGATTAGGACCCAACTGTCCAAAGTCACAAAATTATCTCTGAGATTCCTAGCAAACCAGAAGAAAAGAAAAACAAAACTAGTTTACTGATACTGCTCTGATAATACATGCCAATATTTTCCCAAAGAAGCAACACTTTTTTTTTTATTTTTAAAGATTCTGTTTATTTATTTGACAGAAAAAGAGATAGCTAGAGCAGGAACACAAGCAGGGGGAGTGGGAGAGGGAGAAGCAGGCTTCCTGCTGGGCAGGGAGCCCGACGTGGGGCTCGATCCTAGGACCCTGGGATCACGACCTGAGCTGAAGGCAGATGCTTAATGACTGAGCCACCCAGGCGCCCCGCAACACTTTCTTTAGTACCAAATTCTGAAAGAAATTTATGATTTGTGGTAACCTGTGGGCAGGGGTGGTGGCCAGGGAGAGTCGGTGATGGAATGATGTCTTGGATGACTCTCTTTACAAATGCAGGAAGACTTCATAACATTTTCTCAGGGCACTCCAAGTGAAACGTGAAGGTGTGACACAAAATATGACTCAGAGGAGGCAGTTCTACAGATGGGCCAGAAAAAAAAACGACTCAAGTAAGTAGCTTTCTGCTGATGCACTGTGATCAGAGAAGAAATCTTGAAGTGGTATTTCTCCAAGGCCAGGCCACAGACCACACATCAGAATAACCAGGGAATGCTTATTAAAACCACATATTCTGCAGACCTATAGAGTAGCAATCTCTGGGGATGAGCCTGGAAATCTGCAGATTTTACAAGTTTCTCAGGGGATTCTTAAGTACATCAGAGCCTAGAACCACTGCCCCAGAGCACTAAGTTTAGGCAGTTACAAGAAAACATAATTTTTGGCATATTGTAATATTGACATTTTCAAATAAATCTTTTATATCACTTTTATATCACTTTAAAATGTATGCAGTTAATCTTAAACACCCATATCCAATAACATCTAAAACCATCAATAAGCCCTTTAGCAGTCGAAATTTTTATATTTTTTTTTCCTTGAACTCAAGTTTCCATCCCACTTCCCCCACAGAATTTTATTCAAATGCAATGTATTTTATGCTTGGAAGACTGTTGTTGTTTTTTTTTAAGATTTTATTTATTTATTTGAGAGAGAGAGCGATAGCGAGAGAGAGCAAGCACAAGAAGGGGGAGGGTTAGAGGGAGAAGCAGAGTCCCCGCTGAGCAGGGAGCCTGCCTTGGGGCTTGATCCCAGGACCCTAGGATCATAACCTGAGCCAAAGGCAGGGGGCTCAACCGACTGAGCCATTCAGGTGCCCCCAAAGACTTTTTTTTTTTTATCACTTTATCATACTTCTCTGCAAAATATGTATGTAACACTGAAATTTTATTTTTTTATTTCCTGTAACCTTAAGATTTTTTCAGAATTGCATTAGCATTATAATTATTAGCAGTACACAACTAAGAAAAAATATTTTTTTTGTAAATAATTTTAAGTATAACAAGTTATTTTGGAAATGCTCATATTAATTGATGGGTAGACTGTTCCCTCCCCCCATGGAGTTCACATATTTATAGGTGAATATTACCACTAGAATAATACAGGCTTCAGCATCAATTTTATTTATACTATTTGCTTTGCATCCATTACTCACTGAGAAAATTTGTTTACACAAAAAAGTAGATAGGAATGGAAGGTGTTCGTTATAGCAGTGTCACTGAAATCTTTGAACTCTTTCTGAATTATAAGCTAAACCTATATAGTAATTTATCGTCAAATCTCATTTGTAATAAATTTAAGCTGACAATTTGATTAGGTCATCCTTCCATTTTGTTGAAAGCAAAGAAATGGAAACCACCTGACCTGCAAAATAATTTGTAATCCAGTCATTAATAATCATTCTCTCTCTTAACCCCAACACCAACGTTTTGAATTGTGGTTAGTTTAATGCCCTAGAGGTTTTTAAAACACATCCCCAGAGCAAATCACTGAAGTAAGATTGTTTCTCTTACTTCAAGTCGCCCAAGTAAGATTTCAGATGGTTGAAAGGTATTCCATCTTAACAAGAGGGAAAAATGTGATTAAGAAAAAGGAGATGGGGAAGGTGGCCGAGGGGTATTTGCAGGCAGATCCATTTCAGTAAAGACTACCTGTGGAAACTGAGGATCCAGCAAAAGACTCATTGAAAACCACCCTCGTTTCCTCATTTCTTGAAATGCTTTTGTGAAAGTTCATATACCTCAGTTTGTAGACCGTTGTACTAAGTATCTGGACACACCGAGATAATGCATCACTTTCAAGAAGATCTCAACAATAACACAGGGAATTCAAGAGTCCTGAAATGTATCTCAGTCATAACCGCCAGGATTCACTCCAAATGTAGATGCAGCCTAGCTTGGGACAGCTATCAAGAGGTCAAACAGACAACAAAGTGGTTCTAACAGCCAGCACAGGGAGATGTGGGTGATCTTTAAAAGCCTATGAGTTTTGCTTATGATTTTGCCAGCACTTCTTTCCTTATTTTAGTTAATGGAATTTGCATAATGTCTTTAAGGGTTGAGCTGCCTCTGGGTCAGAACGGCCCAGAAGGTCCTCCCAGAAGGTGAGGTACCTTCACCCTCCCTACCTCTGTCCCAGAGATAATGTAGTCTGTCAGTTATCCCTATTCAATACTAGTTTTTGATTTTAAGTTCTTTATTATAAAGCCTGTATACATTATTACAAGACAAATACTCTTCTTGAAAGTCATATTCCAAGTTGAAGAAACAAAATTACAAAATTCTGTAATTTTGTTGCCACAACGAAAACTGAGGGAGGGGAGGATAGGAAAGCTTCTTTCTCTCTCTCTCATTTTTTTTCCCTTAATATGAAAATAATTGCCTCTACTCTTGGAGACCTGGCTTAATTAGACTAATCTGATTTTTTTTACTGGTAAAACAACACTAAAATGCTACTGTTCTGAGTTCTCTAATTATAGAGCAATCACGCTTTTTCTTAACAGATACTAAAATCAAATGCTATAATGTTGGATGAGGTCATCGTGAATAGCTTGTTATAGGGCTATTTTGAGGTACCATATGAATTTCAGTGGATATTATGCAGTGACAAAGAAACCATGTTTACTGCAGAAAAAAAAAACTTATAACTTGCTTAACTTATGAATTGATCTAAACATTGGTGAGTTTCCACAAGCTATTTCGTAAGAAGTATGTTCGCTGACCATAACCTCCTGTTCTTCTACCTTAGACTCCTTAAATTCAGCCCCTTCCTGGTTTCCCCTCTTAGCCACCAGCTCTTCATTTTCCTCCCTGCATAGTTGGAACGCCATGATCCACCCTCTCCTTGATGGATCCTCTTACCAGCATGCTCAGCCCCCTTACTCCTTGAACTTCTGCTTATCCATTCTGCCAAGTCGCGGCTCAGAGTCAAACAACCATCTGTTCTCCCTACTATTGCTTCTAGCTTGCCAAGGACTGCTGGAGAAATTGTATAACTGCTGATTCATGCCATGACAAATCTGCAACTCCAAAACTCACCTTGACCTTTAGCACTACTTGGCGATCCTTTTACTCTTGCCTGGTTGGCTTTCTTTTTCACTGCTCAGGTGCTATTCCAAACCTCAAGTCATTGGTCTTCCCAAGTTTTCCACCATGTTTCCTCAATCAACAGATGACCTAACTTTCTACTGCAGGAAAAATCAGTGTTCAACTTCCCTCCTTTCCACTTCTTTTTTTTTTTAATAAAGATTTTATTTATTTGACAGGGAGAGAGAGAAAGAGCGCACACCCACAAACAGGCAGAGCAGCAGGCCCCACGTGGGGCTCTATCCCAGGATCCTGGGATCATGAACTGAGCTTAAGGTGGACACTTGACCGACTGAGCCACCCAGGTGCCCCCCAACTTTCCACTTTGGATGGTCATCTATACCTTCACCCTCCCTACCTCTGTCCCAGAAATAATGTAGTCTATCAATTATCCCTATTCAATACTAGTTGATTTTAAGTTCTTTATTATAAAGCCTGTATACATTATTACAAGACAAATACTCTTCTTGAAAGTCATATTCCAAGCTGAAGAAACAGGCATTGGAATGTTAGGGAAAGAAAGGTGCTGATTGGCTACAGAAAAGAGCACATCAGAATAGCAAATGTTCTTCTCCGAACAATCATTTGCAAGCAAGGACACAAAGGAAGGTGAGTTGGCATGCTGTGTGCTCACCAAGTGTTTTAAAATTCTAACATTATTCTGCCAACCAAATGTCAAGACTGAAATTTAAAGAGGCCATGCTTTAGTATCAATGCCATTTTTGTTTTCTATTTGCTACCACCTATATCTACAGTCTAAAAAACTAATTATAATAATAATTTTTAAAAGATTTTATTTATTTGTTTGTCAGAGAGAGAGAGAGCACAAGCGGTGGGGAGTGGCAGGCAGAGGGAGAAGCAGGCTCCCTGCTGAGCAGGGAGCCCAATGTGGGACTCGATCCCAGGACCCTGGAATCATGACCTGAGCTGAAGGCAGACACTTAACCGACTGAGCCACCCAGGCGTCCCCAAACTAATTATAATTAGTCCACTTAGTTCCTTCTTTTAACTGTGTGGAGATTGCTCGCCCTTGTTCAACCCAAACTTTTCATGGAAACTCCCAGGATAACCAGTGTGAATTACATTGTGCTTCAGCTGATATGGCTGTTCTAATTTAATGTCATGTTACACTAGCTATCATACATAACTTACAAGTGACACATACTTGCTTTAGAAAAAGTATTTGTTGAGACCGCCTAAAGAGAAGTTTTGCTGGGCGCCTGGGTGGCTCAGTTGGTTAAGCAACTGCCTTTGGCTCAGGTCATGATCCCGGAGTCCCAGGATCGAGTCCCACATCGGGCTCCCTGCTCAGCAGGGAGTCTGCTTCTCCCTCTGACCCTCTTCCCTCTCATGCTCTCTGTCTCTCATTCTCTCTCTCTCAAATAAATAAATAAATAAAATCTTTGAAAAAAAAAAGAGAAGTTTCGCTATAGGAGATATGTATCAGATCCAACCAGGGGCAGATCCAGGGTGTTTTTGGGACCCTGAAGTGTGTATAATTTGGGGAATTCTCTCCTTCTAAATAAGAATGCAAAATTGTGGATATAAAATGAGGTACATGGCCTTTGAGAGAGGTCTGTAAAGATGAAGTGCTCTGAAGTTTAAGCTTCGTTAGCCTCATATAAATCAGCTTTTTTGTATTTTGTATTACTTAGGGCATTATACAATCCCCAAACCCAAACCAACTGAAACCACACTAAAAAGTGACCACCTGACATGAGACAGAATCTTCATTAAATATTACATTTAATTCTCATTCCAATCTTTTTATTTACCATTCTCATTTTTACAAAAGTGGGACCTAAGGCTCAGAGAATTTGGTAACTTGCTCACAGTCAACTCCCTTCTCACATTGAAGCCAAGATTCAAACCAAGATCTGACAAACTAAATCTTGTGTTATTTCCACCACAATAGTCGGCCTTTAAGGTTTCCCAAAACAGGAAGAGGTTAAGTTTCGTTGGAGGATGCCCTTAGAAGATGCCTAGAAATGCCCAGTTAATACTTGAAATTGACATGACTTAATTCACATTTGAGAGCCTCACTAAAAATACTGCCCTAAAACTGTTTTTAAAGGGCATGAAGAAACAATTGTGTAACTCTTTGAGTTATTTTCTGCTCACTAAGTTACATAGGTGAAGATAGAAGATCTTAGGGTCTAGGAGAAATGTGGTTCTAGTAAGGAGAGAAGAATGGGGGCAGAATCAGAATCTGGAGGTAAGTGTAGAATTACAGCCTCTCAGGAAAAAGCCTGGCTGTGGAAGGACATACTTGATAGTATGGATTTTTCACAAATTATATTCTCTTGCTATGTGCCCAATATTATTCTTCCTTGCCACTGTAATATATCAAGTTTTAAAGACAGGAAAATAATGACGATTGGCTCATTACTCAATATTATACCCATTCCTTATATTTGCCAGTTTGGCCTCTATTTTTCAAAAATGTCTCTTAGAGGTTTTCTCTCCTTCTCCTAAGACCCTCAGAAGGTAGATGCTTTATTTATCTTTTCCTTACAGAATCTGGCACTGTGCCCTACAGGTAGTAGACATTTCATGTAGGTTAATTGCCATGGAAGACAGTGTTCATGAATTAATTTTGACCAGCCACCATTTTCTAGGAATTCCATAATATAGATACGTTCTGATTCTATCCCATTCAAAGACTCCAGAATAAAATATTGGGCATTGGTTAAAGCTAAGGAAGAATTAATCAGATGTATCTAATAGTATTTTCATTCATCAAGCTGTCATTGATGTTGAAGATACTTCAAAGACCTGTTGATTCTGTGGTCTTAGGGCCATTGTGACTCAAGCTGTAGCTAAAATCAGTCCAATGCAACAGGAGTTTCAAGAACAGCAACAGAAAAATGATGACTTAACTGAATGGAACAAGAAGGCACATACTTCTAAGAAGACCTCTCTATCCTTAAGAGTAGAAATTTCCCTTCAAGATGACAAGTGGTTCAAACCCTTCAGGATCTTACTTGCCCTCAAAAACAAGGTGAGTCATGGACAGAAGATGCCAAGTGGTAACTATCTAGAGGGAAAAGTAGGGTCTCTATTATTAACTTAGGCTAAAGGTAAATATTATTTTTCCCACAGATGTTCCAAAATAGATGACAACTACTTGAAGGAATTGAATGAGGACTTAAAGCTAAGGAAGCAGGAACTGCTAGAGATGCTAAAACCTCTTGAAGATAAGAACAATCTCTTATTCCAGAAGTTGATGTCTAACTTAGAGGAAAAACAAAGAAGGTAAAGGCTCTCTCTACTCAGGGTTTCCTAGAGGGGAAAAGGCTGGAGAACTTTAATCCAGAGGATTAACAATGATTATTTACATTTTTAAAAAGATTTAGACATTTAGCCATAGTAGATAAAGAATTTGTAACCACAAAATCAGTGGAAAGTAATCCTTTGCTTTATTTTAGTAAAATTAAATATGATTCAGCTCTCATATCAAGGGGCTACAGTTACTACTCTTCTTCCCTAAGATGTCCACCTAAGAAACTGAAAAGAGCCTTTAGTATTTCAGTCTATCATGGTTACACTGATAGCTCCTTATTCATGTTTGTGGAATCACTTTAGGTTAGATGACTCTGTTCTTCTCATGCCAAGCAGTGAAATAGAAAAAAACTTCTGGGCCTAGGAGTCCTCTGGATTTAGGGTCTGGCTTCTCTAAATACACTAGGCAGATAAAAATCTCAACTCTTATCTAGGGCACTCACTGTTCTTGAGACCCACCAACTCTGTTTCCTTTCTAGTCTCAGATAATCTCACCTTAATGACTCTACCTTCATTCTCTACCCTTACTGTAACCATCTCAGGGAGCTCAGACTTTTGGAGAACAAAAGCCAGGCAAAAAGTTGTGGTCAAGCACGAGCTGCTTACAATGCAGAAACAAACTTCTCTTAGGGTAAAAGAACACAAAGTTTCCTTCTCTGCTTGTAATTAAGGAGGAAAAAGTATAATAAACATAAACATAAGTTAATGCCTTTAAAGAATAAAGTAAGTCTTTGACTTACTTGGTATTGATTCAGATTTTATTAGAAACTTCTTGATGCCTTGGATTGTATGTTGGGAACTACCATAAGGATATAAGGGGTTTTCCCAACTAACTCAAATGTCTTTTTTATAAAGAAGCAATATAAACAGAGATGAGGTAGGGCATAATTCTGGGATTTATGCTGAAGACAACAGATTCTTTGACCTCCTTCTTCACCCGGCAAAATCATCCTTTCTACTTCAAAAGCCATACACCAAAACATTTTTCTGAAAGGGTGAAGAAGAGCCTCACTGGCTGCTGGAGACTAAGTTTTGAGCATTATTGAACACAGAATTCATTATAAAGGACATAGCTGAGGCAAATGTTGATTGGGGATGAAATTATCCTATAGAGATCTTCTATGTCCAGAAGGAATTCCAAAACTCCTGTGATTTTAACACCCATCTCATTCCCATGGTAGTGTACTTTCTGACTGCTTACAGAATAGTAATATTACTCTTTAGGAAGTATTATGTTTTGTGATGTCTTTCTCTTCCTTCCAGTTTGCAGATCATGAGGCAGATCATGGCAGGGAAGGGGAATGAAGAATCCTCAGTCATGGAGCTCATTAAGGAAGCAGAAGAGATGAAGCAGAATCTGGTAAGAGGTTGGTGGACACTCCAAGGAATGGCCTCCTGTACAAGTCTCAATTCAATTGCTATCATCAAATGTGGAAGGAAAGACAGAGAGCTCATCTCTAGCATCTAAGGCTCTGATACTCATATCTCCTTGATCTAAAAAGGAATCAGATGAAATGTTGGGCAGACTCAGGACTAACTAGCAAAAATTCTATTTCTTTGGCTTTTAAAAACTTTTCATCTAGGGGTTAGTAACACAAGCATATTAACCCTTCATATTTCATAAAGAATAGAAAATACCAAAGTAAAATAAAAGAAATGATTTGTTCTGGGAGATTCATAAGATTTTTAAAAACCGACAATGTAAAGGATCTTAAAAATTAGAAATCAGTAGTCTGCACCCCAGAGAAATTGCCGTATGATCAGAACATCTTAAGTGTTGTGTGAAGAAGTCATTTCTGTTGATATCATATTACAATTACCATAATTATAGTTATTATTCAAAATTGTTATTATTTTTTACTATCATCATCATCAAACTCATCTCTCATGTTCCTGGATTTTGGGCTAGACTTTTTTATTGCCTTCCTCTATGGTTTTCTATATACCTGCATCCCCACTCCTTTCTCCTCATCACTTAATAATTTCTTCCAACTTCACTTTAATGACTGGACAAACACGTTTCTGTTTGTTTGGTTTTTTTCCCCCGCCAACAGGAAAGGAAAAACAAGATGCTTCGGAAGGAAATGGAGATGCTATGGAACAAGGTGTGCCTCTAAGGATCTCTTGATAGTATTATCTTACAGACCCTAATGAAAAGAACTTCCCTTTCCTCTTGTCCCCATTCTCATTTGCCATGTCCCTGCTTCCACCCATGCCTCATTCCAATCCATTGTTTGCACAGAAGCCAAAGTGATATTTTTGAAACAATCAAATCATGTCACTTTCCTTATGGAAACCATTTATAGCTGCTCCTTATTGTGGCAAAATATGGCTATTGCCTACCTCTCTCCTCTCAAAGAAGTCCTCTCCTTACTTTCTATGCAACCACCACACCGGCCTCCTTGTGGATTCTCAAACATGCCAAGACTTTCCTACAAGCCTTTTGCTCTTGTTTTATCCCTGGCCTGTAATACTATTTTCTTTTGGTTGACTCATTCTCATCCTTCCGATCTCTGCTTAAATGTCACCTCCTCAGGGAGGCCCTCCTTGTTTACTCCGTCTAAAATAGGGCACCCCTCTCCTACTTTCTATTATAGAACCCTGTTCATATCCTCCATAGCACTCTTTATAATTAAGCTTATTATTTTTACTTTTTTATTATTATTATTTTACTTGTTTCTTGTCTCCCTGACCCCCTCTGGAATACAACCTCCTCCAGTTTCTTGATTGCTTTGTTCATCTCTGAATCCCTAGCATGTAGCACAATGCTTGGAACATAGTAGACAATCAATAAATGTAAGTTGAAAGAATGAATGTATAAATATATAATTCTAATTCTCCTATGATTTTGCAATGATCACTTCATTGTTTAAAACAATAATAGGGCCTTTTGCTGGGAAACAATGTGGGAGGTGGAAATTCCTTTGTGGACTAAGTCCTTGAGATCCGAGTGCTTTTTCAGACTATAAAACTAGAAGAACAGATTGTGTCTTGCAATATAAATGATATAAAGTGTATGGTGTGATTTCTGACTGTTTTTTTCATCTGGCCTTTCCACAAATAATCAGGATAGCATCAAGCCCTGCATCTTGACCTGAGATCTAGTCCTACTTCTCAGAGGCAGCTACAAATCAGTTCTATGAATTGTCAGTTTTAGTTCTTGAGTGTTTGAGTCCTTGTGATAGGAAATGTGCCAACACAATTCCTCTATCAAAATCCAGCTTCTCCAAAGCTCCCAAAAGATTTTTTATAAGTGATGTCCACATTTATTAGCTTGTGATTGGCTTCCCCTACTCATAATTTTAGACAGTGAGAAATGGAGAGAGAATGGTATGCCCAGTGGTTAAGAACATAGGCTTCAGAGTCCACAAGGTCTGGTTCAAATTCTTCTAAACAAATGACTTAGCCTCTCCAAATCTCTTTTCTCATTTATAAAATGGAAATAAAAATAGTCCTATGAGGGTTAAATGAGAAAGTTTATAATGTAGTAAAGTATTGTAAATAAGTAATGTGTAAGTAGCTTACAGTAGCGATGGCATATAGTAAGTGTACGTTAATAGGTTTTATTATTATAAGGTATACTCAAGACCAAATGGAAGGGCTTGTTCCATTCTGAACCCCATTTGGTAGTACACTTTTCATGTCAAACCCTGACAAGTTGCTGACTGGCAGAAACCAAAAGCTTTGACTTATGTTGGTTTTCCACTTCCCTCACTAATTCCCACTAATTTAAAGCTTTGCCAAAATGTCTCTCTACAGACATTCGACACAGAAGAACTTGGTGGTTAACAAAAAGCCCTGCAGATAAAAAACAAAGCAGACTTGCAGGACAGGAAGGCAAGTGGACTATATAGCACTTAGAATTTCAAGGTTGTTGATGCCACATTGCTGGAAACAGCCTGTTGACAATCAGGGCTAATTTGGGTAGGCAGATAGTTAGGATTTGGGCCTTTAGGTTATGTTGGATTTACTGACCGCTGAGACATTGCATTTCTTTTCTGGGACCTTCTATTCCTTTAGCTCTCTTCTTTTATCCCAGGTTCCCAAAACCCCCTCATCACCTAGGAAGACCAAAAATGAACTGGAGACATCATGTGCAGAGAAAGTGAAGGAGAAAAGGAAGGTAGTGTGATCTTTCTGAACGGTAGTAGCTTTTAGAGCTGATAGATTAACATTTTTAATGTAGCAGTCATCTGTCTAAACTACAGTGTGCTTCTGAACTGATACAAATTTTATAGGAAATCTGGTTCCCTTGGGATATTATATTTGAGTTACAGTGACACTGCAAATTTCTGGGAAATCACATTAGCGGGGGCAAAGTAGGAGAAAGTACACCAACAATGACAACTAAACAATAACTATGTGATGTCAAAATAATAGCTAATTTGTTTTTGAACATTTATTTATAAGTATTATGCTAGAATCTAATCTTCCCACAACAAACTTTTTCAGAGAAAATGATTCTATTAATTTAGCCTTTAGTATTTGGAGCAATGAATTATACAGGTGAGGCCCTACTAAAAGGACTAAAGAGTTGAAACCAATTTATTAGTGAATCTATGACACTGTGCTTTTGCTATAAAGTCTTTGCAGCATATTGAGAACACTGATTTCTGATCTCAATTTACTTTGTCACGCAGAGGCTCTTTCTTCCACCAGGAAAAGCAACAGAGGAAAATGGAATGGGTCAGGTCCAAGGAACAAGCCAACATCCTTCAGGTACTAAGATCTTCCAAAGTTGAACATGGGATACGATTTCATTCAGATAATGTAAAGTCTTTTAGTCTCATAATATTCATCCCAATTCCCGCATCTGGATTACCAATTATTATGCTAAAAGAAAATGTTTCATGGAGAGACAGCTGCAGAGACCTGTCTCCAGCTTCACACTGAATAACTTAAATACATTTTTCCCCCTATAGTCTTGGTTTTGTTCTATTTGAAATGGGGGGAAATCACAAATACTTTCTGCCCAGCTTTAAAGACTGGACATGATGGGATGATTTTAAACTTCTGAGTAAAAAGGATGAGGTTACAGGTGCTTTAGAGAAGCCAGTACTGTATGAGTAGTTGCGAAAATGTTGTCTTGTAGAATGACTTTAATGGTAAAGTGATTGAGCTGAGAATTGAAGTCTTGAAGAACTACCAGAAGGCCAATGACCTGAAATTATCCCTATACTTACAGCAGAATTTGGAACCAAAGCAAGCATATTTTAATCTTCCTGGGTCCCGAGGTAGGTGGAGTATCATAGGTACACAGTTTGAGGTTTTATTTTATTTTACAGTGAAAATTCCATTACTTATGATCAACACAATGCCTGGCACACTGTAAGTTAAATGTTAGTAGTGATCTAATAAATTTTATCACTATTGTTATTATTACTCAGAAGCTCTTGTAAAGTAAGGATTCCTCTGGAGGAAATGAAATTTTCTTTTGTAAAGACTAAGTTACATACTATGTACTTAGTATACGTGGTTGGTACAAAGTTGACCCCTGAAAAAATATTAGTTTCCTCCCCACTTGCACCCCTTTCCTAGGAATTATTGTAGTTTGATCTCATGAATTTTGTTGGAATAGACTCTGCTACTTCAGAACAGAAGGCCAAAGACATAGACTTCTGACAATGGTTGTGAGTTTCACCAGTCCAGATATTTCTCCGAGATTTTCAGCATTTGCCCCCAAAGAATTTATGGCATCGTTAGAGGAAATTGTATAGTTTACCATAAAAAAAATAAAGGAATGGCTTCCAAGGGGCAGAAGAAAGAGTTCTTAAATTTTCAGGGATCTATGAATCTGAAATCTATATTTTGAAGAAAACACATTCAATGAGAAATCATGGTTAGCGGATGGCAATATTTTATCAGTAACAGTATCAGTATGTATATCTCTCATTCTTTTTTTTTTTAGATTTTATTTTAATTGATTCATTTGAGAGAGAGAGCTCCAGAGCTTGAGAGAGCAAGAGTAGAGAGGAGGGGGAGAAGCAGATTCCCTGCTAAGCAGGGAGCACATTGCAGGGCTCCATTCCAGGATCCTGGGATCATGACCTGAGCCAGAGGCAGACACTTAATCAACTGAGCCACCCAGGTGCCCCTGTATATCTCTAATTTCTTCTCAATCTTATTCCATAAAGGGCTTGAACAGCAGATAAAATCACACACAGCACATAAGATTAAATAAATAGATGAGTAAATCAAGCCAAAGGAAAAATAAGTTGAAGCCACGTAGATACATGAAAATGTATAAATAAAGTACTATATAGTTGGTAGAAGTAGGCTTCAAACTTGGTTCCGGATTTCCCAGAAAAAGAAACATGGATTTACGGTGTTCACAAAATAATAATAAATCAATTGCTCAAGAAATATAGCTTTTACTAGTACTGATATCAGAGAGAAATTTCTCCTCCATGGAGACAGGACATTCTATATGTGTTATAGTAGCTAATGTCTTCAATAATATTTCTAAAATGAATTCAGAATCTAAGTATTCTAGGTTGTTTCTTATCTTTTTGTTGGCACAATCTAATAAAAAATATTAATTTGAAATTTTAAAAAGCAATGGGTCAGTTCAAGATGATTTGGTCCAGGTACATAGCACTGTCAGTCTAACTTGACTCATATATAAAATTTTCAAAATCTAGAAGGGTGGATCGGCCATCCATCCTTTAGCCAGTGCTCCACTTATATTTTTTCTTTTTTTTTTTAAGAGTTTATTTTTAAGTAATCTCTACACTCAATGTGGGACTTGAACTTACGACCCCAAGATCAAGAGTCACATGCTCTATAGACTGAGCCAACCAGGCGCCCCCCCTCCACACGCTTATATTTTTTCTTTTAACTGTTGTTTTGATAAGAATTGGGCAGCAGAAAGCTTGAGATTTTCTTCTCAAACAAGAACCTAGAATACAATCAGAAGCAATAATAAATCATTAAGGAATAACTTAAAAAGCTGGAGGAGAGGAGGGTACAAGGAGGACAGATCCTTGTTTTACTTGGTTTAAAATTAGCTGAAGGTTCACCTCAAGGGATCTTAGAGTAAGGAGTTAAAAATCTTCTAGCTCCAGATTCAAATCAAGCCAAGATTAGTAAACAGTGAAGGATTCCATTCAATTCAGTCACCTTAGGGGATTTCTTTTTTCCCAGTACACAGGATCTTTGAAATTTGGACTTAGGACAGCCCACACATCAGTACTCTCTTTTCTCTTCTCTTCTCTTATGCTTCTGGAGAGTTTAGTGACAGGGCACTAAATTTCTAGTTACCATCAAGGCAAGTAGCCGCAGGCATGTGTGACCCACTGGTCCCGTGCTTTATGATTGTGCATTCACTGAACACTGATTACAGGCCAGTTTCATTTTCTAGCACACACACATACAAAATCTTTGGGTTTGTTTGAGCCTAGGTGGATCTGAGTCCTAGATTTTGGTTATCTTGACCCATTTGTTTAATTATTGAAAAGAAAACAAAAGAAGCATTAGTTTTCTTCACAGAGGAATTTTTGTTGTTGTTGTTCACAGAGGAATTTTTAAAGTAATTATGTTTAAGATACCATTACCAACAGTGATATGATAGGGAGGTGGTTTAGTGGTGCTCATGTTTCCCAACTTCTGTGTCACTTGGTCTGTTGTTTTCAATACATTCTGTTTAGATTGACTTCTTTAATTTCTTAAATGCATCCCTGGAAAATAAAATTAATATTACTGTTTTCAATGAAAAACCAATATAGCTTTCCATAATTGAAAGTAAACTTAATAAGGATACTGAAAAACAAAATTTTAATGTTCTAACCAGATGCTAAAGCCTGAGGTCTGTTTTATCTTTATTAAGAAGTAAGATTAGCAAGATGTAGAGAGTTTTCGAGAAAATCAGCAACAAACTGAAACTTTCTCCTTGAGGCCATCAAATTTGAAGAATTGAAAAAGGAGTAATTGTTTCACTGTGATTTACATAGTGTTTGTTTAATGCTGTGTTCTAGCACCTCCTAAATTTATCTCAGTTGCCACTCAAAATCATCTTGCCATCAAATTTTTGGAAACAGTATTTTAATGGCAAAAGCACTGCATTTAGAGTCAGATATATGAGTTGCAGGCCTTATTCTGAAGCTGAACAGTTAAATAACCTGGGCAAGTCATTTAGTTTCAGTTTTTTTCTTTGCCTAAAGCAATCCAAACGTATTATAGAGCATGTTGAAAGCATGTGGTTTTGTGTAATGCTCACGATGACTCTGTGGAGTAGGTAAAACAAGAAACTAGTTCAGAGAAGCCAGGCTTCTGATTCTGTATCTAAAACTCACCTTCTAGAATGTGCGGAAAATGGCAGTGTTGAAGTATGGGATGTCTCATGACTCTTCCACTTCTAAAGGCTATGATTTAAATCCAAACTTATCACTGTTTAATGTATAATACTCCCAATGAAGACTCATACTCCCTAAGGGTAATTTGGTCCGTAATAAAACAGTTCAAAATGGGTTGACAGTTTGTAATTCTGCATTTATCCCAATAGGTGGCACCAATCACATCCAGGCTTCTAGTCTACAAATAGTGGTAATTCAGGAACCCTGATATACTGTGGGAGAGATTGGTCTTCTATTACCCTTAGGACAAAATGTGCTACATTTATATATCAAATGAAAAAAATTTTTTGATGTTTTCTGCCATTCTCTGTTGCACTGAGGTGTATTACTGGCAGCCTTGGTTAGACCTTACTAAACTCAGTATTTTGCTGTACAATCCTTACCTGTTATTCTACTCCTTGAACTACAGTTCCCT
Source organism: Callorhinus ursinus (assembly GCF_003265705.2). Taxonomy (NCBI): domain Eukaryota; kingdom Metazoa; phylum Chordata; class Mammalia; order Carnivora; family Otariidae; genus Callorhinus; species Callorhinus ursinus. Next base: position 39,488,814 of record NW_027397070.1, read on the forward strand.
CCACCCAAAAACATCCAACCGTCCAATTCCTTCACAATCCCTAATACCATTTCTTTCCACCACAGATAAATCAGGTAATCGGGACACTGAATTATAAAATGAGTTGAACAGTTATACAAGGTGGTGATTTTTTGAAATTTAAGAACTTAATAATGTTCCTAGATACGGTTCATTTTCCTCTAGTCTCAAAAGAATTGAATTTCACAAACCTGTCTTAAAGGGTGAAATGTAGTTTTGGACATACCTCCCCGCAAATCCAGGTACAGGTCCTTCTGTTCTGCACATTTCCAAGTAAAGGAAAGGTTTCTCCCACTGTTCTTTGCCAAGAATCCTTCCTCCCGCATCAACTGTCCTGTGTGCTGGTTGGCTGTGTTGCAGTAGTGTGAACTATTTGATTGGCAAAATATTATTAATATTGTGTTAATATTAGTTTGTTACACTTTAAGCAATCCCTACTTGCAAATTCTCTTGAGCCCCTGGTTATAGCATTACCATTGTCAGTCTAATCTGTTTGGCATACTGCCTCACCTAGTCTTATAGAAGAGAAAAACATTTTACACAGAGTGCGTGCCTTCTGGGGACGGGTCACATGTGAAGGGATTTACTTTCCCACCAGTGTAAAATTACAATTTGACCCAGGCTGTGTAACAGCCCTTCCCTGGCTTCTGTAGAGTCAAGAGAACAGTTTGTGGCCTTTGGCATCCACCTACCTTAAAGAGTACAGGCAAGAAGTAATCTTTAAATTCAGCTGAATTTCCCATCATGCCTGCCGGTAGTTTAAAGAAGAAGTTTATCTCGGGTAATAATGTAACTGACAATAAGACATTTGATTCTGACACTTCGTTTTTCTCCTCCCCTCCCCGTCCCCCACCAAACTCATCCTCTTGGCATTTTTTTGAGGTCTTTTGAGAAGAAGCTGAAGGTTGGATGTGATTATTTTGCTACACTTATAAATTCAGATGAAAGCCCGGTGAGGTGGGAAATGGATATTCTTGAGACCTTATTTATTCTCTAACTCCCTCCTTTCCCAAAGCAAGTCATTCTTCCTGGCTTTAACCTTTACTTCACTTTAGTATGACTCTTCCTGATGGCTGAAATACACTTCAGTAGGTGCTGCTGAAAGGAAAATAGTAGTGTTAAGTTAAAAGGCTGAAAGGCAGGGGTGGAAACCCACAGTTAACTTGAATCTGGGTCCTTGATAAATAGTAATGCTCTCGAATACAGGCTTTTTAAAGCTTTGAGGCAACCTGAACTTTTTGAATGTCAAAGTTAGGTTTATGGTTTGTAGTACTATGTAGTAGTTACTATAGTAACTAATAGTAGGTTATGAAGTTAATTTCTAAACTAAGTCGTTTTTTTACTTCCTATAAAACCCCACAGAGGGATGCCTGGGTGGCTCAGATGGTTAAGTGTCTGCCTTCAGCTCAGGATCATGATCCCAGGGTCCTGGGATCAAGCCCCGCATTGGGCTCCCTGCTCTGCGGGGAGCCTGTTTCTTCCTCTGCCTGCCGCTCCCCATGCTTGTGCTCTCTCTCTGAGACAAATAAATAAATAAAATCTTTAGAAAAAAAAAAACCCACAGAAGCCCAGGGGGAGGATAAAATTCTTCTTTCCTAAATATAAATTCTGAAGGTTGAAAAAAATAAACTGTACCTTTATTAATATTATGATTATTTCAATGAATGACAGTAGCTTCCAAAGTTTTTTTATATTACACACTTAGGAAATTTGGCAGGATTGTTAGGATTGGGTTGTCATATTTAGCAAATAGAAAGAGGATGCTCAGTTAAATTTGAATTGCAGATAGTTAACTTTTTAGTATAAGTATGTCCTAAACATTTCATGGGACATACTTATACTAAAAATTATTTGGTTTTTTATTGAAATCTAAGTTTAACTGGGTATCCTGGCAATCCTGACCTAGGACAAACTCCCTACAGAGCCTGTTTTGCACCCTCCAGCTCTTCCTTTTTCCCCTTTTTATTGGCTCCCTTCTCCTTCTCTATCTCAGCCTATGCTTGTCATTCTCTCTGCCTCCTCTTTTTTGCCCCACACCCACCTTTATCTTTTTTGTTGTTGTTGTTCTCCACTATCCACAGTTGGCCATTTTTATGGAATATGTATCTGGGTTATCTGAGGATATATATATATACACACACATATATATATATGATTTATCATCCCATTTCTTCATTTAAAAGTTGTATTAAAAGTACAGTTTTGTAGGTTCTCAAAGAAAATTGTTTTACTTGCATATAATCCTCAAATGATTTTCTTCTACCTGTGAGACATGAGCCCTTAGCTGAAAAAGGTTTGCCATTCCAACTTTAAAAATACTGCTTGAAGTTATCTTCTAAAACAACAGTTAGAAAATCCACATTAATGCTAATACCAGAGTCATTCCTACAGTGATGCAATGATATGATATGTAATGTGTGATGAATGTTAGTAGCTTTGCAACTCAAAATTAAACCAGGTTGTGTTTTGTTTTGTTTTTTTTCCTCAAAGCAAGCTCTTATTTTCCTAATGTTTCCCACCAGGTACTATAAGTACTACAACTACAGGCAGAACAACTACCAGCAAAAATGAATCTAATGTGGTAAGAATTACTTTCATTTTCAAAATTATTTTAAAGCCTTGCATAGGTAGTGGGTGTAGATTTTTGGAATTTTTTAATTTATTTAAAGATTTATTTATTTCAGAGAAAGAGAGGGTGGAAGGGCAGAAGGAGAGGGAGAGAGAGAGAGAATCCCAAACAGACTCCTCACTGAGTGTGGAACCCTACATGGGACTAGATCCCATGACCTGAGATCATGACCTGATCCAAAATCAAATGTCAGCTGCTCAACCAACTGAGCCACCCAGGTGCCCCTGGATTTATTTTACTTTATTTATTTATTTGAGAAAGAGAGAGAGAGAGAGCATGAGCAGGGAGGAGAGGCAGAGGGAGAGGGAGAAGCAGGCTTCCCACTGAGCAAGGAGCCCAATTCGGGACTCCATCTCAGGACCCTGGGATCATGACCTGAGCCAAAGGCAGATGCTTAACCGACTGAGCCACCCAGGCACCTCTGGAATTTATTTTTTAAAGTACATTCTAATTTAATATTTTTAGGGGATTTGCAGAGTGAATGCCAGGGCACTTGATGTTTTAGCTGTTTTTTGGTTTTTTTTCCTCCTCTATGTTGTAAAGAATTCTTGAATCAAAGACCTACACAGAACAACAAGGAACTAAAGGAAGTCACTTTGATGATGTAGGAGGGAGGCTCTTGTTTCTGAGGTCACTGCCAGATGAAGCTCTGAAGGATTAGAAGGCTTTTACTCCATTTGCTTTGGACAGATTTAAAGTCTAGGCACAGCCATTTGTGTTAATTAAAATCTCTCAAACCTTTGCTTTAGTGCTGTTTACCATGTCCCCACCAAATTGGGTTTAAATGCAGGTTAGATGCTTGACCTTAAGTATGTCAGGAATTTCGTCATTTAGGGATTGTAAAACAGTCTCTGATTATTTTGATAGCTCTTGATTTTGAAATGAGTAGAGTCAAACCACATTGTATATTGTTAACGAGCCTAAAAGGCTGTTCCCCTCCACCTTTGAAATGTTTCATTCTGGGCAGATCCATCACTAGCATATAAGCAAAAGTAGGTACAAAATAAGGAAAATTATAAGCTATACAGTTCTCTTACTCTCTCACTCTCTTACTCTCTTACTCTCTCTGCCCTGTCCACCTGCCCTGATGATTCTGTCTCCTACTTATCTTTTCCTTGAATACCTTCTACCTTCCTATCTTCGACCTACTACTGTTTTAGTTCAGGCCATTTTTCCTGCCTAGATTACCGCGGCCTCTTAATTGGTTTCCTCACTTCTAGTCCCTCTAACCCTATCTTCCACACCACCTAAAGAGGTGCTTTTCTAAAAGAGAAATGAGATCATGTCTCTTCCCTCCTGGTTTTCCATTGACTTTAGTATAAAGTCCAAACTCCTTCACAGACCATAATGATCTGCCTCCTGCCTATGTCCCCGGTCTCCTCTTTCACTGTATCTCCCTTCACTCAGGTATACGACACTGAGCTCAACAGACCTATTTACAATTCCCCTGATGTACCATGAGGTCTATTATCTCCATGCCTCTGCACAAAGTTGATTCTTCTCTCCTTGTCTGCACATTATCATTTGTCCTTAGGGCTGAGTTTGGTGCCCTTCTCCTATCCCAATGATTTTCAATCCTAATTCTTATACTAGAATCTCTTTGGGAGTTTTTAAAAATACCAATTCACTGGGCCCCTCCCTTAGATCATTTAAATCAAGATCTCTTAGGGATAGGGCAAGAGCATCTGTATTTTTTAAAAGCTCCTCCAGAAATTCTTATGCACAGCCAGGTTTGAGAATCACTGTTCCAGTGATTCCATTTCTCATAACACTTTCATTCCATTTCTCATAACACTTAATGAATTATATTGCAATTTCTTATTTGTTTACCCAGTTATCTCCCTCACCAGATTGTGAACTCTTTGAGGCCCAGGACTATGTCTTATTCATCTTTTCATTTTGACCACCTATTCATCTTTTCATTTTGAGCACCTGGGGTTAGATAGAGGCTCAGATATTGCCTAAGGCCTCAGCCAGGTTAATAGCAAAGTCCCAGGGTCTCTTGATACCTTGTCTTGTGTCAGTTTGGATCATACTGTAGTCCCTGAGTTCTCCAGATCTTTTCTTTACTCTAAGTTGTCATGAATTTCCTATATCATGTCAATACAGGGAAAGTTGATTTGTTACAAAACATTTCCTAGTCTGTAGGAATTCCTTGTATGTTCTGGTAATGAGAAAGTAAGCCAACCAATTAAAAATTTTCTTTCCCCCAAGGTTAATTTCAATCTGTAAAGATGTATGTAAAAATGTAATTTTGGACTTGAAAAGGTTTACATGAAATCACAGAATTTGGGTATTAGAAGGAACTTTAAATAAGTATGAATTTCTTTCATTTTACAGAAGGGGAAACTGGAGTTCAGATATGTTGAAAGGGTGTCCAAAGTCCCACAGTTAATTGGGGATGTTAACAGTTTAGGCTGATTACCAGAGCCTAGGTATTCTTACTACCAGTTCATATTCCAATCTAATTCATATCTTTCCTTTCTTGACCACAAGAATAACAGGTTTGGCAGCCCTGACATGATTAGTTTCATGTTCTCCTAACTGAATTAGCTGAGTATGTAATCCATGTTCTGTTTCAAGAAAGCCACCTCTGTACTTATTTAGTCCTTGTACGCTTCAGCAGTCCTGAGAGACTTTTCAAGTCATTTGGATTAGACAGAGCAATGAGAGCTAAAGTCAAGAATATAAAATCTCACTGTACACTCACTACTTAAATAAGCCATTTAATTTCAGGGCCTTAGATTCCCAATTTTAAAACTGGATTGAAAGAGCACCATTCAAATATTTTAAAATCATATGTGTGTGTTTTGTTTGTTTGGATAAGTATGTGACCTTTCCCCCCTATTTTCTTCATTAAGTAAGGCATGAAATAAACTAGCTGCTAGGAGAGATTTGTAACTTCTTAGAAAAAGAATCATTTGCTATTTCCAAAGTATTGAAATTGTATGTTTACTGTCAGTCAGGCTTATCATCTTTCCCTCCAATGCTCCAAATCTTTCAGTTTCTTCAAAACACAAAATGGAAATATCGTAGCCTTTTATCTTACTTTATCTGTAAGACTTCACATTGGACTCTGACTTGCACTTATATAGCAGTGAAAAGTTATCATTTGGGTTGGCTGGTTGTGGGTATCTGCATTTTGATAAATCCAGGATATGGATCTCAGCTTTGTGGGTACAAATTTATTTGGTCAACTTACCCAACAGATCAGAGACTCATTCTAGCTACTCAAACTCCCAAGAGAATCCCTGATAAACCAAATTAATTTAGATTACACAGATGGCTATACCTTCCAAGGTGGTTGGAATATGTCTATATGTAGGCCATTCCCATTTCAGAATCAAATTATTAAGGAAGCTGAATTAGCAATAAGAAAGTATTGGTGGAATTGAAACATTATTACAGTTTTGTGTACACTCGTAATATTCCAATTATGTTTCTCTGAGAATAAAACCTCTGATCCTTGACTGTACTTGGGAGACACTTTTCAGTTTTAACCTCAACTGAGGAAAACTTTGTCCCTTTAGCAATACAATTACAATACAAGCCATAATGTTGGGTAGTACTATTTTTGTAGCTACTCTTATTTATTTTACCTTGACTTCCGAACTATTCAGGGAATATTTGCTAACATTTCACTTCCAAAAGTTATCTTTTTGCCATGACCACGAAGTGATTAGTAATGTCTGTTATACTGCTTTCCTAAATGAAGTAAGGCCAACAACAGCTTGATTGATACTTTCATCTTTAGTCTAGAATTGCAATCACCAAAGAGACAAGTGACAATATGCGAGAATATTGCCTTATGCTTTTAGATCCAGGCAGAAAATCCAGCTTCAGTATTTCTTATGTGAACTGTGTGCCACTTTAGATGGTGTCTTCTTTATAGGCAGAGGCTTCTGCAATCTTTCCCAGGCCAAGGCAAATTTCTAACAGCCCCACTGGTCCCCAGGAGGAGCCTGTATTGCTCACAATTCAAAGTCCTTATTGCTTCATACGTTCTGTATTTAATCATCAGATATTAGGAAATGTGAAGAGAACAAGGTTCCATGTTGGAAAGGGATACTTGCTCTGCAACCAATCAATCCCACAGCAGGAGATATACAGGCAGATAAATATGAAATGTAATAATCACATGGTAAAATGAGTGGTCCTGAAAAATCCATCATCTCTGCTTCTTTCACATATTCATTTATGCTTCTTAACATCTCAAACCTTTATTTAAGATTCACTTTAAGCTAAAACACTGTATAAATATTCTTACAAACCATTTTTCCTCCAATTATTGGTCAACCTAGGACAAAATGAGGTTACTTAGGCTAACAAAATAATTTTTTTCCTTTTTAAAAATAATTTTCCTTTTTATATTGCTTTTATAGAGACAAATATATTTTCCTAGGGTAGCCGGACCTTAAGCTATGTTTGATTACATGGAAACCAATTAATAATAACTTAGGAAAAGGATGATGTTTTCGATTTTTTTATTTTTATTTTTTTTTTAAGATTTTATTTATTTATTTGAGAGAGAGAGAGAATGAGAGACAGAGAGCACGAGAGTGAAGAGGGCCAGAGGGAGAAGCAGACTCCCTGCTGAGCAGGGAGCCCGGTGCGGGACTCGATCCTGGGACTCCAGGATCATGACCTGAGCCTAAGGCAGTCGCTTAGCCAACTGAGGCACCCAGGCGCCCTTCGATTTTTTTAGAAGTTCAAAACTTAAACTCAATCCACGTCAGTTTTCAAACTTGGGAATATCTTTTTTATTAATTTTATTTATTTGAGAGAGAGGGAGTGCATACAAGCAGTGGGGAGGGGCAGAGGGAGAGGGAGAAGCAGACCCCCGCTGAGCTTGATCCCAGGACCCTGAGATCATGACCTGAGCCGAAGGCAGACGCTTAACCGACTGAGCCACCCAGGCACTCTGGGACTATCTTTTCTTGACTTGTGTATACTGAATCCTAAAACCTGAAGGACTTGTAGACAGAGTCCCTTTAAAAATCAAATAACTTCTAGGCACTTAATGCTACTTTTCTATTTAACAAATCTCACTCTCCTTTTTCTTACCTAATAATTCCTTCCTTTTCTATCAATTACTGTCCTCCTCCCCTATGGTCTACCCTTTCTTTGAATTAAGGAGGGAGGAAAATCAGTGCTTTCTTTAGAAATCAAAATTTTCCCTCCTTGCTTCCTTCTTTTATCAGATAAGCAGACATATAAGTAAGTGGTGATCTTCTGTAAATTGTCATGACACACTGGGAAGTGCTTCTCTATCTTCTGAATATTAACAGAAGACAATATCAGTGGTATTAAAGGTATAAATTGGAGCCCTCAGAAAAGAATAAAATCTGTAGTAATGGTGGAGATAGGAGTCTGTAAGAAGAGTTGAAGAACTAACTGCTGATCTATCAAGGCACTACCCTTATATATGGTACCTAGATCCATCCTCCCTTGGTCTTAGCCATTTGGTAGGGCTCAGATGATCCTCATGCTCTGGATGAGTACATGACTGAGGCCTAACCAGTCAGCTTAACTTGCCTTAGTAAGTGGGGACATAACCTAGTTCTATGGTTCTCAACATTTTGGTCTCAGGAGCCCTTTACACCCTTAAAAATTATTGAGGACTCCCAAGAACTTTTAAGTAGGTTATATCTATCAATATTTAGCAAACTTTTTTTTTTTTAAAGAGAGAGAGTGGTGGGTGGGGGGAGAGGGAAAGGGAGAGAGAGAATCTTAGGCAGGCTCCATGCCCAGTGCAAAGCCTGACACAGGGCTTGATCTCACGACCCTGAGATCATGACCTGAGCTGAAATCAAGAGTCAGATGCTTAACCAACTGAGCCACCCAGGCACCTCCAAAACTTTTTTAATATAAAAATATATAAACACACATTCTATTAGCTGTCAGAGTGATGATATCATTATATATAATTTAGCCTCTGGAAAAATTCCACCATATCTAATGAGAAAATGAGAGTGGAAAGACAAATAATGCCTTAGTATTGGTATGAAAATATTTCTGACCTTGAAGACCCTCAAGAAAAGGTCTTGGGGTCTCCAGGTATCCCCAGACAAGCTTGAAAACTACTGATCTAAATTATTGCTTAGAGAAGACAATACCAACTTTGCCACCAGGTAGGGAGAATCAATATGAGAAGTAAGACAACAAAGGAGAAAGCATAGCTGAAAGATTTTGATGACGTGGTTTCAGATCCTGAATCTAGCCAACCCTGAAGCTATATACATGTCTGGAATTCATAGCTGCATGAGCCTTTTGGTGTAAGCTAGGATCAGTCGCTTGTAATCAAAATGTTCTCATACATCTGGATTTCCAGCTGGGGACCTCAGACGAAGAGAACAAGGGTGAGAAAAATACAAAGGACCAGGGCACAAAATTATTCAAGCAGAAATCTGGGCAGCAAAAATATAATATCAAAAGCCCAAAGAAAAGTTCAAATTTATTTTTATAAACATGGCAGACATTGGAAAACATTGTCCTAATTATTCTCAAATAAGTGCCATCAAATTCCGTGGACAACTGTGGTGGCTCAGCTTCATTAAAAGACAACAAAGGCATCAAAACTAACAGAAAAATGTCAATTTCATTAGTAGGAATGTATAAATTTATCTCACCAGACTTTGAAAAATTCTAATTTCGGAAACTGCTTTTGTGGGGAAAAGCATTAGGCCATTTGGTTCAAATATTAAAAACTTCCCCAGTATTCTCTACTATAGAGCTGTGTTTTCTCTAAGCATGTGTCTACCTGTACCTCTGAAACAAATAATACATTATGTGTTTAAAAGAAAAGAAGAAGAAGAAGAAGAAGAAGAAGAAGAAGAAGAAGAAGAAGAAGAAGAAGATAGTAGGAAGGGAAAAATGAAGGGGGGGAAATCGGAGGGGGAGACGAACCATGAGAGACTATGGACTCAGAAAAAAACTGAGGGTTCTGGGGGGGTGGGGGGATGGGTTAGCCTGGTGATGGGTATTAAAGAGGGCCTGTATTGAATGGAGCACTGGGTGTTACACGCAAACAATGAATCGTGGAACACTACATCAAAAACTAATGATGTAATGTATGGTGATTAACATAATAAAATAAAATAAAATAAAAGCATGTGTCTAATTTCTAAATCCTAGCTTTTAAAGAAATCTTTGAACCTTTGTCATTGCCTGTACTGGCTTGAACAGTGTCTCCCCCGCCCCGCCCCCACTACCCCGCTCCCAAATTTCACATTCACTCAGAATCTCGGAATGTTACTTATTTGGAAATAGGGTTTTTGTAGATATAATTTGTTAAACTGGGATCATACTGGATTATAAGTGGGCCCTAAATTGAATGATTGATATCCTTATAAGTGCAAGTGAAAATACATATAGACAAGGCCATGTGGTGATGGAAGCAAAGATTGGAGTGATGCAGCTACAAGCCATGGAATGCTAAGGATTGCCAGTAACCACTAGAAGCTAGAAAGAGGCAGGGAAGAATCCTCTTCAGAGGATTCTTAGATCCTTCAGAGGGAGCATGGCTTTACTGACAGCTTAATTTTAGACTTCTGGGCTCCAGAACTTTGAGAGAATAAATTTCTGTTGTTTTAAGGCACCCAGTTTGTGATAGTTATGGCAGCCCTAGGGACTAATACACTGCCTAACTCAGCCAATCTAAAATTCATCTTGAGTATAGTCAAGCTTCCTTTGGGGAAAATAATAGGTTAAAATCAACCACAGTTTCACCTTGCACCCATTTTTGTTGTTGTGCTGAATACACGTAACAAAATTTACTATTTTAACCATTCAATGGCATTAAATATATTCAAAGTCATTTTTAACTGACTTTTAATTGTGGCTGTTAGCCTATCAGGAAAGAGGCAAGAATGGAGTAAGCCTTAGAGGAAGAATAATTTATTGCCAAATTTGTTCTTGCTCACATCCAATGTCAATGAGGAGAGTCTGACCCCAGAAAGCCAGTAAGCTTTTACCTTATACTGAAATTGTAATTAACCACAGGAAAACTAAAGTACTAGGAGGGCTAAGTGTAAACACACTATTATTAGAAAAATTTCAACCTTTACACTAATTCATTTCTACTGATAAACTTTCATCTTCATAATGAAAATCATTATAAAAGCCAGATGTTTACCTATCTTTTGCGTTAATTTTTAGTTAATGTAAACTCCTGTCGTTTTCATTAAAACCTTAAGAATAGAGAGAGTAAAACCCTGGGCACTGCTAATTCTTTACGTACAAACTCTTTTTCATTTCTTGTTTTCCCCTTTCCCTCAGTATATTCCTGAGACATCTGTCAATATTCAGGAATGCTACTCTCTTCCTACCTTTGTTTGAAAAATTTTCTGTTATAATGTTTGATTACAGGATGAATTTTGAAGAAAATTCATACTATAAAACAGGAGGAAAAAAACATGTGCATACTGCAATATTCACTCAATAACCAGCAGTAAAAGAAAAGTCACATTAGACAGTAAGGTCACTGAGTTTTTCTTGGGCAAATTTTGTTACAGCTTGCTAAATTCAATAGAGATGAATACACTTGAGGAAAATTGTTGGAAAACAAGCACATATTAATAGTTGTTCAGCTTAGTTCTAGTAATTACTTTTTTCAGCAATTTTAGTAGTTTTAGCAAACAAACCTCCATATACTTTAGGGTTAATTCTCACCTTTCCCAATTAAATTTCACCATTATTACTTTTACATAGAAAAGAAAGTCCCTTGTTTTATTTAAAATTTTATTTTTTACCTTTTTAAAAATTTAAACTCAATTTAATTAACATGTAGTGTGTTATTAGTTTCAGAGGTAATTTAGTGACTCATCAGTTGCATATAACCCCTATGCTCATTACATCAAGTGCCCCCCTCACCCTCCATCTCCGTTACCCCATCCCCCCATGGGCCTCCCCTCCAGCAACCTTCAGTTTGTTTCCTGTAGTTAAAGAGTCTCTTCCGGTTTGTCTAAAGTCCCTTGTTTTCTGTTATTTATTGTGAAACAAAATACCAGTTTCTTTCCATGAATAATTATAGAATATTCTAAGTTGAGAGGGTGCTTATTCAGACAACCACTTTACTTAAAGGGTGCTTATTTAGTCTGCAACCTTAAAAAACCCCAACTTAGTTTAATGTTATAGAACCTATTAGTAGCCAGGTTTAGAATTTATCTCTCTAAAACTTCAAGGCATTTTAAAATCATTTCAATTTGAGGGTGCTGTAGGTAATATAAATTGAAAAGGTAGTAATGTAACCAACTATTTGCTCTTCATCTTTAGTTTGAGATAAACCATTTTCTTGGACATACTTTCACTTATATATATCCCTCTCATGAAACTAGTTAAGAATCTGTTGGTCACCAGGTTGTATGGTGATAGATTATTAAAGGAAATGGCTTTATGATCTGGCTTCAATCTTTTAATCTACTGTCAAAAATACTAGCAATACACACACTCAAAAGAAATTTTACTATTTTTTTTAAAATCTCACCTCAATTTCATCCATCATCTCCTTTGTACTCCCATTACTATTATTTTTTAATATTTTATTTATTTGACATTGAGAGAGACAGCGACAGAGGGAACACAAGCAGGGGGAGTGGGGCGGGAGAAGCAGACTCCCCGCTGAGCAGGGAGCCTGATGCGGGGCTCCATCCCAGGACCCTGGGATCATGACCTGAGCCGAAGGCAGACACTCAAGGGCTGAGCCACCCAGGTGCCCCTGTACTCCCATTATTTAAAATGAAATACATAACGACATGAATTTTAAGTTAGAGGACAGATCCGTGTTCTCATGGCACAATAAAAAACATAACCACCAAATTAACTGAGATTTTGTGTACAAACGATTATACATGTTTGACACTGCTTTTCATTCTTACGCTTCCCAGATTTACCATGACCAAGAACAGAAGGAAAAAAAATCTGTGTGTATTATTATTTTTTAATTCAGAAGTTGAAAGGACTGGGAAGAAAGGAACTAAGGAACCAATGTGAAAGAGCCACAGGTGATTAATAAGACATTTTTGAAAGATACATGAAAATAAGTGGCAACAAAAGCTATTTTCATGGTAATCTCACATCTCACAAATACTGAAATGAAACTCAATTGTCACGGCCTGAGTTCCTACTTCCAATTTTTCGATCATGGTTCAGGGGAGAGGAACACGTTCTACTCGTTCTCTAAGACTGGTGCTTTTCATCTAGAAGCAGAGACCGTGGTGATGAAGCGTAAGGCCACGAAACCAGGGGGGAGCGGGAGGGAGAAAAGCCAGGTATCCCCATTCAAGATGCTCTGCTTGGCCTGTGAGGATCGTCCTGTGGGTAGCGACTTGGGAGATGGGATCCTAAAGCACAGGGGAAGCGGATATCCTCCCGCCGGGCGAGCCGACTGAGGAAGCGAGCGGGAAGGTGAGGTGGGACAGACTAACTCCTCCTTCACCCACGGCGGGGTCCCGGTCGTAGCGGCCACTGTTCTGCCACCATGTAGCTTTCTAAGCCACTTCCAGATGCCCTGGCGCTTTCAGTGGGTCGGCTGGCCGCGCCCCAGGGCTTCGAGGAGAGGCCCCCGCATGCGGAGTCCTTTCCTCGTCCCCTTTGGAGAGCTGCTCAGCGGCCCCGAGACCTGCCCCAAGGCTCTAACGACGAGGCGCTGGCTCGGCAGGGGATTGCTTCTGTCTGAGGCCCGGTCGAGACTGCGTTCGTGTCTCGCGGGCACCCGCTTCGCGTTCTCCAGCCAATCCGGCGCTACTCGCGCGCCTAAGAGCGTTCCCCGGTGCTTTTCGGGCTGTGCCGCCTCCTTCCCGCTTCCAGTACTCCGCAGCCGGGCTCTCACACCTCCCCTCACTCTCCACGAGTTCCACGCCTCGCGGTGTAGCTCCGCCCCTGTCCCCGAGTCCGCCCCCTCCACCGTCCGAGCGGGTGCACTCCTTTCCCTTCACTCTCCTGCTGTCTAGCCGGTCTGGGTCTCGGGCTTCTCAGAGCGATCTGGGTCTCAACGGCCTCACTCAGACGCCTCCGCGCGCTCTCCCCCCGCGGCCCCCACCCGCTGCTAGCTGCCTCCGACCTGGACTCGGGGTCGCGCGCCCTAACTCCGCCTCCCCCCCCCCGCCACTCAGCGGACTCGCGCACTCCGGGCCCGGCCTCTACCCCGCGCAGGCCGCGGAAAGCCTGGCCGCCTCCCCCTCCTCCGGTCGCTGCGAGCTCTCCGGACGCTCTCGCTCTCGCGCTCTCCGAGGCGAGCGCGCTCCCGGCCCGCGCGCTCCGCGCTCCGGCTTCTCCCGGCTCCTGTCAGTGCGGTGACTGCGCTGGGAAACATGGCGACCGAGGGAATGATCCTCACTAACCACGACCATCAAATCCGTGTCGGAGTCCTCACAGGTAACCGGGAAAGGAGGTCCGGGACCGCCGCGACCGCTGTGCCCGACTAATCTCAGGCTTCTTGCCTATGGTGACTCTTTGCGGCCTCGGGAGGAGGGAAGGCTGAGGAGGGGGACGGGGGGGTGCGTTTTACAACCGCTGAGAGCTGACGGAGGTTGGGGTGTTCCTGCGGGCCCCCCGGGAGCTGGAGCCGGCCGGTGGGATGTCAGGCCTCAGTACCTTCGCAGCCGAAGTCCCTGGCCCCGGGGGACTGAGGGGCCGTGCGGCGGGCGCTGCGGGGCTCCTTGATGCCGGTGCAGGCGGCGGGATCCCGGCTCCGCATCCAGAAGCACGCCGCTCTGACTGGCCGGCGCGCTTCCTCCGCTAATGCTCATCTCAGAGAGGGGGGATTCCCATTTCCACCCCCTCCGTCCCTTCCCCCCTACGCCGGCGGCCCCGCGCCGCTCTAGCTTTGCTTGCCCTGGGCACCGGCCGAACCCGACACGGGCGGATATCTGGCGAAACTCTGCTCTGCCTTAGGCTGCCCCTCGCCAGCGGGGCATCCCCTCAGTCACCCAAGGGACACCCCTTATCTCTCCCGAGAGATGGGGGATCACTTGCACCCAGACCTCGGAAAGTGTCTGCATTCCGCTTGTCCGAGCAAAGGGGCCTCTGCCCTCCTCTTCCTTTTCTTAGAGGGACGGGTTGCACCCTGTGGCTGGGGCTTTTTACTTGAAAAGGTAGGATTCTCCGACTTGGGCTCCTCTGTCCTCCTCCCTTCTGGGAACCCCCCTCCTCCGGGTGGTCCCAAGGCTTGTGAGGAGCGCACTTTCCTGGGTCTCGTTTCCCTCCCTCGCAGAAGCTGTGTGTGCTCTGCATGTCTGATTCCGTTGCGTTGTATTTGGGTAATATCCCTCAGTTCGGCGATAGGCAGTTGCTGCAGGGCATGACTTCCGAGATGAATAGCAAGCCAATTTGTAGGGGTTTCTGCTGTGGTTCTGTAATTGGCAAGGTTTATGTGTAATTCATTGGCGAGATGGGGGTTAAAGAACTATATTTGAAATCTGAGGGCTTAGTTTGGAGTGAAGGAAATCCAAGACACACTGATGTGATTTCGGAAAAAGAAGAGATGTAGACGGGAATCCTTGTGTCTCCCCCGTCCCCCGCCCCTCACTTCTTAATTTTTTTTCTCTTGTCAAATCTGACAGGTTGAGACGGTGCTCGGGAAGGGACTAAATTGAATGATTCTTGCTTTTATTAGGAAAAAAATCTCTGTCGGTAGATATTGAGTGCTAAGCTTAATTTGGCTACTGAGTTTTATGAAAAGGAGAAACCCATGGCACCCCTTCCTCTCTTTTAAGTAAAAGGGTTGCCTTGCCCTGGTATGCTTTCCAGTTGTTAATGGTGATTTATTGAATTTTCCTAATCAAAAGCCTCTGGGATAGAGAAACTAGTCTAAACCAGTTGCAGGGACGGGAACACCCCCTCCCCCCCAAATGATACGCTGTTCTCTTCTTTTGGTGCTGAAACTGTTGCTTTGTGTGAATATTCAGTTGTATCAGAATTCTTAAGAGTTGACATTGCTGATTTTCAAAGAATCTAATCGCGGGGTGTAAAAATGTATAGCTTATATCAGCCTTCAACTTGCACTTTAAATTCCAGCCGGTTTTGAAAATTAATGGAGTAGTAATAGTGAAGCTTTATAGAAATCAGAGTATTTCAGCTGTCCATGGAAACGAAAGGTCAAAGCTGTTTTAAAGTTAAGCCATAGCGATTAAAAAACAATCATATATATTATATATAGTTCGTTTAAGCTTTCCCTAGTAGTTTTATTTAGTGAATCATCTTACCTGGGTCAAGTAACACAGTAGATGCATACACAGAATGCTTTGATAGATACAGCCCTTATCTCTATCCATACAGTCCAATAGGGATAACATCGATATGCAAACAACTAAAGAAACAATGTATGTAATCATTGTGCTACAATTGTTTAAATAAAATTACCTGTGTATTTGAGGGCTAAATGTAAAAGGAATTCCATTGCAGGATGGATTAGGAGCAAATATAACTAACTACCTGAAGGGAGAATTTGGTTCATTTACCAAAGGTAAGAAGAAACTGGCATTTTATTTTATTTAAGATTTTATTTATTTATTTGACAGAGAGAGACACAGCGAGAGAGGGAACACAAGCAGGGGGAGTGGGAGAGGGAGGAGCAGGGAGCCCGATGTAGTGCTCGATCCCAGGACCCTGGGATCAGGACCTGAGCAGAAGGCAGACGCCCAGCGACTGAGCCACCCAGGTGCCCCAGAAACTGGCATTTTAAAGGGGAGTTGAAAGTCAGTGGCAAAGTTATAAATGAATATGTTTGTGAGGATGAAGCTCTTGAGCAGAATAAAAATGTAAAAGACCTTGAAAAGCTTAGGTGGAATAGGTGGGTGGCATAGGCAAAATGTCAAGGAGAGAAGATAACTTTGGCAGTGGAATTATAGGTAATCTGGAGAAGCTGTCTCATGAAAATGAGGTACAGTAGTTTAGGGGGAAAGGTCTAGGGTCAAGAATAAGGATGTAACTAAAGGAACAAAAAGGAATATGACCGATTTGGGAGAAGTGGTAATGGAGGACAATTGGATGTGCTGATAAAATGGATATTTGAAGTCAGAAATAACTGATGTTTTTACTTGAAAAGTTATTGTCTTTTCTATGATGGAGACTGGAAACAAGAATGAGAGGAAAGAGCACCAGCCCTCAGTCTGCAATTAGGGGATTTTATTACAGACAGCTTAATATTTATGGTCTTGATATTCCATGTGATTTTGTGTAAGAAAAAAAAACTACAAAAATAAGGCTATATTGTGTATTTTGTGTCTTTTAGAACTTCACGTTTTTTAGTTTTACTATGTAGAGTTTTTCTTTATTGAACTGAAGTACTATGATTTCATACTTAAGAAAATTGAATTAAGAGGCCACCCTTAATACTGTGATTTTATGAGTTATAATTTGGCTCTCTTAAAGGCGGAGGGCGTGTTTTATAAAATATCTTTGGCATACTTCATAATAGTGATTCTGAGTATTTTATCTATTTTACAAAGGTGGTTGAAAGTGTTGTCTACCCATGCACACATTTTACAATGTGTCTGTATTTTGGTGAAATTGTATTGTCATTTCTCCAAGTCTTCAATTGATTTTCTTTGTGACATTTTTTTATTATATGTTGAAAGATAATATTTATACTTTGAAACTTTTCATCCTTTAGATTTTTTTAGTCTTCATCTCAGCAGTGAATTTTGCAAATAAATGTATGCAGTCTATTGAAACTTCTCATCAAATAATATTAGAATTTTGGAAACAATGGTAGGACAGTATTTAGCAATGACATTTCTTTTTTGCTTGATGATCTTGAATCATTTTGGACTTGGAAATTAGATTATAATAACTAGTGTGACATGGTTATTTTAGTTATACAAATTATTTCTTAAAAGGGAAATGGGGACATTTATGTATATAAAAATTGGTTATCATGGAAAAAATTTAGATTGACAATTATTGCCCATCTGTAAGAACAGTACTTTTATTAGTAACTGTCTTAGTTGATTTGCTAGAAATGAAGGTGATAAGATCTTTGGTGACAGTTTTTAATATATGTGTTTCTAATGTTTTCTACTTGTCTTACTGTTTATAACAGAGATTAAAGTAATGTGCTGATGCATAATATGAGGCAAATAAAGAGGTATTTGCTTCTTTGAAGCTAGAAACAAGATGTGGGGCAGATGTAGGATTTTTCTCCCCTTGATAACATTAGTAGTAATTATACTTTCAGCCAGTCTTAACAATTATGTAGCAGAATCATTATATTTTAATGTCACTTTTCACCTACTTTTTACTTTTTCTAAAGAAAACTGTTTATCAAGGGAGCACACTAGTTCTACCACTGTAAGAGCTCCACAGAAACATCAGGAAAATAACGAATACATGCATTTATATAATATAGAATGAGCTAGGTGATATTCCATTGGCTATTTAATATTGTATTAGCTAGCTATTGCTAATATTCAGTACCAAAGCATTTAGCACTTAGCTAAAGATGATAATCTATTACCTAAATTTTCACTAACAATAGTATGGTTGAGAAAAAGATACAAATGTTTAGGAAAGAGCATTTTAAAATCATTTTTTTTGCTCTAATAATATACATTTTTATTGCACTAAGCTGTAGATCTGTAATCAGTAAAAGATATTAGAACAAATATAAGACTAGATAAGAGACATTAAAGACTAATTATAAAATAGAGCATCAAAAATTTAGTTACATATAGGGAGTATTTTAGTTATTCATAAATAGTCATTCAAAATATTTAAAAAAATATTCTTAGCCAAGGAGATTATAATCAAATAAGTCTAGAATTGTTCAAGCATTTATTTTTATTTCATTCCTCAAGCTTGTCCTTGTACATTAAAAGTTTTCATATTGTTTTCTAAAAATATTAACTGATAAAGATATATTTATATACCTTTGTTTTGAGAATGGGTGTTGTTATTAAGTAGGCAAATTAGTATTGCAAACCAAATCTGAATCCTACCAAATGGAATTGTGTGTTCTGGCAAACATACCAATATTGATCTGTATGATCATTGTTAAAAAGTATCCTGTGTCTCAAACTGTGTCATTCCTTCATGAATTTTTGGTTGGAACCAGCGTATTAGAGAATTAAATGTTTAGCTAAAGCAAGAAATTGTTAATTTCTAATGCATGTACTACTGTCATCACTGGCTAAAGACTTCTAAATTATTAGTACATATGTTATTACATATTAAGAGTTTTAACTATATTGAAACTACATATGACTATTTGACATTAAATGAGGTATATGGTGGAGAATCAGCAGTTTGGTGCTGGGGAGAAATGATGAATAAGAGTTTATTTTTATTCTTACTGATGATAGATTCTTATTTAAGGTGAATAATAGGGTGCTTTTTGAAACAGTAGGTAAAATAGATAAAACCTATACTTTGTTCCTGTAAATAGGATTGAACAATAGGAAACATATTTGGAATTTGATCTGTTAAAAAAAAAAAAAGAGATCCTAAAGAAGAAAGTAATAAAACCACAAGGGATTTTCTCCTTCACATCCTGGCGGAGATGATAAATACCAAGGAAGAAGAAAAGATTATTTAACCTGCTCAAAAGTATTTGGGACTGTAGTTAATATGGACAGCATGGAATCTTAACTTAATTTTTGAGTAGCCAACCCAAAAGCAAAAGTCTAATGAAGTATCTTCATGTAGAAGTCTATCCAGGTTGTTCAGTGGATTCATAAGTGAATTTGTATTTAACTAATTAATTTTAATTAAGTAAAATTTCTTGAAAATTTTGTAATTAAACAACCCCAGCAATTTTTACAGTTTTGCCAGTAAGTATGCATTTTGAAAGAATGGAATGAAATTTACTATGCTTTTAAAAAATTTCCTAATTTGGAAAATAAAGGAACAAGGAAATGAGATGTGGTAAAAAGGAGCATTACACAATTTGTGTCCTGCTTCTCATATTGGGTGCATGACATTGTGTCAAGGGATACTCTTTGAGGATTCTAAGCCTTAGAATCTAAGCTATGAGAACCAACATAATAATTCTTGAAGTGTCAGTTTTGAGACTATGTAATTTAAACCATTTTAATATTAAGATAAGTATGAGTAAATTAGGAAAAGGATGTAGAATTCACACGAACTGTTAAGATAAAATTAGAAACTTCAAAGAAATTTCAAGTGAACCCATTATGTAACTCCAGACCCATCAGTCTTCTGTTATTGGTGCTTTGGCACCAAAAATTTAAGGAGAACTGGGTCATAGGAAGAACATTTAGAAGACTTGCTTTCTAATGCTAGTTGGGCCAGTAAAGTTTTGTAATATTACTTAACTCTCTTAGCTTTTCTTACCACTAATCAGAAGGAATCATTCTCTAAGATTACTTTAAGTTCTCATGGCAATATGTTTCTATCCTTTAGCATCTTTAACAGCTGCAAAGAGAAATACGGGATATTAGATTTAGTTACTACTTTTTGTCTCTATAATAAGAATCATTGTGGAAGGAGGTAGATTATACAGAAAGAAATGCAAGAGAATAAGAAATGGAAGAAAAGATAAAAATTTCAGAGATTAAGTCCTGTCAGTATAAACCGAAGGAACAATATTTAGATTTTTTTTATTTAGAAAATTTTGTGGCCTTGCTAATCTTCTCTTTCTTATCAGTAATTTCAGTCCTACACTTAATTTCAGACTCAGCTCAAGCCTCCCTTCCTCAACAAAATCTTAGGAATTATTTTCTACAATGATGTCTTTCTTTGTTTTCCTGCAGTATTTATTAATGTTGTCTATACCCTATAATCATGTATATGTGGGAGGCTGCAAGGTGTAGTTAAAAAAACAACAACAACAAGAAAAAAGTACTTTGGAGTCAAACAGACTTGGATTTCAGACCCAGATTTGCTCTTTATTTTGGGAAGTCATTTAATCTCTCAGTTTCCTTTGGCAATACTTCACAAAGTTGTAAGAACTGAGATAATGTATGTGAAAATGCCTACCATATATGTCTAACTTGGAGAATATATCTTTTTTTCAATAATCTTTTTTTCCTTTCCTCATCATATGTTGCTTTGATGTAGTTTGCTAACAGCTTCATGTATAAACATCTTAGTCAAAGTAGATTTTAAAGTTTTTGAAACATGATTGTGTGCTTTACTTCTTCTGTGCCATTTTGTCATAGCACCTCTTAATGAAGTAATTGCATAAAAGATGTTTAATAAAAAACTGGGTGGTGTGACATTTATATAGTGGCTTAGGAAGCAGCTACCCAGAAACATTTAGGTAAATCAGAACTTCACTGTTATTACTAAGAAGACAGTTCAGGGGTTTAGTATTTTCCTATATGTTACTGGTAAGAGGATGATATTAATAATGTATATTTGAAACATTTGTATACTATCAAACTTGATATATTGCTTCTTAGTTGATGGGCAAGTCTGTATCAGGATTATTTTAGAGTAATTTTATAGTAATTTTAAAAAATGTCATCTTAACAAATGAAAAAAAATTATAGATTGAATAAATTCTGAAAACGTTTTTTGAAGTTCAGTTCTGATAGTCAAAATAGCAAAATAGCATAAATAGGAGTTAAAGTTTTACCTCTTCTACCCCTCCCTTCCCCTCCCTTCCTACTTCCCTTCCCCTCCCCTCTCTTCCCCTCCCCTCCCTCCCTCCCTTCCTTCCTTTTTCTTTTTAAAGTAGGCTCCACACCCATGTAGAGTCCAGTGCGGGGCTTGAACTCACGACTGAGATGGAGACCTGTGCTGAGATCAAGAGTTGGTCGCTTAACTTATTGAGCCACCCAGGCGCCCCTCTACCACTTTCAAGACACTTAATTACATTTTACTTGTTTCCTTAGCTTTGAATGAGGGTAATTATGCTTATCTAATAGGGGTAATGTGAAGAACAAAGGAAATAATATATTCAGTATTCAACACCTACTATGTGCCAGCTCTGTTATAAAGTGAGGGATTCAGTAGTGAATAAGATATGGTCCTTGTCCTCTTGGAGCTTATTTTAGCATTAATAGGAAAACACCTTTTAGTCAAGTTGGATATTGACAAATTCATGCTTCATTTATGTTGCAAAAGTGCTTCTATATTTTATTTTTGATGTCAATAACTTAAGTATAAACGCCAACATTATTTTCATGTCAAGCCATTTTTGACTCAAATTTTTAAACCATTACATATTTCCTGCTTTCTAAGATAGAATATACTGAACATAATTTTAATTATTTTTTGTTCAGTCAGGTTTAAGTAAATACAGCTAACATTTATCAGGCCTATATACATGGCATAAATATGTTCTATTTGTGCTAAGCACTTGACACATGTTATTTAATTCTTACAACCTTAATAAATTGCCCTTCACCTTCTAGTTTCTAATCTACTATACCCTTGGGAAGCATATAAACAACCTTGCTAAGAATTATATATGGTAGGACATCCAGTTAGACTTGCAGGTCTAAAGAATAATTGTTTTCACTTTTGGGTTGAAGGCATCAGAGGATGAATGGTTATTACTATAAGACCAAAAGAAATTTACTTGTTTCTTTGTACTTTGAGATTTCAGGATCATGGCTAATTGTGTCTGCCTCATGCTGAAAATGCTAATAAAAATGCAGAAACTTGTGAAAGGAAGAGATAAGTACAATCTGAGCGCTAAATAGAAATGTACTGTTAAGTTCTTTTTTTTACAAACATTAAGAAGTATACTTAGAATTAATGGTCTTTAAAGTCTAATTCAGGTTAAGAACTTTTGGATATCTTGGACACAAGAAATTGAATAGGGTACATACTTTTTCAGAAAAAAAGGATGAAGGACGCCTGGGTGGCTCAGTTGGTTAAGTGCCTTCTGCTCAGATCGTGATTTCAGGGTCCTGGTATTGAGTCCCACATTGGGCTCCTTATTCAGCAGGGAGCCTGCTTCTCTCTCTGCCTGCTCCTCCCCCTCCTTGTGCTCTCTCTCTCTGACAAATAAATAAAATCTTAAAAAAAAAAAAGGATGAAACATTTAAAAAAATGTGATCTCCTATTCTGCTTCCACTTAGAGGAGTCAATAGTGAATTTTGATTCTAATGTAAATTTCAAAAATTATGCTTTGATAAAATTAATATCCCCACAATAGTAGTTGCACTTGAATTTAGTTGCAAGTGGGACAGCTTCTAAATTCTTATCATGTTTTTAATGAGTTTTAAAAACTTACGGAATATATTTGTGTGTAAGATATGTAATAGTACAGAAAGGTAAAGTGTGAAATTAAGCCCTATCAGTCTACTTTCCCACTCTCTTTCTAGGGTTAATCATTTTTAAGATTTTTATTTTTGTTTATTCTATGTACAAGTATGTATTTATTACATCAGAGTTTGCAAATTGGCAGACCAATGGCCATAACTGACCGGTACACGTTTCATTAGGCCCCTGCTGTGTTTTTACAAAAAGTATTTTTCTGGGGCCCCTGGGTTGCTCAGTTGTTTGAACATCTGACTCTTGGTTTTGGCTCTGGTCATAATCTCATGGGTTGTGAAATCCAGCCCCACTTCAGGCTCCATGCTCAGCAGGGAGTCTGCTTGAAGATTCTCTCCCTCTGCCCCTCCCCCCACTTGCATGCTCACTCCCTCTCTTTCTAAAATAAATAATGAATCTTTTTTTAAAAAGTATGTTTCTAACATTTAAAAAAGGTCAATTTCATGTAAACCCATATTTTTAGCTTTTTAAGATTCAGCAACACTGCAGCCTCTTTCTCACATGACAATAGTTGGTTAGAGTGGTTGTCCCCTGGAAATAGGGCATGTATTCTTCAGTTTCTCACAATTCCCATTTAACCTGTTTATATTCTCTGCCTAGCTCTGTAGTCCTTTGAATTTGTGACCTTTGCTTATACATAGTATTTTCTCCTCCCTTCCTTTCTAGCATGTCTTGGACATCTTTTCATATTAGTGAAAATAATAGTTAACTTTTTTGAGAGCTTACCAAATATAAAATGCTTTTCTGAGCCTGTTATAGAGCCTATTAATTCATTTAATCCTCATAATAGTATCACTGTATTACAGTTGGTGCAGTTGAGGATATTGTAGCAGAAAGAGATTAAGTAATTTGCCCAAATTACTGTGATAAGAGGCAAAGTTTAAAGGCCGAGCTCCAAATTGAACCCATGTAGTTTCTTTCTAGAGTGTAAGCTCTTACCCACCAACTCCTTGGTATGTAACAATAAGTTCATATAGATATACATTTTTCCTTTTAATGGGTCTATCATATTGCATCATAGGTTATGTGGTATTTATTAGTCCTCAAAATTTCTAATTTTTCACTGTGACAAAGGTAGACAGTAACACTGTACATTTATCATTGCATATTTGTGATTTGTTTTTAAATGTGAGATTAATTACTATAATTTTTAGGTCAAAGGTATACGAATTTTAAAATTTTGATGGAAATTACAAACTTGCCTTCCAAAAAGAATATACTAATTGTAATTAATATTACCCCCCTTTTTGTTTTTTTAATTTTTACAAGTTCTTTTGAGATCTCTTTATTAATTACATATGTGGATTAGGATCATTTATTGCAAATGACAGATACTGGAGCTCAAAATTAGCTATGTTAAAATGGGAATTTACATGGGCATGGAGAATAGAGGAGGAACTGATTTTAGGGTCTCAAGCAGTGTGATCAGGGAATTAATGTAATCATGAATTCTTTTTTTTTTTAAGTATTTATTTAAGAGGGAGAGACATAGCGGGAGAGTACAAGCAATGGGGAGGAGAAGGAGGGGGAGAATAGGTTCTCCGCTGAGCAGGGAGCCCCATGTGGTGTTTGATCCCAGGACTCTGGGATCCTGACCTGAGCCTAAGGCAGATGTTTAACCCAGTGAGCTACCCAGGTACCTCTTAATCATGAATCCTTATTCTCCATTTCAGTGCTTTGTTTTTCTGAGCATGGTGCAAGTTGATTTCCTTCATGTAGATGCTCCTTTACCTGGCTTGGCTTACGTGTCCATCTTTGAGCCAATCATTAGAACTAGGAGAGTGAGGACTGATTAGCCAGGTCTATATCACATGTCTGTCTTGAGAGTGGGACACTAAATAGGCAGCTTCACCAGAATCACATAGAAAGGGGAAAGGGAAGCCTTCAAAAGAAGTGGAATTTCTGCTACTAGAAAGGGAAAAGTGTGCTTGGGCAGAGAATTCTTTTGCTAGAGGTTCCCTGAAGTCTTGTGCCTTTTGCTTTCTTTTTTTCCTAAGAATATAGTTTATTATATCTTCCCCTTTTCTTCTTTCTCCTGTTTCTTCAATGAAAATGGTTCTCTGGCAGAGAGTTATAAATTCGAACTGGAGCAAGTTAAGGTGTGAGAATTAGCGGATTAAATTAGGGCTCCCTAATATCAACAGTGACTAATTGACATGTTAATTAACTGGCTTCGACTTTTTCATGCTGTGTATATGAATGCTTATCTAAGGACATTTTAGAACAGTAGTGTACATGTAATAGTTAGATTTTACTGGTTTTTACAACAGCTGTTTTATGGTGCTTTGTTTTAAATTTATGATCAGTTATGGGTCTTTAGTCCTTTTTCCTACAAACAACCTCTCCCACTGTTTTCTAAATTTTGTTCTAGCAGCACTTCTCTGGGAGATGTTATAATAGGTATGGTGTGAAGAGGTTTTTTTTTCAAGTAAATTTGGGAAGTGCTGTATAATGACCTAACCCTCCTTTTGGAGATTGATAGTATATTAAAGCATATTAGTATATTAAAGATGCGAGTAATATTACAATTGTGGATCCTTTTGAACTTTAGTCTAGTGTTTCTAAAACTTTTTGAAAATGGAACACTTTTTCAAGGCACGCGAGAATTTACTTCTTTGGGAAATTGTGGTTTTTCCCCTGCAAATGATCTTTGTAAGACCCTTATATTTATTCTTTTAGGTTTTTGCTCTAGAAGTAGTGGTTACCTATAATCTATATTGTGAAAATTAATTCTTTTATTTTGGATGTGTGTGTGTGTGTGTATTTATTTTCCCCCCAATCACTTACCAACTCCCATTTCTTTTTTTTCCCCATATTAAAATAGTGGCTGAATGTATTATCTTATTCAGAAAATCTATGATAGCAAAAACTAGACAGACCAGTCTTGGTTCTGTTATTACTACATGGGAAGGAACATTGGATCAAGTTCTGTTTTGGATTTTTCCAGTGGGAGTTTCGTATCCTTATCTGTGAAATGTAAAGTTGAAGAGATGCTCTCTAAAATCTCCTTCAGCTCTAAAATCTTATTAATCCCAAACTCAGAACATACTTCATGTTTACCGTTCTCTTATTGCTTGTATTCATGTTATCTGCAATCTGTTACTGACAGCACAGTTATTGATCTGAGATGCCTTTCTTACTTCAAATAGGAAAAATTGCTAGAAAAAGACACTGACATTCATGCTGAGTATAAATGGAAATAAATGTCTGTTACTTCCACTGCATAATATGTACAATTTTATTTCCTTTAGTAGTACATGCTACAGAGTTCAAATTGCAAAATGCTTAAAATTTAGCATAAAAATTACATGCATGTAAGTGTAATAACTGGTTCACAAAATCAAACTTAGAAGGATACTAGTGATTTAGAGGTATTGAAGTATTATATTTTTCTTTTTGAATTAATATACCAGAGATCTGGAAAACAAAGTTATAGTCCTCCCGCCCCCCACCCCAAAGTTGTGAATATTTTGCTTACGTATTTAAAATAAAGCTATTGTAAAATAAGACCTCTACTTAAAAAAAATTTTTTTTTATTTTAGAGAGAGCCTGGGCCTGTGGAGTGGGAGGGTGGGAGAGAAAGTGGGGAGGGGCAGAAGGAAAGAATCTCAAACGGACTCCCCACTGAGTGCAGAGCCGGATGTGGGACTCCATCCCACAACCCTGAAATGGTGACCTGAGCTGAAGTCAAGAGTCAGAAGCTTAACCAGCTGAACCACTTAGGCTCCCAGACGTGTACTTTTAATGAACAATATTGTTTTAGGTTCACACAGATAGTTGGAATAGTAGGTGGGCTCTGGATTAGACTACCTGGGTTTATACCTAACTAAATGAAATTAAATTTTTAGAGTTACTTCTCTAAGCTATGATTTTCTCATCTGTAAAATGGGGAATATTACCAATGCCTGCCTTAGAGGGTTGTTGTGATAAATGAGATAACTGTAAACGTTTAATGAATGTGCCCACATAATTAGTACTCGTTAAATGTTTGTTGTTTGTATTGTAATAAATTTGAAAATAATTACCTTTATAAACATGGTAGAAATCAGCCAATACAACTTTTATTATTATTATTTTTTTAAAGTAAGCTCTACATGTGACGTAGGGCTTGAACTCATGATCCCGAGATCAAGAGTCACATGCTCTACTGACTGAACCAGCCGGCCACCCCGCCAGTACAGTTTTTAGATATATGATCTAGCCATGGTTTACCTTTATGCTATTTTTCCACCATTTTATTTTATTATTTTATTTTATTTTATTTTATTTTATTTTATTTTATTTTATTTATTTTATGAGCTTCTTTAAAGATTAGTATTGTACAGGGGTTCTCCTTGATTAAATTCTTATTTTCTAGCTTAAATTTTGGGCTGTTAGAGTCAGAAGATGGTATTTGTAGTGTAGTAACTAAAGACAAAAACTTGAGATTTTTGAGGTATAGGTTGAAATTAAAATATATATGGGAAACTCTGATATTCTCTAAGGCATGTTAAGATCTGTGGAGAAAACTGCCTCTATGTACATCTGTGTGGTGTTACGGAGTTCTATAGTAAAGAAAGTGGAAAAGTTTTAAGTGTTATACAAATGGTGCGATAATACAGGGTGGTAAAGTGATAGCAAAATAAAACTACATAGATAATTGTTGATTTGTAGAAGAGAGATTTTTAATTGGTAGATGAGGAAAATAGTAAACCCCAGGGATAAGGAGCCAAGGCTTAGGCCTTATTATGCTTGGATTGAAGTAACAATGAGTTGGGGTATAAGGCAAAGGAATATTACATAAAAAGGTAGAAGTACTTTATGAAATAACAGACGCCAAAAGAAAAATCTATAGAATTTAGAGCATTGCCAAAGATAATTTTTGGCAGGAAAGTTTGAGAATCATTGACTTAGGTTAATATTGGACTTGGCTTCTTTTGCAGATGGGTCTGTGAAGTATTGTTAGGTAAAAACAAAACTGTCAACTATGCATCCTAAGGAAACATTCATTCTTTTCTGATTCTTAATGCAATTCAGAAGTGGGTCATATCTAATATATGAGAAACTGGAAATGGAGACACCCTCCACTCCCCCACCCCCCTTCCTATAATAGGAGCACTTAGAAGCAGTGAAATAATTATGGATCTGATTTTATTACTCTGTTGTTTTCTTGTCCATGATTAATATATTAGTCTGACTGTAGCCTTACTTGTTAACAAACAGTACAGCCCAGTTCAATATTGTCTTAGTCCGTTTGGGTTGTTATAACAAAGTACCATAGACTGGGTGGCCTATAAACAACAATTTATTTTTTATGGTTCTAGAGGTTGGCGAGTCCAAGATCAAGGTACCAACAGATCTGATGTCCAGTGAGGGTCCACTTCCTGGTTGACAGACAGCTACCCTCTGTCTTCTTATGTGGCAGAAATTGGGAGGGAAGTCTCTGGGTCTCTTTTATAAGGGTATAATGGTACAAATTCCATCCTCATGACCTAATCACCTCCCAAAGGCCCCACTTCCAAACACCATCCCACTGGGGGGATACGTTTTAACATGATGAATTTTGGGAGGAGACAGACATTCAGCTTGTGGCAAGCATGAGATTTGCTTTGCATTATGTGAGGCTGAAACTACTAAATATTTATAGTGTTATCTATCCTTTGAGTATAAGGAGTTGGTTGTAAAGTAGGTTTACATTTTTAGTTATTTATATATTAAAAAGATTTGCCAAGTACTGTATGATAGGTTTACCAAACTTTTTCTGTAAAGGGCCAGATAGTAAATATTTAAGGCTTTGTGGGCTATATGATTTCTGTCATAGCTATTCAGTAGCATGAAAGCAGTCATAGACAATATGTAAATGTATGAGCATTTATTTATAAAAACAGATTGTGGACCAGAGTTGGCCAAGGGCCATAGTTTGCCAATCCAAGCTCCAAGACATAGTCTGTGTTAGGAAAGTAGAATTCCAAGTTACTTGCATGGAACTGAACTTTTGTATTAGTTAAAATTTGCTTCATTTATAAACCACCACAAAACTTAAGACTGGCTTAAAACTACAGTTTAATGTCTCTCACATTTCTTTCCCTTTCTTTCTTTCTTTCTTTCTTTCTTTCTTTCTTTCTTTCTTTCTTTCTTTCTTTCTTTCTTTCTTTCTTCTTTCTTTCTTTTCTTTCTTTCTTTTTCTTTCTCTCTCTTTCTTTCTTTCTTTCTTTCTTCTTTCTTTCTTTTTCTTTCTTTCTTTTTTAAGATTTTATATATTTATTTGACAGAGAGAGACACAGCTAGAGAGGGAACACAAGCAGGGGGAGTGGGAGAGGGGGAAGCAGGCTTCCCGCCGAGCAGGGATCCTGATGTAGGGCTTGATCCCAGGACCCTGGGATCATGACCCGAGCCGAAGGCAGAAGCTTAACGACTGAGCCACCCAGGCACCCCGTCTCTCACATTTCTACAAATTAACTCAGTGGTTCTGCTGTGGGTGGCATTAGTTGGGGTTCTGGTATAACTGCAGTCATCTGGAGGCTTAAATGGGACTGTTGTCCAGGGCTAGTTCTCCTACATGAATTTATCCACATGGCTGATTCATTATCCTCATGGTGCGATGGCTGGGTTCCAAGAAGTATTCCAAGAGCAAGCATTATGAGAGGGAGAAAGCAGAAGCTGCCAGGCCAATTAAGGGATAGGCCTGAAACTGGCATAGCTTCATTTTCACCATTATTTTATCGGTCAAAATAGCCACAGGCCTAGCCCAGAGTCACTGTGGGAAAAGACTAGGAATACTAGGAAGTGTGGTTAGTTGGGGGGTCATCAAAGTAACAGTCTATCACATTATTGTTTTGGTTGCAAGTGACAATTCAAATTGAGCTAGCTTTAGTAAAGGGGAAATTTATTATAAGAATAATGGGGTGTCTATCTCACAAAAACTAAATACAGGATGAAACCTTAGGAATATTGGATCTAGGGTTTGAAGGTCCTCAGGACAGTTTCTCATCTTTGCTTTCTTCTGTAAGTTAGTTTTATTTTCGTTAACCACAGATCTGCCTTTTCTACAATGGAAAAAACAGTGCCATCAACAGTTCCTATATTATTTATATCTTCCCATTTCAGCCATCCAGAGAAGAACTGAGTTTATTTTCATGTTGTATTTCTAAAATTTTTGTGGAAGAACTTTGTCCTGGAGCAATCATTTGTGATTAGAGGATAGAGGTTGTGCTATACCAACCATGTGGACAGGAGCAGAGTCAGTTAACAGAAAAGGAATTTGAATATATAATCCCAAAGTAGTTTACTTGCCTTTTCCCTAACCATCTGTTTATTGAGATAAATAATTTAATTTCATAAATAATTTGTTTCCCCATTACAGCCCTAATTTACTTTTTTTAGCTGTCTGCCTTTGGCTGTTTAATTGTTAGAGAGTAGGCTGAAATAAGGACTGGGATTAGTTCAGTAGCTTGAATATTCATAGTAATATCTTACTTCTTTGAGTAGGGGACAGCAGCATTTAGGATATACTATTTCACTTTGCCACCATTAACAGAATTAAATATGAAAGTGATCTTACTGTGCTTTTACTCATTGATTTCCAGGGTTGATTTGGCTGATCTGGTTGGTTGAGTGAGTACAGTTTTCCTCTGGAAAGGGTTCACTTGTATATGTGAAAGCGAATACCTATAAGATAGAATGAAGTAAGAGCTATAATAGAAGTACAAGCAACATATTGTGGGTGCATGGAGGAAGGAACAATTAATTTAGACGGAATGGCTAGTGTTGGTGTGCCTGGGTGCCTCAGTCGATGAGGCGTCTGTCTTCAGCTCAGGCCCTGATCTGGGGTCATGGGATTGAGCCCCGTATTAGGCTCCCTGCTCAGTGGGGAGCCTGCTTCTCCCTCTCCCTCTGCTGTTCCCCTTGCTTGTGCTTTCTCTCTCTCCCTCTGTCAAATAAATAAATAAAATCTTAAAAAAAAATGAAGATAGTGTTTGAGCAGGGCCTGGAAGAATGAATAACCCATCCTGAAAAAAGCAAGGGAAGGTAATCTGGCTGTCAGGTTTTCTTGGCTGCTAACGGGGTGGCATTAGAATGTCTTGACTAAAATAGATGAGCTTAAATATAGGTATAGGAAATTCAGGATAAACAGCAGCATGATTTATCTGATTTTAACCTTCTTCAATTAGAATTACAAGAGCTAACTTGGTTTTGCTACATGAAAGCCTTAGGTGACTGGTAGTTTGAAATTTAAGAATTAGATATTTGGGGGGGTATATTCTTTTTTTTTTAAGATTTTATTTATTTATTTGACAGAGAGAGAGACAGCGGGAGAGGGAATACAAGTGGGGGGGTGGGAGAGGGAGAAGCAGGCTTCCCGCTGAGCAGGGAGCCCAATGCGGGGCTCCATCCCAGAACCCTGGGATCATGACCTGAACCGAAGGTAGACGCTTAACAACTGAGCCACCCAGGTGCCCCAAGAATTAGATTTTTTAATTAAACAGTTTATCTCAAAGAGTCAGATTTTTAGATATAGAAAGAACTGTAAGGATTATCTGTACAAACCCACTCTACTAGGTAAAGACACCAAGACCCAGTTAAATGACTTATTTAGGGTTACATGATAGAGTATGCAGCTAAAACCCAAGGCACCTTACTCCTGGTCTTGGGTATTAAAAAAAAAAAAAATACACTGTGTTCTTTGTAGTAAGAAGATTTGCGCCAATATACACCATTTGAATTCCCTGCTGTAATGGTTTTAAAATTTGAGATAAAACATGCATACAGTAAAATCCACAAATTGCATAGCATGATTTTTCATGGTATAGACCCTTGTAAGTACCACCCAGATCAAGATGTGGAGCATTTCCAGCATTCCAGAGTCTTCCTTCATGCCTTTTACTAGTCAATATCCACTTCCCCTGCCACGCCTAAGTAATCACTATCCTGATTTTTGTCCTCAAGAATTACTTTTGCCTATTCTTGAATTTATATAAATAGAATGGCTTCTGTCACTCATCATTATGTCTGTGATATTCATCCATGTTGTGTGTAGCAGTTGTCCGTTTTATTGCTATGTGGTATTGCATTGCATGAATGGGTCATTATTCTGTTAATGGACATTTGAATTATTACTAGTTTTAACTATTGTTAATAAAGCTGTCATGAATATTCTCATATATATCCCTTGATGAATAAATTATCTCATTTCTAGGTGTAGAATTGCTGGGTTGTCATTTCCCATAAAGGTTGTACCATTTTGTATCCCCACCCAGCAGTGGAAGAGAGTTTAGTGCCCTACATTCTTGCCAAGATTTGGTGTTGTCAGTCTTTTTTAATTTTAGCCATCCTGGGTAGTATGTAGTGTTTTCTTATTTACATTTCCCAGATGAGCAGTGATGTTGAGCATCTTCTAATGTATTAATTTTAAATATATTTTTTAATAGGGCTGTCTTACAGGTTTGTAGGAATTCTTTATAATTCTGAACATAAGTACTTTGGATATACATAATGGCAAATATCTACTTCCAGTCTTAGCCTAGTATTTTCACTCTCTTAATATGTCTTCTAATAAATAAAAATTTTTAATATTAATGAAGTTTCATTTATTAAAATTTCTTCTTATTTTTAGTGGGGTTTTTGTATGCCTCTATAAGAAATCTTTGCCTACTACAAGATCATGAACATATTCTCCAAAGTTTTCTTCTAGAAGCTGTATTGCTTTCCCTTTTACTTGCATTTCTTTGGTGCATTTCAGATTAATTTGTATGAGGTAAGGTAGAAATCAGTTTTTTGTTTTTTTTTTTAAACATATGGATTGTAGAGTACCTTTGATATAAATCATATGGCTCTGTTTCTAAAATGTATATTTTGTTCCATTGGCCTGTTTGTCTATCCTCACACCAGTATTACCCTTAGTTCCTATAGATTTATGCTGAGTCTTGATATGTGCTAATACAGGTTTTCCTTTTTTTTTTTTTTTCAACGTTTTTGTTTGTTTTTGGAAGGGAGCTATACTTCATCGTTTGTATTGTCATATGCATTTGGAATCAGATTACAATACAAAAATCTATTGGTATTATGATTGGGATTGCATTGAAACTGTACATGAATTTGGAGAGAATCGGTATCTTAACAATATGGAGTTTTTTTTTTTAAGATTTTATTTATTTATTTGTCAGAGAGAGAGCGAGAGAGAGCACAGGCAGGGGCAGTGACAGGCAGAGGGAGAAGCAGGCTCCCCACTGAGCAGCGAGCCTGATTCAGGACCCTGGGGTCATGATCTGAGCTGAAGGCAGATGCTTAAATGACTGAGCCACCCAGACACCTCAATATAGAGTCTTCCGTTCTGTAAACATGGATATCTAGCCATTTACTTGGATCTTTAAATAATTTCAGTAGTGTTTTATGGTATTCAGTGTAGACATCTTATACATCTTTGGTTTATGGCTAGATATTTGATGTTTTAAACGTACTGTTGTAAGTGGTATTGCTTCATTATATTTCATTTTCCTGTTGTTTCATATTAATACATAGAAATGCCACTGATTTCTGTATTTTGGTCTATAAACAGCAACCTTGCTAAATTAGTTTATTTTTAATATTTCATAGTTTGTAGATTTTTTTGTATTTCCTATGTATGCAGCCATATCATCTGGAAATAATGATATTACTTCTTTCCAGTCTTTTTTTCTCCTTCCTTTCCTTTCCTTTCCTCCCTCCCTTTCTCTCTCTTTCCCTCCCTTTCTCTCTCCCTCCTTCCCTTCCTTCCTTCCTTCCTTCCTTCCTTCCTTCCTTCCTTCCTTCCTTCCCTCCCTCCCTCCCTCCCTCCTCCCTCCCTCCCTCCCTCCTTCCTTCCCTCCCTCCCTCCCTCCCTCCCTCCTTCCTTCCCTCCTTCCCTCCTTCCCTCCTTTCCTCCTTTCTAAGATTTTGTTTATTTATTTGACAGAGAGAGAGAGAGCAAGCACAAGCAGGGGGAGTGGCAGGCTGAGGGAGAGGGAGAAGCAGGCTCTTCGCAGAGCAGGGAGCCTGATGCGGGGCTCTATCCTGGGACCTTGGGATCATGACCTGACCTGAAGGCAGATGCTTAACCGATTGAGCCACCCAGGCGCCCCATCTTTGTTGTTCTTTATTACAGTGGCCAAGACTTCTAGAACAATGGTAGTAGAAATAGTGGTGGTCTTATTCCTGAACTAAGGGAAGAAAATATTTAGTATTTCACCATCAATTATTATGTTAGCTATAGGTTTTTGTAGCTACCTTTATCAGATTAAAGAAGTTCCCATCTATTTCTAGTTTTCTAAATCATTAATGGCTATTAAATATTATGAAATGATTTTCTGCTTTTATTGAGATAATCTGGTTTGTGTTTTTAATTATGTTATATGATGAATTATACTGATTGATTTCACTGTTAAATTATCCTTTCACTCTTAGGATAAGTCCAACTTTGTCATGATGTATTATATCATTGGATTCAATTTGTTAATATTTTGTTTAGGATTTTTACATCTATTGATGAGAAATAGGAACCTATAATTTTCCTTTCTTATAAAATTTTTGTCAGGTTTTGGTATCAAGGTTTATTGGCCCCATAAAACTGTTGGGAAGTGTTCTGTGTCTCTCTTTTTAATCCACTGAAGGAGTTTGTGTTAGATTGGTATACTTCTTGTGTACTAGAAAAGAATGTTTATTTTGCGGTTTGTTGATATTAATGTTGTGTGTCACCAAGGTCAGATTGGTTGTGTTCAAATCTTTCAATGACTTTTTTCCCCCTGTTTTTTATCAGTTACGACAGAAGAGAATCTTAAAATCACTAACTATGACTGTAGATTTGTGGCTTTTTTCTTTTCAGTTCTTTCAACTTTTCCTTTATGTATTCTGGAACTCATTTAGTTATATAAAACTTTAGGATTGTTATACTTTATAGTTGAACCATTATGTCATTATGAAATGTTCTTCATTTCTAGTATTTCTTGCCTTGAGGTCTACTTTGAACTTCTGTTAATATAATCATTCAATTTTTCTTTTCATCAGTATTTCTGTGGTTTATTTTTTTCCTTTTATTTCAACCTATCTGTATTCTTATATTTGAGGTATATCTTTTGGAAATAGCATATTATTGGGTAATGTTTGATCCAGTTTGACCATGTTTGTGTTTCTGGAATGTTTATTCTGTTTACACTTAATGTAATTACTAATATGGTTGGGTAGAAATCTGTCATTTCTCCAGTTCTTTTCTATCTATCCCATATGTTCTTTGTTGTTGTTTTTTTAATTCTTTACTATTTTTTGATTTGTCAATTTTCTGAATTTAATTTTTACTATTTAGCTTTTTGGTGGTTATACCTTCTGTAATTATAATTTTTTATTTATCATAGAGATTTTAATAAATACCTTTTTTAGTACCTTAATACTTTTACCAATTATCAAACAGTGGAAAACATAACATAGTTTAACTTCATTTACTCTAAGTGCTATTTTTTCATATATTTTCTTTCAACATATGTTATAAACTGCATGGGCATTATTTTTTAAGCAATCAATATTCTTTTGTATTTATGCATATATATACCCTTTCTAATGCCCTTCATTCATTTTTGCAGTTCTTTGCTACCATCTGGGATAATTTTCCTTTTGCTTGAGGAAATTCCTTCAATATTTCATGTAGTGCTGATCTGCTAAAGGCAGATTTTCTTAGCTTTTGTCTGGGAATATCTCTATTTTGACTTCTTTTTGAAGAAAAATTTTTCTTATACAGAATTCTAGGTTAGCATCTTTCTTCTTTCAACACTGCAAATATTCTTTTTTGGCTGCCATAATTTCTGTTGAAAAAGTCAGCCATCAGTCTTATTGTTGCTCCTTTAAAGGTAATAACCATTTCTTTCTTTTTTTTTTAAAGATTTATTTATTTGAGAGATAAGGACAGAGCATGAGCAGGGGGGAGGGGTAGAGGCAGAGGGAGATGGACAAGTAGACTCCATGCTGAGCAGGGAACCCAATGTGGGACTCGATCCCAGGACCCTGCAATCATGACCTGAGCTGAAGGCAGACACTTAACTGACTGAGCCACCCAGGTGCCCTCGTAATATGCATTTCTTGACTGGTTTTAAGATTGTGTGCTAAGCATGATTTTGTTTGACTTTATCTTGTTTTGGGTTTACTAGGTTGGTGTTTTTTACCAATTCAGGAAAAATTTTAAATAAATATTTCAAGTATTGTTTCCACCTTAATCTTTCTTCTTTGTGTTTAACCTTGTTAGATGTTTTGTCATCATTAGTTGTCATATGTCTCTTGTGCTTATTCTCTCTACTCTTTTCTTTCTGTGAGTCAAGTATTTCTACTGACTTTTTTTTTTAAGATTTTATTTATGTTTTTGACAGAGAGAGAGCACAAGCTGGGGGAGGGCAGAGGGGGAGGAAGAGGGACAAGCAGACTCCCTACAGAGTGTGTATCCTGAAGCTGGGCTCAATCCCAGAATCCTGAGATCATGACCTGAGCTGGTCAGATGTTTAACTGACTGAGCCACCCAGGTGCCCCTCTACTGACTTGTTTTTTAAGCTTACTAGTTCCCTCATTTGCTGTGTCCAGATAAATCCATCCAGTGAATTTAATTTCAGTTGTCTCATTTTTTCGATTATAGGAAGTCTTGTGATTCTTTTTTTTTTAAGATTTATTTATTTATTTGAGAGCGAGAGAGAGAGTGCATGCAGGAGTGGGGGGAGGGGCTGAAGGAGAGAGAGAGAAGCAGACTCCCTACTGAGCATGGAGTCCGATGTGGGGCTCAATCTCAGGACCCCAAGATCATGACCTGAACTGAAACCAAGAGTTGGAGGCTTGACAGAAGGAGCCACCGAAGCACCTGCCCCCTCTTCTCAAAGTAGGGTCCATGCTCAGTGTGGAGCCCAATGTGCAGCTTGAATTCATGACCCTGAGATCAAGACCTGAGCTGAGATCAAGAGTTGCATGCTTAACCGACTGAGCCACCCACCGGCCCTTGTGTGATTCTATTCTTTCTTTTCCTTTTTTTTTTTAAAGATTTTATTTATTTATTTGACAGAGAGAGAGCAAGTGCAAAAGCGGAGCCTGGGGAGGGACAGAGGGAGAGGGAGAGGCAGAATCCTCACTGAGCAAGGAGCCCAATGCAGAGCTTGATCCCAGGACCCCAGGATCATGCCCTGAGCCAAAGGCAGATGCTTAACTGACTGAGTCACCCAGGCGCCCCTGTGTGATTATTTTTTAATAGATTTCCATTTTTGTTGATTCTGTCCATACTTTCATATATTTTATCTACTTTTTTCTTTCTTTTCATGAACTGCTTTTTAAAGTCTTTGCTTACTCCACTATCTGCATTATCTCTGCTTTTTTTTCTGCTTTTTTTCTGGATTACAGATCATATTTTCTTGTCTCGTCACATATGTTGTTAAGGAAGGAAAAAATATATCATGAATATTAATGAAAAGAAGAGTGATTATATTAATAGACATTCATTTTTTTAAAATTATATACCAAACACTGTGTAATTTAACTATGTATAGGCTAAAAAGGGTGTCTTCCTCCACGAGATGGTTTTCCTTTTCAACTGTTAGGCCAATTGGGTGAGGGCCTGACACCACAATTTAATTAAGAATTGAACTGAATTTAATTCGGGTCAGTCTGGATTGCAATTTTAATAAGATTTAGTCATCTCTCATTTGTGAACTTTGAGCTACTAAGTTTTTGATTGAGAGACTGTCAGGTTGTTTTTTTATTGTCCTCAAAGACTACAGGAGATTCAGTTCTGTTCTTTGGAGGTTTTGAGGTTGGCTCTTTGATATCTTGCTCCACACTGCTTTAAATTCAGGCATATGTTGGAAACCTGTCATGTATTGCTTGTGGTTATTTCCCCGTCTAACAAATTTTCTGCTAAGTACCCCGAGATTGAGGGAGATTTCACTCCTCCATCCTAACTCATTCTTCCAGCCTCCTGCATCATCATAGAATTCAGCAAACGTCTCTTTTAGTCTTGCATTTGGTACTTTCTTTTAGTTGACCACACTAAAAAGCTCTGTTGCTTTCAGTTTTTACCAATCCTTCTGCCTAGGCCAATATCGTTTCTCAATGTATGCCCAGAATGTTTAAACACTCCTGGGAAAGAAGTAGTAGGTGATTGCCAGCTCACCTAGGAAGGGCTCTTCTCTTTTTGGAATTTTAGTTTATCTTCTACTTCTTACTTTATAAGCTCTCTGATCTCTTAAAAATATGGTTGCAATTCATTCATTTTTGTTGTTGTTGAGATATAATAACTGATGTCCTTAAAGATTGAAGCAGTGAAATCTATTTTTTTCTGATTATAAAAGTAATACATGCTGTATTAACTTTTGCTGAGTTATGCTGCATAACAGATTACTTCAGTATTTCATTGACTTACAA
This sequence comes from Callorhinus ursinus, assembly GCF_003265705.2. Lineage (NCBI taxonomy): Eukaryota > Metazoa > Chordata > Mammalia > Carnivora > Otariidae > Callorhinus > Callorhinus ursinus. The sequence goes on from NW_027397070.1 coordinate 39,527,017, forward strand.
CAACAAAGGTTTATTTTTTGTTCTTGCTACATGTTAGCTGAAGGCTGGCAGTGGCTTTGTTCTTGCTCCATGTATCTTCTAATCTGAGATCCAGGCTGGTTTGGGACATGCTGTTCTTATAATAGGGTAAAAAGAAAGAGATTTGGCAGAAATACACAGTGGATCTTGAAACTTATGCTTGGATGTTTGTTTATATGTCATTGGCCAAAGGAAACCAATGGCCAAAGCCAGAGTCAGTGGGCAGAAATGTTTACCTGTGTAAGAGTACTGTAGGTTACTTAGGAACAGGTTGAGATAATTATCTTTTTGAAGGAAGGTGGAATGAATAGTTACAGATTGTAATAAAATTTACCACACATGTGAAGTGAAAATAAATACAGAGTTATATAGTATTCGTAGTAGAATCCTACCTTCTGCCTTCTAAGGTCATCAGTGATGATTCTTTGGTGTATATTCAGGATTGAAATCTCTTTATTATGCTAACTTGATGGTTCTTTGAAAAGAATAGACTTGACATAAATTATAAATAAGATTTTATCTTTTTAATCATTTGTTCATAATAATAGAAGAGCCCTCAAACTGGTTACATTTAGTTCTTCCTTTGATAGATAGTCCCAGACTTACTATAATTTATTTTCAATTTACTTATCACTTTCGATTTACTTCAATTTACAGTATTTCCTTTTTTTTTAAATTATGTTAATCACCATACATTACATCATTAGTTTTTGATGTAATGTTCCATGATTCACTGTGTATAACACCCAGTGCTCCATTCAGTACGTGCCCTCTTTAATACCCGTCACCGGGCTAACCCATCCCCTCACCCCCCTCCCCTCTAAAACCCTGTTTGTTTCTCAGAGTCCATAGTCTCTCATGGTTCGTCTCCCCCTCTGATTTCCCCCCTTCATTTTTCCCTTCCTGCTATCTCTTTTTTTTTTTTTAACATATAATGTATTATTTGCTTCAGAGGTACAGGTACAGGTCTGTGATTCAATAGTCCTACACAATTCACAGCTCTCACCATAGCACATCCCCAATGTCTATCACCCAGCCACCCCATCCCTCCCACCCCCCACCACTCCAGCAACCCTCAGTTTGTTTCCTGAGATTAAGAATTCCTCCTTTCATTGAGGTCATATGATACATGTCTGATCGACTTGTTTTGCTCAGCATAATTGCCTCCAGTTCCATCCACGTCGTTGCAAATGGCAAGATGTCATTCCTTTTGATGGCTGCATAGTATTCGATTGTGTATATATACCACATCTTCTTTATCCATTCATCTGTCGAAGGACATCTTGGCTCTTTCCATAGTTTGGCTACTGTGGACATTGCTGCTATCAACATTGGGGTGCACATACCCCTTCAGATCCCTACATTTTTATCTTTGGGGTTAATACCCAGGAGTGCAGTTGCTGGGTTGAAGGGTAGCTCTATTTTCAACTTCTTGAGGAACCTCCATACTGTTTTCCAGAGTGGCTGCACCAGCTTGCATTCCCACCAACAGTGTAGGAGGGTTCCCCTTTCTCCGCATCCCCACCAACATCTGTCGTTTCCTGACTTGTTAATTTTAGCCATTCTGACTGGTGTGAGGTGGTATCTCATTGAGGTTTTGATTTGGATTTCCCTGATGCTGAGCGATGTTGAGCACTTTTTCATGTGTCTGTTGGCCATGTGGATGTCTTCTTTGGAAAAATGTCTCTTCATGTCTTCTGCCCATTTCTTGATTGGATTATTTGTTCTTTGGGTGTTGAGTTTGATAAGTTCTTTATAGATTTTGGATACTAGCCCTTTATCTGATACGTCATTTGCAAATATCTTCTCCCATTCTGTTGTCCTTTGGTTTTGTTGACTTTTTTTTTTTTTTTTTTTGCTGTGCAAAAGCTTTTTTATCTTGATGAAGTCCCAATAGTTCAATTTTGCCCTTGCTTCCCTTGCCTTTGGTGATGTTTCTAGGAAGAAGTTGCTGCGGCTGAGGTCAAAGAGGTTGCTGCCTCTGTTCTCCTTTAGGATTTTGATGGACTCCTGTCTCACATTTAGGTCTTTCAACCATTTGGAGTCTATTTTTATACGTGGTATAAGGAAATGATCCAGTTTCATTCCTCTGCATGTGGCTGTCCAATTTTCTGAACACCATTTGTTGAAGAGACTCTTTTTTTCCATTGGACATTCTTTCCTGCTTTGTCAAAGATGAGTTGACCATAGAGTTGTGGATCCATTTCTGGGCTCTTGATTCTGTTCCATTGATCTATGTGTCTGTTTTTGTGCCAGTACCATACTGTCTTGATGATGACAGCTTTGTAATAGAGCTTGAAGTCCGGAATTGTGATGCCGCCAGCTTTGCTTTTCTTTTTCAACATTCTTCTGGCTATTCGGGGTCTTTTCTGGTTCCATACAAATTTTAGGATTATTTGTTCCATTCCTTTGCAAAAAGTGGATGGTATTTTGATAGGGATTGCATTAAATGTGTAGATTGCTCTGGGTAGCATTGACATCTTCACAATATGTGTTCTTCCAATCCATGAACATGGAACATTTTTCCATTTCTTTGTGTCTTCCTCAATTTCTTTCATGAGTATTTTATAGTTTTCTGAGTAGTTTCTTTGCCTCTTTGGTTAGATTTATTCCTAGGTATCTTATGGTTTTGGGTGCAATTGTAAATGGGATCGACTACTTAATTTCTCCTTCTACTGTCTTGTTGTTGGTGTATAGGAATGGCACTGATTTCTGTGCATGATTTTATATCCTGCCACTTTACTGAATTCCTGTATGAGTTCTAGCAGTTTTGGGGTGGAGTCTTTTGGCTTTTCCACATCAAGTATCATATCATCTGCAAACAGTGAGAGTTTGACTTCTTCTTTGCCGATTTGCATGCCTTGATTTCTTTTTGTTGTCTGATTGCTGTGGCTAGGACTTCTAATACTATGTTGAATAGCAGTGGTGATAGTGGACATCCCTGTCGTGTTCCTGACCTTAGGGGAAAAGCTCTCAGTTTTTCCCCATGGAGAATGATATTTGCTGTGGGTTTTTCATAGATCGCTTTTATGATATTGAGGTATGTACCCTCAATCCCTATACTCTGAAGTTTTGATCAAGAAAGGATGCTGTACTTTGTCAAAAGCTTTTTCTGCATCTTTTGAGAGGATCATATGTTTCTTGTTCTTTCTTTTATTAATGTATTGTAGCACATTGATTTGTGGATGTTGAACCAACCCTGCAGCCCAGGAATAAATCCCACTTGGTCGTGGCGAATAATCCTTTTAATGTACTGTTGGATCCTATTGGCTAGTATTTTGGTGAGAATTTTTTTTTTTAAAGATTTATTTATTTGAGAGAGCGAGAATGAGAGAGAGAGAGAGAGTACATGAGAGGGGGGAGGGTCAGAGGGAGAAGCAGGCTCCCCGCTGAGCAGGGAGCCTGATGTGGGACTCGATCCCAGGACTCCGGGATCATGACCCGAGCCGAAGGCAGTCGCTTAACCAACTGAGCCACCCAGGCGCCCTTTGGTGATAATTTTTGCATCCACGTTCATCAAGGATATTGGTCTGTAATTCTCCTTTTTGATGGGGTCTTTATCTGGTTTAGGGATCAAGGTAATGGTGGCCTCATAAAACGAGTTTGGAAGTTTTCCTTCCATTTCTATTTTTTGGAACAGTTTCAGAAGAATAGGTATTAATTCTTCTTTAAATGTTTGGTAGACTTCCCCTGGGAAGCCATCTGGCCCTGTGGTTTTGTTTGCTGGGAGATTTTTGATGACTGCTTCAATTTCCTCAGTGTTTATAGGTCTGTTCAGGTTTTCTATTTCTTCCTGGTTCAGTTTTGGTAGATTATACATTTCTTCCAGATTATCTAATTTGCTGGCATATAGTTGCTCATAATATGTTCTTATAATTGTTTGTATCTCTTCGTTGTTGGTTGTGATCTCTCTTTCATTCATGATTTTATTTATTTGGGTCCTTTCTCTTTTCTTTTTGATAAGTCTGGCCAGGGGTTTATCAGTCTTGTTAATTCTTTCAAAGAACCAGCTCCTACTTTCGTTGATCTGTTCTACTGTTCTGGTTTCTATTTCATTGATTTCTGCTCTGATCTTTATTATTTCTCTTTTCCTGCTGGGTTTAGGTTTTATTTGCTGTTCTTTCTCCAGCTCCTTTAGGTGTAGGGTTACGTTGTGTATATGAGACCTTTCTTATTTCTTGAGAAAGGCTGGTATTGCTATATATGTTCCTCTTAGGACTGCCTTTGCTGCATCCCAAAGATTTTGAACAGTTGTGTTTTCATTTTCATTGGTTTCCATGAATTTTTTAAATTCCTCTTTAATTTCCTGGTTGACCCATTCATTCTTTAGTAGGATGCCCTTTAGCCTCCATATATTTGTGTTCTTTCCGACTTTCCTCTTGTGATTGAGTTCTAGTTTCAAAGCATTGTGGTCTGAAAATATGAAGGGAATGATCCCCGTCTTTTGGTACCGGTTGAGACCTGATTTGTGACCTAGGATGTGATCTGTTCTGGAGAATGTTCCATGGGCACTAGAGAAGAATGTGTATTCTGTTGCTTTGGGATAGAATGTTCTGAATTTATCTGTGCAGTCCATTTGGTCCAGTGTGTCATTTAAAGTGTTTATTTCCTTGTTGATCTTTTGCTTAGATGATCTGTCCATTTCATTCAGGGGGGTGTTAAATTCCCCTACTATTATTGTATTGTTGTCCACGTGTTTCTTTGCTTTTGTTATTAATTGGCTTATATGATTGGCTGCTCCCATGTTCGGGGCATAGATACTTACAATTGTTAGATCTTCTTGTTGGATAGACCCTTTAAGTATGATATAATGTCCTTCCTCATCTCTTATTACAGTTTTTGGTTTAAAATCTAGTTTGTCTGATTGGATTGCCACCCCAGCTTTCTTTTGGTGTCCATTAGCATGGTAAATGGTTTTCCACCCCCTCACTTTCAATCTGGGGGTTCTTTGGGTCTAAAATGAGTCTCTTGCAGACAGCATATCAATGGGTCTTGTTTTTTTATCCAATCTGATACCCTGTGTCTTTTGATTGGGGCATTGAGCCCATTTACATTCAGGGTAACTATTGAAAGATATGAATTTAGTGCCATGGTATTGCCTGTAAGGTGACTGTTACTGTATATTTTCTGTGTTTCTTTCTGGTATATGTTACTTTTAGGTTCTCTCTTTGCTTAGAGGACCCCTTTCAATATTTCTTGTAGGGCTGGTTTCGTGTTTGCAAATTCCTTTAGTTTTTTTTGTCCTGGAAGCATTTTATCTCTCCTTCTATTTTCGGTGAGAGCCTCGCTGGATATAGTATCCTTGGCTGCATATTTTTCTCATTTAGTGCTCTGAATATATCATGCCAGTCCTTTCTGGCCTGTCAGGTCTCTGTGGATAGGTCTGTTGCCAATCTAATGTTTCTACCATTGCAGGTTACAGATCTCTTGTCCCGAGCTGCTTTCAGGTTTTTCTCTTTGTCTCTCAGACTCGTTAGTTTTACTATTAGATGTCGGGGTGTTGACCTATTTTTATTGATTTTGAGGGGGTGTTCTCTGTGCCTCCTGGATTTTGATGTCTGTTTCCTTCCCCAAATTAGGGAAGTTCTCTGCTATAATTTGCTCCAGTATACCTTCTGCCCTCCTCTCTTTCTTCTTTTTCTGGGATCCCAATTATTCTAATATTGCTTCATCTTTTGGTATCCTTTATCTCTCGAATTCTGTCTTCGTGATCCAGTAGTTTTTTATCTCTCTTTTCCTCAGGTTTTTATTTTCCATCATTTGGTCTTCTGTATCACTAATTCTGTCTTCTGCTTCATTTATTCTAGCAGTTAGAGCCTCAATTTTTGATTGCACCTCTTTAATAGCCTTTTTGATTTCGACTTGGTTAGATTTTAGTTCTTTAATTTCTCCAGAAAGGGTTTCTCTAATATCTTCCCTGCTGTTTTGAAGCCCAGTTAGTATCTTTAAAATCGTCATTCTGAACTCTACTTTCGGCATCTTACTAATGTCTGTGTTGATTAGGTCCCTGGCAGTCGGTACTGCCTCTTGTTCTTTTTTTTTGAGGTGAGTTTTTCCGTCTTGTCATTTTGTCCAGGGGAGAATAAATGAATGAGAGAACAAAACGCAACAGGGTAACAATGATCCCAGAAAAATATACACTAAACAAATCAGAAAAGACCTGAAACTGGGGGAAAAGAATGGGAAAGAGAAAAAAGGAAAAAAAGAAAAAGAAAAAGATAAAAACAAACAAACAAAAACAGAATATGATCAAATATGATAAGGGTGGTGCATAGATCAGTGCTACACACTAGATTTTGGACGTATTTTAGTCTGTTAGAAGAAAGTGCCTCCAAAAATTTTAAAGAAAGAAAAACTTATATAGTTATAAAAATAATGGTAAATACGATGAAGGGCTGGAATATGACTGTAAAGATCAAAATTATAAAAGATTTTATAAAAGAAATTGATAACTCACTAGGCCATCTTGATAGAAAGTTCAGAGCAGAACATTTTTGAAGTCAATTTTTTATGTGAAAGGATTGCAGAAACAATGGAAATGGAAGGACATAACTAGAAATATCTAAATAATCCCACTAGATATTCCTTTTTAGGTATTTTTTTTGATGTAGAAATTGAAATGAAACTAATTTATATTCAGATCAACTGATTTTGAGAGATTAAGTTTAACTTTTGGCTCTGAATTATAAATTCCTCCATTTAAAAAAGTTTTAAAATCTGTTTAGTCTTATATTAAATATATTGAGCATTCAATATTGAATTCATTGAAGATTTTTTTTTTTAAAGATTTCATTTATTTATTAGAGAGTGAGCACAAGCGGGGTCAGGGCGGAACCAAGGAAATGGAAGAAGCAGAGTCCCCACTGAGCAGAGAGCCTGATGCGGGGCTCTATCCCAGGACCCTGAAATTACGACCTGAGCCAAAGGGAGATGCCTAACCGACTGAGCCACCCAGGAGCCCCTGAATTCATTGAAGATTTACAGACATGTTTTATTTCATTGCCGTTTTAAATTGATGTTCCTTCATTGGAGTTATCATAGCATCTTTGGGTGGTAGAATATACAAAGACTTCTACTTCAAACATTTGTTATATGTGCTAATTTAATGAGTACTAAGATATTAAAATGTTTTTCCAAGCTTTGTCAAGAATGTAATGATAAAATGATGGCTTAATACAAAACAAATTATAATTACCACTTTAAAATAAAAGGTAGGTCAATACTGATTTAAGTGAACAATGACTTAGAATCTTGGCACTTTCAAATAGAATGACTGCTTATATAAATTACATCTTTAGAAATCTGTCTTCAGTTGTATTGGCAGAATTACGATAATTTCTCATAAGGGAAATATTCTAGGGGAAAGAAGATAGTTTGTATAAATGTTAAATCCTAAAGTAGAACATACTACATAGTGTTTGAAGGTAGTATATATTTTGTTCTCAAAGTCTCCATGTTTTCTCACGAATAAGATCAAAATATTAAATTACAAGAAAGGTAGTCGCACAGTATTATCAACAATAGCCAAACTATGGAAACAGCCCAAATGTCCATCAACTCATGAACGGATAAAGAAGATGTGGAATACATATACAATGGAATATTACCCAGCCATCAAAAAGAATAATATCTTGCCATTTGCAATGGCATGGATGGAGCTAGAGTATATTATGCTAAGTGAAATAAGTCAGTCAGAGAAAGAAGAATAGCATATGTTTTCACTCATATGTGGAATTTAATAAACAAAACAGATGAACTTATGGGAGGGGGGAGAAAAAAGAGAGAGGGAAACAGCATAAGAGACCATTAAAGATAGAGAACAAACTGAGGGTTGATGGAGGGAGGTTGGTGGGGGTTGGGCTAGATGGGGGAGGCGGATTATGGAGGGCACTTGTTCTGATGAGCACTGGGTGTTGTATGTAAGTGATGAGTCACTAAATTCTACTCCTGAAGCCATATTGCACTGTATGTTAACTAAGTAGAATTAAATAAAAATTTGACAAAAAGATAGTTGCGGTCTCACTGTCAGAGTATGTTTTCTTCTGAATCCACTGGATTCTGTAAATTAAATGTTTAAATAAGGCTGTCATCAAAAATTATCTTGACTTTTAAAAGCATATGGTACTTCAGAATTATGTATGTATTAAATCCCTTAAAATTGAGTTACTTTTCAGTTATTTGAGTTATTAATATATCTAGTAGTTGTGGAATTCCACATTTTGATTTTGAATTTCCTCTTGCCCTTGATTCTCATTTGGTTTGAAAATGTTTCTTTGATCTGGCTGGAATTTATAATAAATGGCACTAATTGCTATCTGCCAGAGACATTTGATAATCATTAGTCGATACTCATTATTTTAGGAGTAGTTTAGTAATTCATTTGAAAAATTATTTAAAAATTTCATAGTAGAAACATTTTCTCTTTACAACTCTGAAAAAGTGACATTTTTTCCCCCTTAAATGAAATCTCTCAAAGTAAAGTGGGATAGGTTTCCAGTTAGAGTTTTGGTAATCTTTATCATGATGTATTAGCAGGCATCACTGTATAAGACTGACAGTTTATAGCTTCGTGAAGAACTATAGCATTATGATAGTATGTATGCTCAGAATTTAAGAAATGACATAAATACCTTGTTATTGTACAAAAAGTACTGAAATACAGTGAAGAAAATACAAAGAAGACAACAGTCTCTGAAGATCTAAGATAATTTTTCTGTGCAACTCTCTAATTTGAACAGTAAGAGAAAAGGTGTCAGAAAGAGTGAAAAATAATCTGATTTTACTGTCTGTGCTTTAGATAATGGTACTCATCAGACCCATATATTTTTTATATCATAGACTTCCTTTCAAGAAATCTTTATTGTTTTTTCAACGTTGAAATGTGGTTCTTCTATTAAAGGCTTTGTAACACATTTTAAGTCATTCTTCTTTTAATTGCTCATATCATTTAGTATAGACTTCATTGTTATAAATGGAATTAAAAATGTAATGCTAGGGCACCTGGGTGGCTCAGTTGGTTAAGCGACTGCCTTCGGCTCAGGTCATGATCCTGGAGTCCCTGGATCGAGTCCCACATCGGGCTCCCTGCTCGGCAGGGAGTCTGCTTCTCCCTCTGACCCTCTTCCCTCTCGTGCTATCTCTCATTCTCTCTCTCAAATAAGTAAAAAAAAAATAAAATCTTTAAAAAAAATGTAATGCTAGTCTCATTAACATAATCTTGAATTAGTAGCTATTTCTATATTCTGTTTAATGCGGAGGTTTCTTGAGTCCAAGATAGTATTGGCTATAATTGCTGTTTTGATTTATTTCATTACCATTGCTTTATTAGATTTCATTTTATGGATGGGGAAATTGGTGTCCAAATGGTGAAGAAATAGTTTACTCAAAGTCACACAGCTATGTAGTTGTCAGACTGAAACTGGAATATAGGTTATCTTATTTTTAGTCGAGTGTTTTCATCTATATGTATGTTTGTGTATTATTTCTTTTGTGTGTGTTTGTGTATTGTTTCTAAAATTGGGCTGAGTAAATTGAAATTAATATCTTAATTTGTAAGCCTAAAGTTACTTACAGAATATATACTGCATTAGTTTTCTGTTTCTGTAACAAATTATCACAAACTAGATGGCTTAAGTAATATAAGTTTGTTATCTTATAGTTCTATAGGTCAGAGGTTCAACATGGATCTCATTGGGGTAAAATCAAGGTGTCACCAGGGCTGCATTGCTTTCAGGAGGCTATAGGAGAGAATCTGATGATCCCTTGCTCTTTACCAGGTTCTCGTGGCTGCCTACTTTCTTTGGCTCATGGCTGCCTCTTTTCATCTTCAAAGCCAGCGATACTGGGTCTAGTCCTTCTTACACTGCCATCTGTCCTGTTTTCTTTCTTTGAAAATACCTGAGAAGGGTTCTTTTAAGGATTCAAGTGATTATATTGGGCCAACCCAGATAAACCAGGATAATCTGTCTCATGGCCCATAATCTTAATTACATTTGCAAGCTCCCATTTGCCATGTAAAATAACAAGTTCTGGGGATAAGGATGTTGACAGCTTTTAGTAGGGAGGCACAGATAAAATTTTTTTTTTCTTAAGGGATTTTATTGATTTAAATATATAATCTGTGAAGAACTTTTTATTAAACAGCATGTGAAACTCTAGACCTAAGAATAACAATCATTTAATTATGACTTATGAACTTAGTTTCTTGAATGCTAGAAATATAATTGTAAAGAATAATATAGGGTGTAACATCTAGCATGGCTAGTTTTGTACATAATAAATTAAGATGTAGTTTAAATTTCATACTACATGTAGAGGGTTTGCAACATAGTGGGGTTATTATGTATGTACCTAATTCTTTATTATTGGTTTCACTTTTGTTCCAAAGGCTGAGAAATAAAGAGTTCTTTCTGTATTATTTCTGAATAGTAGATTTCATTTAAATGACTTTGGCCCTTTTCCTTTTAGCTCTCTAAATTTTTCATCTGACACTCTTTAATGCTCATTTGAAAGTTCAGCTAGACCTTAGGAGTCCTCTCTTTCTGGTTTAAAGGAAATGTAAAGCAATCCTAAGCTAGTAATGAACCTAGTTGTTATATTCTTATTTTTATGTTTCAGTTTCAATATATTTGTTTCTGATTCTGATGACCAAAGTTTTTTTAGTACTTTGGTTCCAGTAATAGGTATGCTGTGTTAATTTATCACTATCTCTTTGTAGAGAAAGGACTTTTGCTTCTGAAACCTAGACCTCATGGCTAGTTTTTTATTTCTTTTGCCAACTCATCTTGGTAATTCTGCTTGCTGCTTGCATCTCTATTCACTGGTCATGTGTATGACTCTGATATCAAATGCTGGCAATTTCTAGTCTGGCTCTTCTTGCCCACTGACAAACCCTTGGTTTTGCTATTCAGAGTTTAAATGAGACCATATTAAGTTTTTATTATCTTAATGTTTTACATTGCTGTCATTGTAGATACACAGTAGGTACTTGATGAATAAAGTAATTGCATCTTCCATTTGAAGCATTCAGAGGGCATGAACATGTATTCTTTTTTTTTTTTTTTTAAGATTTTATTTATTTATTTGACAGAGAGAGATACAGCAAGAGAGGGAACACAAGCAGGGGGAGTGGGAGAGGGAGAAGCAGGCTTCCCGCCGAGCAGGGAGCCCGATGCGGGGCTCGATCCCAGGACCCTGGGATCATGACCCAAGCTGAAGGCAGATGCCTAACGACTGAGCCACCCAGGCGCCATTCTTAATGATTTTCTAATGATTTCTGAAGTTCCTATTCGTCTTTATACCTCCAGGGAAATAGATTGCTATCTCTATGTCATCTCTATCTCTATGGTTACTTATTAAATTGCAAGGAGATTTAAACCTTACTTTGGGCTCAAAAATAACTATCCTTAGTATTTACCACAGTGGTTCCTAAATTTTTGGATTTCATGAACTAGTAAAATGTATTAGGAAGTATGGAGGATGGGCAAAGAAGTTCCAACTTTTTATTTTTCTAAGAGCATAACAAAACCCCAACTGTTATCACCTATCACCATTGTATCATAAAAGTACATTTGAGGGCACCTGGGTGACTCAGTCAGTTAAGTGTGCAACTCTTGATTTCGGCTCAGGTCATGATGTCAGGGTTGTGAGATTGAGCCTCGTGGGGCTCCATGCTGGGTGTGGAGCCTGCTTAAGATTCTCTCCCTCTCCCTCCACCCCTCCCCCCTTCTCTCTCTCCCTCTCTAAAAAAAAAAAAAAAAAAATTTGGATATAAAAAAATTAGGAAGGACAAAATCACAGATAAAATGTTCTCTACATTCAATAAAATTAGCTTTATAGAAAAACTTAATATGTTCATTTACTTGTCTAAATTTACTGAGAATGACTAAAATTCATTTAAAAAATTTGATCTTGAGTACCTCTAACAGTCCTCGCCTTTTATTTTATTTTATGTGGGGCTTAAGACTCTGTATATGGCTTTTTTAAATCCTAAAGCTAGCCAATAGTTGAAAGTAAGGAGTAGGAGGAATTTAGGAGTAGTAGTATTTTTCTTAGGGTGACTTCTTTTGATTAGAGATCCAACATTTTGGTATGGTAAATAGCAATTTATCCTTTCTGCCCACTGCTGTACTCCATTTGCTATAAAAATATCACATTTTCCTACCTTAAAGTGTATTTAGTACTATTTAATCCTCTGTGCTTTTGTATCCTTGAGCCTTAATTTTGTTGTTGTGGCAGTCTAACACTTCTTTTCTCTTGGCCTACTTAGTACTTTATTTATGATTTATTTGAATTTGAAGAATTAGAGCATATACACATGATATATTCTGAATAGCATAGAAGTGTTTAAAATGAAAGATACTTCTCGACCTCAGCCGCTTGTCCTTTTCATTAAAGATAATCACTAAAGTTCTAGTATAACTTTTAAAAAAACATTTTATACATATACCAGTAGCTGGATTTATTTATGTATATCTTCTAATGTATATATCTATTAAAACATACACAAATGGGTTTACACTAATGGTACATTTTTAGCCTTAGTTCATGTTCTACTTTGGCCTTACTGTTGTTTTTTTATATTTAAGAGTTCATGTTTAATTTATGGCTCTCTATCCCATTTTTTAAATACATCTGTATCTGAAATTTTTGGTACAAGTAAGGATACAAAAAAATAGTACTTTGTTATATTTTTAGTATGCTATAATTAAATCTAGATTGATAATTATAAATTACTTCTTTACAAGTGCTAATGTAATTGTAAGCCAATAATTTTTTTAACAATTTAAATTATTAGAAAATGTTATTCCTTGGCATGTATACTAAATCTTTTCCTCAAATTTTATAGCAAAGTTTTGTGTAGTAAGTAAAATTTACTATTTTTAGTTTTTGTGTTGGATGATTCATCTATAAAATGGGGAGGAAAATAAGGTGGGTAAGTGTGTATGTCAGATTTTGCTTAACTTAGAAAGGTATTAAAATAAATTACCACAGGAGAGGGTTATTATGTGCCAACAGCCATGCCCATTCATAAAAATGCAGTTTATTGCGGCAGTCACAGTTAAAGGGTTTAGTTCTTTTTATGATAAATACATTGTACATTCCACTTGCTGATCTTTTATGGCTAAGTGTTGTGTTCTTCTTTGATTACACTTCTCTTTCATCCTGAAAGATATAACTGTTTTGGACAAATTACCTAACTGTGGACTGAGAGTCCTTTCATTTGATGACAGTGGGCATCTTTTGGAAAAGAGTGGTACTTTGAACATCATAGGTCAGTTTTACCTGGACTTGACAGTTTTCTTAGTGAATTTGGTGTCTTGACAAAAGAAATATGCTAAACTGGTGTAGGACATGTGTTTTTTGTCATGCTGTTTCTTATTCTGTTTAACTCAGATATGCCATTTATAATAAAAGTCGCTTCTTAGAAGCAGTTAATAAGAGATTTAATGCTGGGTGTTTGACCTTTCAAAATTAAGTAACTTTTGGTGAAAACCTTCCCCTGTTCATAAACAAGATAAACCTAATGATTACACAATCCAGATAATTTTGTGTGATTTCACAACCAATAATTTTGAATGAGTTGGTTGCATGGTGTGATTCACAAATTTGGAAAACTATTTTTCTTAGGCCTTCTTTTTTTTGTTTCCAGTTTGTATTTATTTATTTCTTTTAAAGATTTTATTTATTTATGTGCCAGAGAGAGAACACAAGCAGGGAGAATGGCAGGCAGAAGGAGAGGGAGAAGCAGGCTCCCTGCAGAGCAAGGGAAGCCCGATGTGGGATTTGATCCCAGGACCCCGGGATCATGACCTGAGCTGAAGGCAGTCGCTTAACCAACCAAGCCACCCAGGAGCCCTCAAGTTTTTATTTAAACTCTAGTTAACATAGCAGGTAATATTGGTTTCAGGTGTAGGATTTAGTGATTCATCACTTATATATAACTCTTAGGCCTTGGTTGATGTACTTTATATATAAACATGAATATGTTTATACACATACAAATATGTTTGCTAAGGTTATATAGCTTGAATACTGCTTGTCAAATTTCTTTTATTTTCTGAAATTCTGGTTTGTCTCCATACCAAAAATCAGTGTTGTGATTATGGTAGTAATGACTAATAATATGTTTAATGTGACACATAATTCAAGTTTACTATATTCACAGGAAGGAATTTCTGCTTTGTAGGGTATAGGAAACTAATGTTAATTTATTGTCAGGGACTAGAACTTAAATAATACTAGCGTTTTTATTTTTCCCTTTGATCCTAGACTTTGAAAATTTTTTTAGTGAGTTAGCAAGTTTTGTTATTGTGTTCATCAACTAAAAAACTGAGTAAATTTGGGTTTCACTTCTGACTCTGTCATTATTTAGTTGTATGACCTTGGGAAAATTCCTGTGGCTTTTTTTTTTTTTTTTACTTTTTAAGTAGTGGATTTGAATTCCTAGTTTATATCTGAAATCCAATCTGCTTCTAAAATATATGGTGACATTTTATGATCCTGTTCCACACGTACCTCCCCACCCCCCAGGGCAAAATAATTTTGAGTTATACTTAAATATACCTCTTTCTATATATAAATATGGTTTAGGACTTAGAAATTGAGAGGGTGCAAGTTCTAAATCTAAACATTGCATAAAAAATTAGATATACCATGCTCATGGGTTGGAATAATTAATATTGTCAAAATGTCCAAACTGTCCAAAGCTCTCTACCTATTTGGTGCAATCTCTATCAACATACCAACAGAATTTTTCACAGAACTAGAACAAATAATGCTAAAATTTTTATGGAACTACAAAAGACTTTGAATAGCCAAAGCGATCTTGAGGAAAAAAAAAAAAGCTGAAAGGTATCACAATCTCAGATTTCAAGCTATACTACAGTGCTGTAGTAAGCAAAACAATAATGGTACTGACACAAAAATAGATACTTAGATCAATGGAATAGAATTGAGATGCAGATATATATCCATGCTTATATGGTCATTTAATCTATGACAGAGGAGGCAAAGATATACAATGGGGAAAAGACAGTCTTTTCAATAAATGGTGCTGGGAAAACTGGGCAGCTATGTGCAAAAGAATGAAACTGACT
The DNA here is from genome assembly GCF_003265705.2 of Callorhinus ursinus. Lineage (NCBI taxonomy): Eukaryota > Metazoa > Chordata > Mammalia > Carnivora > Otariidae > Callorhinus > Callorhinus ursinus. The sequence goes on from NW_027397070.1 coordinate 39,542,133, forward strand.
GCTTTCTTCTACCATACACAAAAATAAACTCAAGATGGATTAAAGATCTACATGTAAGACCTGAGACCATCATACTCCTAAAAGAAAACATAGGCGATGACCTCCTGGGCATTGGCCTTAGCAATGTATTTATGGATAGGTATTTTCAGGCAAGGGAAACAAGCAAAAAACAAACTTTTGGGACTGTGCCAAAATAAAAAGCTTTTGCACAGCAGTGAGAACCATCAGCAAAATCAAAAGGCAACCTACAGAATGGGAGAAGATGTTTGCAAATGATATATCCAATAAAGCGTTAATATGCAAGATACATAAAGAAGTCCTACAATTTAACACCAAAAAAACCCCCAAAAACAAAACAAACAAAAAACAAACCCCAAACACAAGAATTCAATTAAAAAGTGGGACAGAAAACCTGAAAAAACATTTTTCCAAAGAAGACATACAAATGGCCAACAGGCACATGAAAAGATACTCAGCATCAATAATCATTAGGGAAATGCAGATCAAAACCACAATGAAATACCACCTCACACCATTTAGAATGGCTAATAGCAGAAAGAGAAGAAATAGCAAGTGTTGGTGAAGGTGTGGAGAACAGGGAACTCTTGTGTACTATTGGTGGGAATGTAAATTGATGTAGTTACTGTAGAAAACAGTATGGAGGATCCTCAAGAAATTAAAAATGGAAATACCATATGGTCCAGTGATTCCATTTCTGGGTATTTCGAAGAGACTAATTTGAAAAGACATATGCACCCCTATGTTCATTGCATTATTTACAATAGCTTGGATATGGAAGCAGCTTAAGTGACTATTACTACATGAATGGATAAAGAAGGCATGTCACAGACAGTGGAATATTACTCAGCCATAAAAAAGACTGAGATCTTGCCATTTGTGACAACATGGATAGACCTCACGGATATAGGCTAAGTGAAATAAGAAAGACAAATTATATGGTTTCACTTATTTGTGGAATCTGAAAAACAAACTAAGAAACAACAACAAAAACACAAATAGACTGGTAAATACAGAGAACAAATTGGTGGTTGCCAGAGGGCAGTAGGATTGGGGGATGGGCAAAATAGTTGAATAGAATTATGGGTACAAATTTCCAGTTATGAAATAAGTAAGTTGAAGAGATGAAAATTGCAGCATAGGGAATATAGTTAATATTGTAATAATGTCATATGGTGACAGGTGGTAACTACATTTATTGTGTTGAGGATTGCATAATATATAGAAATGTAGAATCACTATTTTGTGTACTTGAAACTAATACAGCATTGTATTTCAACTATACTTCAGAATAAAAGTTAAAAAAAAAATCTCTTTGCTGACTGCAATGTGTGACCTAATGAAAAAGTTAAGGAATCAGGGGTTTTAGACGAATGTGAGGTGGGAATAATAAGATTTTGTGTATGTATACATTTTGTTGGTATGTGTATATGTATTTAAATGTATTTATATATGTGTTCATGTAATGCATACACTCTCCTACTATCAAATCATGTTATTATTAAGTCTTTATTTTAGGCAGGTGTTTAGAACCTGGATATTGGTATTATGGCTTTCTGGAGTATACCTGTCCCTCTTTCAGTTGTAATGTTGAGACCAGCATGTATTCCTACTTTTCCTCCAAGGGTAGAGCAACCCCTTCCCTCCCATGTTTCCCCTCTCATAACTGCAGTGAGTTTCCATGAAGTTTTGATGTACCTCTTCCTACATATTAAAGATTTTGCCTCAGGTTGATAACCAAATGATTCTGGCCAAAGTTTCTTACCTAGGTTGAATGGAATTATACTAATGCTCTCAAGTACAGGTTTGCAGATTAAGGTTTTGTTTTGTAAGGGAGATAAACTAGATGGTTCTGGATGGAGTTTCAGCATTGTTTACTGCTCTCCCTTAGCCAGCAATGGGGAGCTTACTCAGAATTCTCCCTCAGCTTTTCTGTGTTCCTAGTGGGGTTCTAGGAGGAAGAGTGTGCAATAAGGTGTGTGTAAAGGAAAAACACACTCCTGTATGTGTCTTCTACTTTCAACACTACTTGCACCCAGAACACTTTACTTAACAACACTTCTGACACCTTATGTGTGGATTTTTACACACCAAATAGTTCTGTGACATCAGCTGGGTGTCCTGCAGTTTAACTCAATTCTGACATTATTTACCTGGAGTTAGCATCAGATCCCACCAATTAGGGGTTTAGTCCTTTAAGACTGCTCCCTTCCCACTTCAGGTGTCATTTGCAAGTCCTGGTTGTTACTTATGCTTTTGACCAAAGCCCCAGAAATCAGATTCTCAAGTCTTCCTCTTTGGGTTCGATTAGTTTGCTAGAGCAGCTCACAGAACTCAGAACAGTTTACCTGCTAGATTACTGGTTTATTAGAAAATGATATAATTCAGATGGAAGATATACATAGACCAAGTTATGTGGGAAGAGCCGTGGGGTTTCCATGTTCTCTCCAGCCCTCTCAGCATTTTCACATGTTCACCAACGTGTAAGTGAGGGGTTTGGCGCTGAAAGTTCCAAATGTCTAATCACTTGGTTGGTTTTTCTGGCAGCTGATCCCCATCCTTAGGTTATCAGGCTTTCCAAAAGTCACCTCGTTAACTCAGGTGTGGTTGAAAGGCATTTGCATGAATAACAGAAGACACCTTTATCCCTCTCATCACTTACAAGGTTTTAGGAGCTCTGCCAGGAAAGGGGAAGGGTTTTAGGAGCTCTGCCAGGAAAGGGGAAGAACAAATATATTTCTTATTATAAATCACAGTGTCACAGTGTGCAGCACCCCCCCATCCCCCATGTTTGTGGCCTCCAGAATTTCAGACTCTCTTGATAGCTCCTGGTCAGCCTTTAGTAGTTCATTTATAATTCCTAGTTTAATCTTCTTGGTGGTTTATACAGTATTCAGTGGCATCTGTTTCATGTTAGGAAAAGCTCAGGTCCTGTTTCTCTCCCTAGGTTCCTGTCTTTCTTTGTATTGTTTTTGATTTATGGCCTTATTAGTTCCCTGATGGGCTCAGGAGGAATCGATAATTTGGTGTTTAACAGTTTTTTTTTTCTTCTTGTATTAGTGGGAGTGACACTCTTTCCATATCTTTATACCTTCCATCTTAAACTAGAAATCCTTCTGCTTTTTAAAAATACTTCTATTTTTATGTTGCTATTCTCTGTTAACTCATTGTTTTTTTCTCCTCTAAGTCTTAAACATATTTATTATAGCTGATTTAAAGTTTTTGTATGCTCCCTTCTGTATTCAGTTTTTCTATTCTTATGAGTCATGTTTTCTTATGCATTTGAATTTCCAAGTAATTTTTATTGTACAATTATATATTGTATAATTTCTTGTATATTGTATCATATAATGGATGTCTTTTTGTCAGCTTGATCTTTTTGTAGCTTTGTTATGCAAGTCTAGAGTAAATATACTAAATAGTAGCCTTTCTGGGATCTTGTTTGAATGCCTGGAGCGTTGAGTGAGTTTGCTCTACTCCGAATGGTCAACACTCCTCCTAATAGTACAGCACTGTGATTTCTGAAATAACAGTTTGACCCAAGCTTTCTAGTACCATAGTGTGCCAGGTCTCACAGAATCTCACTCTGTGCATGCAAGTGTAGAATTTGCCAAAGCTGTAGACTTTATTGCAGATTCTGGAGTTTATTTTATGTAAAACTACCTACAAACTTGGAGATGATCTTTATCACTACAAAAATGCCGTTTCTTCAACAATAACGTAAAAAAATAAAAAAGAACACATATAGAAATACTAAAGATCAAAACCACAGGAACCCTCAATCTAATTTCAGCAGTTAGCAAACTAGGGCCTCACAAATTGGTCATCTGTTTTAATAGTTTTAGTGCAACATGGCCACACCAATTTGCTTAACGTATTTTCTCTGCCTACTTTTGAGCTATGATGGCAGAGTTGTGTACTAGCAACAAAGTCTGTATGGTCCACAGGGCTAAAATATTTACCATGTGGCCCTATAAGAAAAAATTTTCCAACCCCTACTGTAACTGATTGGGTATCTACTCTCAAAATCAAATAACAAATTTTAAAAATACCAAAATTTTTAATACACTTTAAAAATTCAATAATCAGGGCACCTGGGTGGCTCAGTCGGTTACACATCTGCCTTCGGCTCAGGTCATGATCCCGGGGTCCTGGGATCAAGCCCCACATCGAGCTTCTTGCTCAGCAAGGAACTTACCCTCCTGCTTCTCCCTCTCCCTCCGTCTGCTTCTCTGCCTACTTGTGTGCGCTCACGCTCTCTCTCTGTCAAATAAATAAAATCTTAAAAAAATTAATTAAAAAAATAAAAATTCAATAATTTTATATAACAGCTTAAGACACAAAGACATGCTTATACTATTTAGTATACGTTTGCAGCATTTTAATTAAACATTAAATTACAGATCAATTACAAACCATCAAAATTGTTAGTGAAAACAACTTAAATGAAGGTGGTTCGTTTCTTTATAGAAGTAGGATACTTTCTGACATATTTTGGAAGTTAAATTAATGCATGTTAGCATATACAACCCATTGTCATGAGGGGTTTATGGAGAGAAAAGCAGTTATTTAGAATGGCAACTTAGAATATGTCCACATAAGAGAACTTAAGGAAGGAAAGCCAAGAAAATGAAAGTGAAATGAATGATAGACTTGTTAGAGGAAAATAAGAAGGAGACTGTGTTGGGGTCAGAGTTCAGAAAGAGGGAGTAGTTCCTGTGTGGAGGAAACAAAGCAAAACATTAGAACTGACAAAAAACCAACAAGTAATATAAAAAGTATGCTTGGAGTATAAGTTCTAGTAGGGTTTTCTAAGATGACTAGAAACCCAATTCTAAGAAACCTATGAAGTCATTCATAACTAATCTATACCAAAGTGACTGAATTTGCTTAGAAAGGTGAAGACAAATAGTTGTTTAGTTCTAGAATGTTTGACAGCATTTAAACGAGAGATGAAAGTGAACTCAGTTTCTTAGGTGACTTTGGAGCATGGATAAATATCTTCATGTCAATAAAAGAACTAAAAAAAAATGATGAATTAGGATATGAGGCCAGAAGCTTGCACGTTTAAGTGTCTTTCTTTACTAATTTAAAATAAAAATTTCAATCTTCTTAGTTCATAATCTATCAGAATTTCAATTTGTAAAACCACTAAGGCACTTGTTTTGAATGCTGTATTTAAACCACTTTTAATTAGCAGTTTTATTCCAAGTTGTATTTAGACTACTGAATTATTTTTTGGCCTATTAACTCTTTATTCTGTGGGTTAATGTTCAATCATATTTGTTCTAGGGACTGACAGTTTTAGGGATGCTGGAACTGCCTTTCTCTGAACTAGATGTACTCTTGATTCTTTTGATCACAATGAGATGAAATTTCATTGTACTAGGAAACAGAAACCTTTCAAAAGGATTTCTCCCAATCTTTATTTCTTGTCCAATAGAATGCAAACAGTATCTGTACTTTTCTATACATCCACTTAAAGGTGGGAATCTTCAATTGTCTAAAGTCATCGTACTCAGAACTAACTTAGCTCAAAAATTGTAGGTTGGGCAATAGAAGTTTTACCTCCTAACTGTGTTCAGGCATCTATAGATACCAGCAAATGACTGTTCAAACAAAAAGTGGAAGTGTTCTGACCCTTCATATCCTTCAATTACTTTCTCTATGGCAGAAATTGTGAGGTTCAGTGACAACTTTTTTTTTTTTTTTTTTTTTTGCCTTGCTTGGAAAACTAGGGGACAGGTTTGTCCTTAAACTACTTATGGAGACAAACATATCAAATATGAAAAATGGTAATAGAATCATTAAACAGGGAATTTGCATAAGTTATTCATTTTCTCTCAGGGGAAAAAATATAATCCGTCTTGTGGGAAAGGGTACAGTGACTTTTTATACCTTGTCTAGCAGTAAGGGTTATGATTTGTTAGTCTCACTTGTTTTCACAAGGACAAATTTTACATTATGGCTAAAAGAGTCTTAGATTCCTTTGAGGGTTTATTTCTTATAATAATGTCATATTTATCTGATTACTGTGGTATGATTGAGAAAAGCATTGGAACTAGTGGTAGGTACCTGTTAACTTCAGGATTCAAATGCCTTCAGACAAGAGGCATCTTCCCTCAGCCTCAGTTTCCTTATCAAGAAAATTAAGAATTTTAGGATTTCCAGGATTATTTTGAAAATTAATAGCTTACATGGAAAAAATTTGCAAATGATACAGAGCTATACAAATGTAAATTAATATTCTTTAAAAACCTGTAGTTAAAATTATTGAAGCTTCAAAGTCAACAAAAAGTTTATGATAATTCATAGGTCAGAGGAAATGGATAGATATCATCTGACCAAGAATAAATAAAGTAGAAGTATTATTTCTTAATGTAAAACTAGAGAGCTAAAATATTTTAAAAATAGAAAATAATTTTGTCTAAATTTTTGAGATGTGAATAAGAGGACCTAACAATTTGTTTTCTTCCATTCAATTGGTAAAAGAAAAATGATTAGGAATGAAGAAATGTTTCTTTTAATTTTTACAGTTATAATTATATAACTTCTGATTAAGATTAGACTTGGTCCCACACTGTGTAGTCTCAGAGGGATAGAACACTAAGATGAGTTGTTAAATAATCTGTGACAAATAGGTTAACAGTCTTAAAAGTGTGCCTTATGTTTCAAAGCATAAGGTAAAGTTTGCTTTGCTATTGCAATACTGCCATGGTCTTACCTATAATTTATTGGTGTTTAATTGTAGAGAACTAGGCTTTGTTCCTTTGAAGTATATGCTCTTTGGACATAAGCAAAGTTTTGTTTTAATAGAAGATGCAGAGGCAATGATTTTGTACTCTTTTCTGATCTGTTTCATGTTCACTCTCTCAGTTCAGATACAAATTTATTTAAGCTAAATGTCACAAAGTGAGTATTTCTAATGCAAGAAAAATAGCATATAGTTAACTCTGATATGCTATTTTAGTACTGAGTGGCAAAGGCTAAGCAAGAGCTTAAGGCAAACAGTATAGTCAGAAAGTGTTAGGACTCAGAAGGGCTTTAGAGGTTATTCACTTTAACTCCTTTCAAATTCTGGTCTTTGGATAGATTAACCATTTTGAGCCTTGGTTTACTTTCATATAACTTGATAACAGACTTGTTGAACCATATATGATTGTTAGGATTATGCTAATTAATGTAAAAAGATATTATAAAATGTTAATAATTATCACTATTATAATCAAACTTACTACAATCCTAAATTTTAAAAATCAATAAAAGCAGTAACAAAAGATATCATATATAAAAATACAAAACGTTAAGTAACCCTTGAACTGAAAAATTCAACTCTAAACCCCTGCTTTTGTGTGTGAACTAACAGATATTAACTTATATTTTTGTATTTTTAACTTTATCTTTGACATTTTACCACACTGCTACAGAAATAATCCGAGATTTAAACTAGGTGGGGAAATACTAAGAAAATGAAGCTAAGGGGCGCCTGGGTGGCTCAGTCATTAAGCGTCTGCCTTCAGCTCAGGTCATAATCCCAGGGTCCTGGGATCGAGCCCCACATCAGGCTCCCTGCTTGGTGGGAAGCCTGCTTCTCCCTCTCCCCCTGCGTGTGTTCCCTCTCTCGCTGTCTCTCTCTCTGTCAGATAAATAAATAAAATCTTTAAAAAAACAAAAAAGAAAATGAAGCTAAAATGTAGTGTCAGATTTGGAAAAGTCTTGAAAGAATTTAATTCCTATCTGATTAAATGGAAATAATCAGTTGGGTAGGCAAACTAGAGACATAGATCCTTGTGTCTTGAGTATTAATTCTGCAGCAGACTTTAGAAGATAGCTAGGCTGTTTTATGAAGGAATAAAGATACTAAGGAATTGTATTGACTATGTCTTTGAAACATAGTAGGCAAATGGTAAATTTTTTTTTGTCTACTTTTTTCCCAGTCTAGGTTGTATGTGTTCCTAAACTGTTCTTACTGTTAACTTAATGTAAGCCTTTTAACCCCACTAGACTGAGCTCCTTGAGGGAAGGAATTTTTTCTTCATGATCTGTAAGATCTTTGATAATCAGGACTTGCAGTGGCAGATAATTAGTTAATTTTTCTTTGTTGGATTATCTTCTGAACTGGAGATATTTTGAGGTTTAGAGGCTTAAGAGTGCTATAGACTCCTAAATGTTTTGTAGCATAGGGATGCCTGGGTAGCTCAGTCAGTTAAATGTCTGCCTTCAGCCCAGGTCATGATCCCAGGGTCCTAGGACTGAGTCCTGCATCAGGCTCCTTGCTCAGCAGGGAGCCTGCTTCTCCCTCTGCCTGCTGCTCCCCCCTGCTTGTGCACTCCCTCTCTTTTTCTGACAAATAAAATCTTTAAAAAAATGTTGTGTAGCATAAAGCAGAGCACATCACATTTTGGGGGCAAATGCAAGGTTTTTCCTGGCAACACAGAGCTGTTGACTGTTGTTAAGTCTGGGTCTTAATAGAGATTTAGTCTCTTTGGAGACTAAGGACTCAAATACAAAACTTAACCCTATACCTAAAGGAGTTGGAGAAAAAGCAGCAAATAAAGCCTAGACCCAGCAGGGGAAGAGAAATAATAAAGATCAGAGCAGAAATCAATGAAATAGAAACCAGAAGAACAGTAGAACAGATCAACGAAACTAGGAGCTGGTTCTTTGAAAGAATTACTAAGATTGACAAACCCCTGGCCAGACTTATCAAAAAGAAAAGAGAAAGGACCCAAATAAATAAAATCATGAATGAAAGAGGAGAGGCCACAACCAACACTGAAGAAATACAAACAATTATAAGAACATATTATGTGCAATTATACGCCAACAAATTAGGCAATCGGGAAGAAATGGATGCATTCCTAGAGATGTATATACTACCAAAACTGAACCAGGAAGAAACAGAAAACCTGAACAGACCCATAACCAGCAAGGAAATTGAAGCAGTAATCAAAAATCTCCCAATGAGCATGAGCCCAAAGCCAAATGGCTTTCCAGGGGAATTCTACCAACATTTAAAGAATTAATACCTATTCTTCTGAAGGTGTTTCAGAAAATCGAAATGGAGGAAAACTTCCAAACTCTTTCTATGAGGCCAACATTACCCTGTTCCCAAAACCAGACAAAGACCCCACTGAAAGGAATTACACACCAATATTCCTGATGAACATGGATGCAAAAATTCTCACCAAGATACTAGCCAATAGCCAAAGGAATGTTGAAAAAGAAAACCAAAACTGGTGGCATCACAGTTCTGTACTTAAAGATAAAAGATAAGAAACATTCAACAAAACCAAAAGACAGCTGACAGAATGGGAGAAGATATTTGCAAATGACATTCAGATAATGGGCTCGTATCCAAAATCTATAAAGAACTTGTCAAACTCAACACCCAAGGAACAATAAGCCAATCAAGAAATGGGCAGAAGACATGAACAGACATTTCTGCAAAGAAGACATCCAAATGGCCAACAGACACATGAAAAAGTGCTCAACATCACTCAGCATCAGGGAAATTACAAATTAAAACCACAGTAAGATACCACATCACACCAGTCGGAATGGTTAAAATTAACAAGTTGGGAAACGACAGATGTCAGTGAGGATGTGGAGAAAGGTGAACCCTCTTACACTGTTGGTGGGAATGTAAGCTAGTGCAGCCAATCTGGAAAACAGTATGGAGGTTGCTCAAAAAGTTGAAAATAGAGCCACCCTAAGACCCAGCAATTGCACTGTTGTGTATTTACCCCAGAGATATCCTAGGTAACTGGTTATATACAACTCTGAGGTAAAACTGTCATAATCTTCTTTAAATTGAATTAAAATATGTAATTATGCATATTATTTCCCTTTGTCCAGCATACTTTTCCGTTTCTGTTAACAGACCCCTTTTTTCCCAAAACATACACCATTGTGCTTTTGATGGGTTTACCAAACGTAATATTCTATCTTTGTTTACTGGGATAGAGACTTAACCTAGATGTAGCCAATCATTATGCCCCATCCCACAGCTGTAGTAATATAACCAGGGGTGGATAGGAATTCCAGCCTGCCAAAGGACATGACCCCCTTCAGTCTTCCACACCTTTTAGTCAGATAGCCTATGTTTAGGTGGAGAGAATCAGATCCACTCAGAGAGCAGCAGAAACCAGAGAGCTGGAGAGGCAAAGATAAGCCTGATGGTCTGCTTGATTCCTCATTCCCATGTCCCTGAAATGGCTCCAAATCCGGCCTGTTTCTTATACACTCTGAGATATTTAGATATAAAAATCCTTTTGCACTCTGTTTTTTAAAACTTAAGTAAACTTAAGTAAAATCCTATTCCACTCTTGTTTTTAAAAACTTAAGCCTTAGGAAGCTGAGATTCTGCCCTTAAAGAGAGCACAGTGAACAACATAGAGAGATACGTATATAAGCAGCAGTTTCAAAAACATCTGGGGCACATGGAGGGACAGTTATATAGAAGTAACAGTGTGGATCCTGGAGGGAGACTCTCCCAGGAACAAGGTTGCTGTCAGGCACCTCAGTATAAACAAATGTCTACATGTGGGAGCCAGCACAACACTGGCATTCACTACCTTGCTGACACTAAGCACCCTCCCCCATCCCTGCAGCACTTTGGGGGATTTGCCCTTCCTAGTCAAGTTTGCCTTAGTCCTGGTGTTTTGCATCCCCTCTGGGAGAAGACCAGTGCAGATCTTGAAAACACTGCATCTCATCCCAGCCCTTACATTTTGTGGGGCCTTAGTCCTGGAGGCAGTGGTGGTAGTGCTGGGCCTTGTAGAAACTTGAGGTGCGCCTTGTTAAAATTGCATGCCATACCCATGCAGCTCCTATCTTATAGCAGTGGTTATAGGTGCAAGCAGACCAGCATGCACCTCGTTAAAATGGCGCCCTACTCAGACCAGGACCAACACTGCCCAGTACAGGTAAAGAGAGCCTCTGCAGATGACTGGATTGAAGGAAGATATGTCCAGGACGTGACAGCTGGGTGCATGCAACACACATAGGACACCCCTGAAGCATCAGGTTCTGGTGAACAAGGGACATTGCAGTGCATTATAGGACATCTTTTTGAGGCTATTACTTTCAAGACCAGGAGACATACCTGACCTCCCAAACGCACAAAAGCAGACACAGAGTTAGACAAAATGAGGAGACAGAGGAATATATCCCAAATGAAAGAACAGGACCAATCCACAGCAAGAAATGTAAAAAAAAAAAACAGGTCTAATATGTCTGATAGAGAATTTAAAGTAATGATGATAAAGATCCTCACTGGACTTAAGGGTGTAGTACATCAGATCAGTGAGGTCCTTAACAAAGATAAAAAAGATCCAATCAGATGAAGAACACAATAAAGGAAATTAAGAGTACACTAAGTGGAATAAATAGCAGGCTGCAAGATGCAGAGGAATGAATTTATGAACTAGAAGACAGAGTAATGGAAAGTAATTAAGCTGAACAGGTGAGGGGGAAAAATAAGCAAAACAGAATAGACTTAGGGAACTCAATGACTCCATCAAAGGTAATAACATTCACTTTATAGGGATCCCAGAAGAAGAAGAAAGAGAAAACGGGGCAGAAAGTTTATTTGAAGAAATAATAGCTGAACTTCCCTAATCTGGAGAAGGAAACATGTCCAAATAGCAAGAGGCACAGAGATCCCCCAACAAAATCAACCTAAGGAGGTCCACGGCAAGACACATGGTAATCAAAATGGTAAAAAGTAGTGCTAAAGAAAATATTTTAAATCAGCAAGACAAAAGAAGACCGTTACATATAAGGGAAACCCCATAAGGCTATCAGATTTTTCAGGAGAAACTTTTCAGGCCAGAAGAGAATGGCATGATATATTCAAACCACTGAAAGGGAAAAATCTACCGCCGAGAATACTCTATCCAGCAAGGCTGTCATTCAGAATAAAAGGAGGAGTTTCTCAGACAAACAAAATCTAAAGGAGTTCATGACCACTAAGCCAGCCCTACAAGAAAAATTAAAGGAGATTCTTTGAGTTGAAAGGAAAGACTGCTAGTGAGAGTATGAAAATGGGGGGAAAACAGTAAAAATACGTATTTCTCTAAAAGATTGGTCAAGGGATCTCCCCCACCCACCTCCCCCAGAGGATGTAAAATATGATACCATACACCTAAAATGTTGCGGGGGAGAGGAGTAAAGAAAGAGTTTGAATTTAAATGACCATCAACTTAATATGGACTGCCATATGCAGAAGATGTTGTATACAGACCTAATGGTAACTACAAATCAAACAGCACTAATGTATATGAAAAGAATAAAGAGAAAGGAGTCCAAGTATATCATTAAAGAAAACCACCCATGAAAGAGAGAAAGAGTTGAAGAAAGGATTAGAGAAAAATCTACAAAAACCACTAAGAAACAAGTAAAAAATGGCAATAAATACACACTAATCAATAATTACTTTAAATGGGCTAAACACTCCAGTCAAAAGACATAGGGTGATGGAATGGATAAAATAACAAGATCCATGTATATGCTGCCTACAAGGGACTCATTTCAGACCTAAAGATACCTGCAGGTTGAAAGTGAGGGGATAGAGAAACATTAATCATGCAAATGGATGTGAAAAGAAAGCCGGGGTAGCAGTGCTTATATCGGACAAAATGAACTTTAGAACAAACACTGCAACAAGAGATAATGAAGGACCCTATATAATAATAAAGGGGGCAATCCAACAAGAAGATATAACAATTGTAAACATTTCTGCACCCAAAATGGGAGCACCCACATACATAAAACACTTAGTAACAAAACAACGAACTAATCAATAGTAATACAATAATAGGGCACTTCAACATCCCACTTACATCCATGGACAGATCATCCAAACAGAAAACCAACAAGGAAACAGTGGCTTTGAATGACACACTGGACCAGATGGATTTAACAGATATATTCAGAACATTCCATCCTAAAACAGAATACACTTTCTTTTCAAGTGCACATGAAACATTCTCCAGAAGAGATGACATATTAGGCCACAAAACAATCTCCAACAAATTTGAAAAGACTGAAATCATACCTTGCATCTTTTCTGACCACAATTCCATGAAACTAGAAATCAACAGGAAAAACTCTGGAAAGAGCACAAATACATGGAGGTTAAATAACACGCTACTAAACAATGAACGGGTCAACCAAGAAATCAAAGAAGAAATCAAAAAGTACACGGAAATGAACAAAAATGAAAACACAATGGTCCAAAACCTTTGAGATGCAGCCAAAGCAGTTCTAAGAGGGAAGTTTATAGCAATACCAGCCTACTTCAAGAAGCAAGAAAAATCTCAAATAAACAACATAGTCTTACACTTAAAGGAGCTAGAAAAAGAAGAACAAAACCCAAAACCAGTAGGAGGAAGGAAATAATAAAGATTAGTGCAGAAATGAAGGATATCAAAACTAAAAAAACAATAGAACAGATCATGATACCTGAAGCTAGTTCTTTGAAAAGATCAACAAAATTGATAAACTTCTAGCCATTTTCATCAAGAAAGAGAGAGAAAGAGGACTCGAATAAACAAAATCATAAATGAAAGAGGAGCAATAATGACACCATGGATATACAAAAGATTGTAGGAGAATATTATGAAAAATTATATGTTAACAAATTGAGCAACCTAAAAGAAATGGATAAATTCCTAGAAACATCTAGTCTCCCAAAATTGGAGCAGGAAGAAATAGAAAATTTGAACAGGCCATTTACTAGTAATGAATTGAATCAGTAGTCAAAAAACTCCCAACAAACAAAAGAAGGCTTCACAGGCAAATTCTATAAAACTTTTAAAAGAAGAGTTAATACCTATCTTTTCAAACTTCTCTAAAAAACAGAAGAGGAAGGAAAACTTTAAATTCATTCTATGAGGCCAGCATTACTCTGATACCAAAACCAGTTAAAGACATCACAAATAAAAAGAGAACTATAGGCCAATATCTGTGACGAACATAGATGCAGAAATCCTCAACAAAAGATTGGTGAACTGAATCCAACAACCCCCCCCCCCGCCAAAAAATAATTCACCACAATCAAATGGGATTTATTCCTTGGATGGAAGGGTGGCTCAGTATTCACAAATCAATTGATGTGATTCATCACTTCAGTAAGAGGATAAAAACCCTATGATTATTTCAATAGATGCAGAGAAAGCATTTGACAAAGTACAACATGCAGTCATGATAAAAACCCTCAACAAAGTAGGTTTAGAGGGAACATACCTCAATATAGTAAAGGCCTAATATGAAAGCCCCACAGCTAACATCATATTCAATGGGAAAAAAGTGAGACCTTTTTTCCCTAAGGTCAGGAATAAGACAAGGATGTCTATCCTCACCACTTTTATTCAACATAGTACGGAAGTCCTAGTCACAGCTGTCAGACAACATAAAGAAATAAAAGGCATCCAAATTGGTAAGGAAGAAGTAAAACTTTTCACTGTTTGCAGATGACATGATACTATTTATAGAAAACCCCAAAGACTTCACAAAAATACTTCTAGAACTGATATATGAATTCAGTTAAAATCCCAGGATACAAAATCAACATACAGAAATCTTTGCATTTCTATACACCGATAATGAAGCCACAGAAAGAGAAATTAAGCAATCAATCCCATTTACAATTGCACCAAAAATAATAAGATACCTAGGAATAAACCTAACCAAACAGGTGAAAGACCTGTACTCTGAAAACTGTAATAAAACATTGATGAAAGCAATTGAAGATGACACAAAGAAATGGAAAGACATTCCATGCTCACAGGTTGGAAGAATTAATATTGTTAAGACGTCTATACCACCCAAAGCAATCTACACATTTAATGCAATCCCTGTCGAAATACCAACAGCATTTTTCACAGAACTAGAGCAATTCTAAAATTTATTTGGAACCACTAAAGACCCCAAATAGCCATAATAATCTTGAAAAAGAAAACTGGAGCTATCAAGATTCTAGACTTCAAGTTATATTATGAAGATGTAGTAATCAAAATAGTGTGGTACTGGCACAAAAATAGACACAGAGATCAATGGAACAGAATAGAAGGCCTATATTTAAACCCACCAGTATATGACCAATTAATCTTTGATAAAAGTAGCTAGAATATGCGGTATGAGAAAGTCTCTTCAACAAATTGTTCAGACTTACCACTTTTATGCCATACACAAAAATAAGTTCAAAATGGATCGGAGACCTAAATGTGAGAGTAGAAAGCATAGAAACCATAGAAGGGAGGATAGGCAATAATTTCTGACATTGGCTGTAGTATCGTCTTTCTACATATGTGTCCTGAGGCAAGTGAAACAAAAATAAAAGTATACCATTAGGCTACATAAAAATAAAAGGCTTTTGCACAGCAAAGGAAACAACCAACCAACTAAAAGGTATCCTCCTGAATGGGAGAAGATATTTTCAAATGACTTATCTGATAAAGGGTTATAATCCAAAATATATAAAATGTTAACACCAAAAAAACCAAGTAATCCAATAAAATAATGGGCAGAAGATATGGGCAGTCATTTCTCCAAAGAGGACATCCAGTTGTCCAAAAGACACATGAAAAGATGGTAAACATGACTCATCACTCATCTTCAGGGAAATGCAAATGAATACCACATTATCACCTCATACCTGTCACAAATAGCTAAAATGAAAAACTCAAGAAACAAATGTTGGCGAGGATGTGGAGAAAAGGAACCCTTGGTGTACTCTTGGTGGGAGTGCAAATTGATGGAGCTACTATGGAAGACAGTATAGAGGTTCCTCAAAAATAGTAGTAATCTGTGATCCAGTAATCGCACTATTGGATATTTACCCAAAGAATGTGAAAACAGTAATTTGAAAGCAGATGTACTCCTATGTTTACCGTGGTATTATTTACATAGCCAAGCTATGGAAGCAGCCCAGTGTCCATCAGTAGATGAATGGATAAAGAAGATGTGATATAGATATAGATATAAATATCTGTATATCTATAGTGGAATATTATTCACCCATTAGAAAGAATGAAATCTTGTCATTTGCAACAACATGGATAGATCTAGAGAGTATAATGCTAAGCCAATCAGAGACAGCTAAGTACCATCTGATTTCATTCATATGTAGAATTTAAGAAAAAAGAGTGAAGAAAAAATAAGACAAACCCCCAGTTAACTTTTGAGAACAAATA
Source organism: Callorhinus ursinus (assembly GCF_003265705.2). Lineage (NCBI taxonomy): Eukaryota > Metazoa > Chordata > Mammalia > Carnivora > Otariidae > Callorhinus > Callorhinus ursinus. Next base: position 39,558,350 of record NW_027397070.1, read on the forward strand.
GATGGTTACCAGAGGACAGATGGGTAAGAGGGATGGGCGAAATAGGTGAAGGGGGATTAATAGCATGCTTATCTTGATTGAGTACTGTGTAATATATGGAACTGATGAATCACTATACTGTACACCTGAAACTAATATATCTCTGTTAACTACACTGGAAGTAAAAACCAACCAACAAAAAGAAAACCGAGCCATTTGCATAAAATATTTGATTCTAATAAAAATTCAGTGAATTAATGTTAAAGTGGGTAATGTAGAATTTTTAAGTTTTATTTTATTTTTTTGAAGATTTATTTATTTTTCGAGAAAGAGTGCCTGCATTGTGTGGGGTGACAAGCGGAGAGGGAGAGAAGCAGAGTCCCCGCTCTGTATAGAACTGGACATGGGGTTCAATCCCTCCACCCTGAGACCATGACCTGATCTGAAACTAAGAGTAGATGCTCAACCAAATGAGCCACGCAGGTACCCCTAAATTGTGTTATGTTTTTAAAAATTGATCAAATATTAAAAGTTCTTATTAAATTAACAAAAAACATAACATCATTTGCAAACTAAATAACTTTTTATTTTTCATACATAGTAGTGTTACCAGTTCATTTTTTAAGCTCATCTGTTGTGGCAGCTAATTCTGCTTTAGTCCTCAAATTTACACCTTTTTTTTTTTTTTAAAGATTTTATTTATTTGACAGAGAGAGACACAGCGAGAGAGGGAGCACAAGCAGGGGGAGTGGGAGAAGAAAAAGCAGGCTTCCCCCAGAGCAGGGAGCCCCAGGACCCTGGGATCATGACCTGAGCCAAAGGCAGACGCTTAATGACTGAGCCACCCAGGCGCCCTAAATCTTTTTTCAATGGGCTAGACGAGGCCTTAAATTTTATCATTAAGTCAGGGGTTTGCAGATAAAATTCTTAGTTCAAGTGTTACTTGTGTTTTGTATTTTTATTGCCACTCTTCTTGCAGTCTTGAACATATAGTTATAGTGAGCTCTGGAATTAAGGTGGGGAGTTGGGAGGAAAACAGTGGAGTCAGAAATGTTTGAGATTCCAGGCTTGGGACAATTCTTAGAGTGATAAAATTTAGAAAATTCTCACTAAGGGAGATTGGAGACACAGCCACCTTCATAAGAAAATCCTCTGACTTTTAACCCTTTCCCCGGGAGAATCTTAAAAATGTAGGTAGAATTCTGGCTGGGTATCTTTGCTAGCCTAAGATTCCTCCTTCTACTTCTTGTGAAACATTTTTGGGCATCTTATATCTCTGAATATGAATGTCCCTTCCCTTCTTCCCCCTTCCAATCTAATATCCTTCTGATCCTAAATAAAACATTACCAGGATTCATTTGCCTTAAGTAATTTCTTTGACATCTGCCTTCATAGAGCGCTCAGATTCAGAACTAAGAAATCTTAGTGTCACTAAAAACAAGTCTGAATATTAGGCTAGTCACTTAATGTCTTTGGTCCTTAATGTTCATATAAATGAGTACACTAAAGTAGTAGGTGATTTCATGAGCCTTCAGCTCTAAGAATGCAACAATTCTAAATAAATTGCCTGGTTTAGTGACATTATTTTTTCATTACTTAAATATGTCGTGAAGTGCCTGCCTACTGTTTACCAGTTATAAAACTAGGTGCCCTAGAGAATTAAATATAAGATTCATTTTCTGTTGATAGAATTTTAAGCTATTGTGGGGATTATTCAGAGAGAAATTTCAGTAAAGAAACAACATGGTGGGGCACCTGGCTGGCTCAGTTGGTGGAGTGTGGGAATCTTGATCTTGAGATCTTGAGTTCGAGCTCCATGTTGGGTGTATGTACATACATACACATATGTATAAATTAAAAAAATCCCAACATGGTGTGGTGTAGTGTTTTTCAAAGTGTGTCACATTCAGATACTTGGTATGATGTTAGAGATGTTATGGACAAAGCATTAAGTAACATCAAGTTTCTTGTAAAATGTTTTCCCCTTTTTAATGATGTTTCAGTTGTTTTCCTTAAATCTATAAACGCAAGCCTTTAACTCCTTGAGCACTTACTATTGCTTTTCAACAAAGAGGGGCTCAGGCTCAGAACATTCCGTGGGCAACATTCTGTAGTAGAATTTAATGAAATAATGTATTTACTGTCATTCTTCCCTTATGGCTAGCTACTTTTTTCTCATTGTGGTAATGACATAAAGGTTTTATTTGGAAGTTTTTGTTTAAAAAGTAAGTTGATTAAAAATGCTAACATTGGAAAGCTGATATAGTATTTTAAGAATTGCCCAAATTAGTGATGTCTTCTTTCTCTTGCCTGGACTGTTTTAATTTATATTTAATCACAACAAAATAGAAATTTTAGGAGAGATGGGTCAAAGATACTATTCAGTTTTTATTCTTTATTAATGCAGTATCTTAACAACATGTGCATGTTCTACCTTCAGTCCTCAGTCTGAAAGTGGGACTGTTCACTTGTCCAAGGGTGTTGGTTCCAGACATAATATTGTTCCTTTTGTGATTAGGGGCAGAGGAGTACAGAAGAATTGTATGTAACCCTTATTAGGACAGACATTGTAGGTCCTATGGTGAAAAATACTCATACTTTTGTGCATAGTGAAATCTCACTAAACCTGTGGAGACAGGCAAAATCCCACTAGTTTTTTTTCTCTTGCTTTCTTTGGTAATCCTACGGACAAGTCTCTCTGTCAAATATCTTGGAATGAGATAGTAAAAAAAATAGGGAGTAAAAAAAAGATAGGAAGCAGAATTTCTAAATACCAGAAGGAAGATTTGTATGTATTACTCATTTTTCCTTAGTGTAGATGTATAGATATATTTAGACTTTGATTTGCAATCTTGCTGTAATTTAGTAATACTCTGGGTTAGTTGATGATGCACCTGGGTGGCTCAGTTGGTTGAGTGTCAGACTCTTAATTTCTACTTGGGTCATGATCTTGGCATAGTGGGATCAAGCTCTGTGTTGGGCTCCGTGCTTAGTGGGGAGTCTGCTTGAGATTCTCCCTCTCTCTCTTCCTCTTCTCCTCCCCCCACTCGTGTGCGCATGTTTTCTTTCTCTCTCCCTCTTTCTCTCCCTCTCTCTCTCAAATAAATAAATCACTAAAAGGAAAATAATACTCTGGGTTACTTGAAAAAGGAACAATTGTATCATGACACATTCTAGGGATTTCTAGGCTCCCTCTATTGATTTACATGAGTATGCTCCATAATTATACACACATAACCGAATTATGAGAAGCACTGGAGTGGTGGAAAATGTATAGAATCTATAGCTTAAATAAGTTGGATTTTCTCTTGCTCTACTACTCTCTAATATAATGACCTTGTCCAAGACCCATAAATTCTGTTTTACCATCCTCATTTTTAAAAGCAGAAGAATAGGGGCGCCTGGGTGGCTCAGTCAGTTAAGCGTCTTCCTTCAGCTCAGGAGATGATCTCAGGGTCCTGGGATTGAGCCCCACATCAGGCTCCCTGCTCAGCAGGGAGCCTGCTTCTCCCTCTCCCTCTGCATGCTGCTCCCCCTGCTTGTACTCTCTCTCTCTCTTTCTCTCTCTCTCAAATAAAAATCCTAAAGCAGAAGGATATATTTGTTTTTGGATGGATTATAAATTTTGTAAAGTCCCTTCAACTCTTAATTTTTAATAACCTAGTATATACCCTATTTACTCCCTTGCTATTTTAAGTTTGGTCTGTGGACTAGTAAGAGCATCATCTGAGAGTTTGTTGGAAACATAGTATCATACCTCAATCTTAGACTTGTTGAATCAGAGTCCTTGGTGATTACATGGAAATGAAGGTTTGAGAAGCACTTCTTTATTTCACTTGAATGTTCAGTTGCTCATCAGAACATACTAGAAGGCATAGGAATTGATTTGAGAAAAGGGAAATGTGATGATTCATGTCTCTTAAGATTAGCATAACTGAAGAACAATTAAACCTAACAATGCTATTTCAAATTATGAATTATTTAAATGGTTAGAATTCATTTTTAGAAAAGGGGGATTTTAAAACAGTTTATTTCTTTAAAGAGTTTAACAGAAGAGAAAGATGATAGCTAGCATTTGTTAAGAATATACTAGTCTTGGGGTGCCAGGGTGGCTCAGTTGGTTAAGTGTCTGACTCTTGATTTCGGCTCAGGTCATGATCTCAGGGTACTGGGATTGAGCCCTGCATCAGGCTCCCCAGTGAGCAGAGAGTCTGAGGGTTCTCTCTCCCCCTCTCCCTTACCCCTCCCCCAGCTTGCACATGCTCTCTCTCTAATAAGTAAATCTTAAAAATAAGATAATATCCTAGTCTTAATTACATGGATGTATTCTGTTGAGAACACTAAGGGATTGACATGAGGTTAATTTAGCTCTTTCTGTTATTTCCCTCAATAATTTCCACTCCCACCAATCCTCCAAATAAACTTAGGTTGTATATAGTATGCTTGCCATGGAAATTTAAGATAAATCTTTTAGACTTCTACTCTTGCAGGCAGATTGCTATCCTGAAGCCCTTCTTATATACATATCGCTGGTATCATTATACACATTTTCAAGATAGGAAAACAGGTTGCAGAGAGATTTAGTAAATTGACTAAGGTTTCTCAGTTAATAACTGACCGAGCCATGATTGATGTCTTAGAATGACTGAGTTCAGTTCTCCTTCCATTATACCACACTGTTTCTTTCTTGAAAAAGAAAATTCAGATTTATTACAAAATTGCTAAACATGAGCATTTCCTATAGAAAAGAATTATGCTTGCTTTAGAGAAGGGTTTCATAATCCTTTATAAAACAAAAATGACTTGAGAAATTTTAATTTATTTGTAACTTTTAGAGACATAGGTAATGGCCCTATAAAACTTTACACAGTTGTGGGAACAACTGGGAATTAAGAAACCTAAAGGGGGAGTTGGAAGTGCAGAGAAAAGTCACCAGTCACTTCTGCAGAGGCACTATTGTGGGTTGCCTAACTGGAGCTTCCAAGGGAATATGGGAAGCCAGGCATTTCAAATCATTGTAGTGGGATCATGAAGAATAGTTAGTGAGTAAGTCTGTGGAAGGCTGTTGCCTCTGCTTTTGTGTTTCACCCCATCTAACCATGATGATCTTCAGAAACTCGAGGGTGTTGCTTCACTTCCACCTTCCAAGTCTTATGCACATTTCTGTGGGTTAGCCTGGAACTAACCAGAAAGGGGATTCTGGGGAACATAGTTCTGGCTTATCCAAGTGGGCGTTATAAAACCACCACAATGTGTGTGATGACCTAAGACTTAAAAAAGATGCTAAGCAATTGGTCGATGTACTTATATACTGTTAGTAGGGAATATGTTGAGAAATTTCATAAATCATTCAGTGTGAGATTTTGGGTGAAATAGCAGTACTTTGGGGACTTTGGATTCCAATCGTATTTTGGATTTATGGCCAATTGCTTAATTGTAGTCATGTTCTTTTCTGTATAAAGAAAGAACCAGCTTCATTTGGTAAATATTAGGAAAAAAGTAAATGGAAATTCCTATACTTTCCCCCAACATTTTATTATGAAAATGTTCTGATATAGCAAAGGTAAGGTAATTTTGCATTGAATATCCACATAGCAACCACCTAGATTCTGCTGTTAATATTTTATTATTCTTCATCACATATTATCTAACCATCTGTGTAACCCACATTCCATCACTTAATCCATTTTATTTTTGGTGCAAAGTAAATTTCAGACATTGGTACACTTCTCCCTAAGGACTTCAGCATGCATATTATTAACTAGAGTTTGGTATTGCTTTACAAGTTCTTTGATGTAAAATTTACATACAGTAAAATAAAAAGTCTGCTTTTCCTAAGTTTTGACAAATGCATATATCTGTATAATCAAAATTCATATTGCTATAGACTGAATGTTTGTGTTCCCCCGAAACTCGTATGTTGAAACGTAATCCTTAATGTGATGGTATTTGGCAGTGGGATCTTTGGGAGGTGATTAGGTCATAAGGATGGCGTCCTTTTGATTGGGATTAGTGCCCTAATAAAAGAGATTCCAGAGAGCTCCTTTTGTGCTTTCCTCCATGTGAGGACACAGCAAGAAAATGACATACTGTGAGCCAGGAAGTGGGTTTTGCCAGACACTAAATCTGTTAGTGCCTTCATGTTGGACTTCCAGCCTCTAGAATTGTGAGAAATAAATTTCCGTTGTTTATAAGACACCCAGCCTATGGTATTTCTGTCATATAGCCCAGCCTAAGACAGATCATGTCATTTTACCATGCCAAGAAGTTCATTCATGCTCCTTCCCAGTCAACACTAACTGCTACTCTGAAAAGGCAACCACTGTTCTTTCCACTGTAGATTAGCTTTGTCTGTACTAGAATTTCATTAACATGGAATCATGCAGAATAGTCTCACAAAGCTTCTCTCACTCAGCCTAATGTTTTTGAGATTCATCCATCTTGTTGTATATATCAGTAATTTTGGTTCCTCTTATTGTAAATATTAGGATTCCATTGCATGAGATATCAGTTTTTCTGGTTTGTTAGGGGATGCCTGCTATGTTTCCAGACTGTAGCTGTATGAACTTTTCTTGTGCAGTTCTTTTTGTGAAGATAATGTTTTCATTTCTTTTGGGTAGTTAGAAATGGAATTGCTGGAACATAATGATTGTATCATTCCCACCAATGATGTATAAAAAAGTTTGTTACTTTATAATCTTTCCAACATTTCATAATGTCAATTTTTATAATTTTCACCGTTCTAGTGGGTGTGTAGTAGGAATTCATTGTAATTTTAACTTGCATTTTTCTTATGACTAATGAAATTGAGTAGCTTTTCATCTGTTTACTAGTCATTTATCTTTTATTCTGTTTAATAATTTTCAAAAAATAGCAAACTGGATTCAACAACGCATTAGAAGGATTATACACTATGACCAAGTGAGATATATCCCTAGGATGCAAAGATGGTTTAACATATGCAAATCAATAAAAGTGGTAGACCACATTAATAGAATGAAATATAAAAATTTAAAAAAGAAAGGTAAAAATCATATGATCTCAATAGATGCAGAAAAAGCATTTGACAGAGTTCAACATCTTTTCATTATTAAAAACCCTCAATAAATTGGGTATAGAAGCAACGCACCTTAACATAATAAAGGCCATATATGGCAAACCTACAGCTAACATCATATTCAACCATGGAATATGGAAAGCTTTTCCTCTAAGATCAGGAACAAGACATGGGCGCCCACTTTCACCACTCTTATTTAGTGTAGTACTGTGTTCTACTTAGAGCATTTAGGCAAAAATATATTCAATTCAGAAAGGAAGAATTAAAGTAGTTATTTGCAGATATGATCTTAAAAATAGAAAATCCTAAACACTTAACCAAAAAGCTGTTGAAAATAATCAATGAATTCAGTAAAGTTTCAGGATATAAAATCAACATAAAGAAATCAGAGGCATTTCTATACATAAACAACAAGATATCTAAAAAAGAAATAAGACTATTCCATTCACAATAGCATCAAATACTTAGGTGTATATTTAACCAAAGAAGTGAAAGATCCATATAATGAAAACTACAAGACTTTGATGAAAGATACTGAAGACACAGGGTGCCTGGGTGGCTCATTCGGTTTGGCATCTGCCTTTGGTTCAGGTCATGATCCCAGGGTCCTGGGATCAAGCTCTGCATCAGGCTCCCTGCTTGGTGGGGATCCTGGTTCTCTCCCTCCCTCTGCCTGCCACTCCCCCTGCTGGTGCTCTCTCTCTCTGTCAAATAAATAAATAAAATCTGAAAAAAAAATTGAAGACACAAATGAAAGGATATCCTGTATTTGTGGATCAGAATAATATTGTTAAAATGTCTGTACTACTGAAAGACACCTGTAGATTCAATGTACTTCCTATCAAAATTCCAGTGGCATTTTTCACAGAAATAGAAAAAAAAATTCCTAAGATTTTTATGGAACCACAAAAGACCCCAGATGGCCAAAGCAATTCTGAGAAAGAAGAGAAACCTAAAGGCATTACATTTTCTGATTTCAAACTGTACTACAAAGCTATAGTAATTAGTGTGGTCCTGACATAAAAATAGATACATAAACTAATGTGATAGAATATGGAGCCCAGAACTAACTGCTCACATATATGGTCAACTAATATTTCACAGGAGAGTCAAGAACCCTCAACGGGAAAGGATAGTTTCTTCAACAAATGATGTTGGGGAAACTGGATTACCACATGCAGAAAAATGAAATTGGACCCCTGTCTTACACCACTCACAAAAATTAACTCTTAATGGGTTAAAGACTTAAACATAAGACCTGATACTGTGCAACTTCTAGAAGAAAGCATAGAGTAGAAGCTCTTTGGCATTGATTTTGGCAATGATTTTTTGGAGAGGATACCAAAAGTACAAGCTTTAACAAAACAAATAAACAAATGGCACTACATCATGCTCAGAAGTTTCTGCATAGCAAAATAGTCAGAATGAAAAGTCCAGCTACAGAATGGGATAAAATATTTGCAAACCGTTTATCAAATAGGGAGTTAATATCCAAAATATATTAAGAACCCACACAATTTAATAACAAAAATACAATCTGATTTAAAAATGAGCAGAGAAATTGAATAGACATTTCTCCAAAGACCACATCCAAATGGCCAACAGGTATATGAAAAGGTGGTCAATATCACCAGTCATCAAGGGAAAGCAAATCAAAACCACAATGAGATAACACTCATACCTGATAGAATGGCTGTCGTCAAGAAGATAAGTGTTGGCCAGGATGTGAAGAAAAGGGCACTGTTGGTGAGAAAGTTAATTGGTTCACCGACTTTGAAAAACAGTATGGAGCTTGCTCCAAAAATTAAAAATAGAATTTCTGTATGATCCAGTAAACCCACTTCTGAGTATATATATCCCCCCCCAAAAAATGAAAATAGGTTGTTGAAGAGGTATCTGCACTCCCATGTTTACTGCAGCATTATTCACAATAGCTAAGATATGGAAACAAACTAAGTGTCCATCAGCAGATGAATAGATAAAAAAGATGTCTCTTTCTTTTTCTCTCATACACACAAACACACACACACTGGAATATTATTTAACCATGAGAAAAAAAAGGAAATCCTGCCATTTGTGACAACATGGATGGACCTTGAGGGCATCATGCCAAGTGCAATAAGCTAGACAGAGAAAGACAAATATGGCATGATATCACTTACATGTGGAAGCTAAGAAAGCAAAAACAGAGAGTAGAATGATTACCAGAGGCTGAGGAATAGGGTAATGGGGGAGATGTTATTTCAGGGTAAAAACGTGCAACTAGTAGATAAATAAGTCCTGGAATCTAAATGCACAGCATAGTGATTATAGTCAACAGTATTGTATCATGAATTTCAAAGTTGCTAAGAAACTAGATCTTAATTGTTCTCACCATAAAAAAAGAAATAATTATATGATGTGATGAAGGTGTTAGATAACACTAACATATAGTGAATGAATATTATGAATACTAATAGTATTCATATTGTAATATTTAGATGTATCTAATCAACATGCTGTACACTTTAAACTTACACAATGTGTATAGTTATATCTCAATAAAAATTAAACATTTTAATGAAATGCATAAATATTTGGCCATTTAAACAAAATTGGGTTGTTTGTTTATATTTGAGTTGTAGGCGTTCTGTGTATATCCTGGGATATAAATCCTTTGTGTGATTTGGTTTGCAAATATTTTCTCACAGTCTCTGGCTTGCTAATTCATTTTTTTAAGGCTGTCTTTTGATAAACTGAAGTTTTTAATTTTGATGAAGTCTAATTAACTGTTTCTTTTTTGCTTATTGCTTTTTACGACCTGTCCAAGAAACATCATCTGCAAGACACAAAAAGATGTTTTCTTGTAAAAGTTTTATAGTTTTTGTGCCTATTTATCTCAGATTATTTTTTGTGTCTGTTGCGGGGTAGAAGAAACCCCCATACTTTTATTGAATGGAATATAACATAACATACTTTTCCAGTGAATGGAAATCACTATGTATTATATTTTACCCAAAGATACCAGGTTTTATTTTTCCAAATATGACAGCATGAGTACTGGAGATGTTATTTGTTCAGTGTGTTTCTAGACTTAAAAGTAGATTTGAGGGCGCCTGGGTGGCTCGATTGGTTGGGTGACTGCCTTCGGCTCAGGTCGTGATCCTGGAGTTCCAGGATCGAGTCCCGCATCGGGCTCCCTGCTCAGCAGGGAGTCTGCTTCTCCCTCTGACCCTCCCCCATCTCATGTGCTCTCTCTCTTTCTCTCATTCTCTCTCTCAAGTAAATAAATAAAATCTTTTTTAAAAAAGTAGATTTGAGAGTGTAAGTGATCACAAATTACATGATAGTGTCTTTATAGTGGTCCCAAAGGTGACATTAGAAAATCTGAACCACTCTGGAAACAGAAATCTACATGTGGTTAAATAATTTTGTGGGAGAAAGATGCTGACTATGGTAAATGACCTAATGCAGTTCTGGTATAAAAATACCAGTTGGTTTGAAGGGATCCATTCTAATATGGTGTCACATACAGATGGAATGCCTGCTATTTAAGTGACCAATTATAATGTATTTGTTGAGATGTATTTTCTCATATACTTTAATCTTTGCCACAAAGAAAGCAGACATGGACTTTGAAAAACAAAGTTTTATCTGCTACTGTAAAAATTCAGTTTGTTTACCTTTGTTGGTTAGTTTCATAGCCAGCAGCAGCATCAATATAGGACTACAAAAAGAAGATGCTCTATTACTGGAAAATTTGTGTCAAGTTGTGGAAGTTTCTTAATCTGGCTCTGATGTGTACTTTATGTTTCTTATATCAAACAGAAAAATATTATTTTTATCAGTCTTAGATCATCATGTTACTACTTATTTACGAGTGACAGGAAAGAACTGTAAATATAAATGAATGCAAATAGCAATAAAATTACTCATTTAAGTAGAATATCTTATTTTTCCAGTGTTTGGGTCATAGAAGACATCAAATTTTTGTATGCGTAAAATCTGTTATTATATGAGTAAAAATAAAAATTTATAATAAAAAATTCTTAGGCACACAGTAGTAACTGTAACTATCATAGTAGTAAAATAGCCATTTTACAAATGCCTTTTCCTGGAACACAGATGATTTCTGTGATTTTTTTTTTTCTGTCTTCTGAACAATTATGCCAGTTTTTTTTTTTTCTGTTGATGTGGTGCATTACATTGATTTTTGAATACTGAACAGCCTTGCATACTTAGAATACATGTCATTTGGTCTTGGTGTCTAATTTCTTTTTATACATTGTTATTTAATTTACTATTGACTGAAGGGTTTTTGCATCTTTGTTCATTAGAGATGTTGGTGCAGAGTTTTTTTAGTATAGTCTTTGTGTCATGTTGGGTTCTGGGTAATATTGGCTTCATAAAATGAGTTAGGAAGTGTTTTCTATGTCCAAGAACAGATTTTATAAAAATTTTCTTTAAATATTGGTAGAATTCTCCAATGAAAATATCTGGACCTAGAAATTTGTGGGGGAGGGACTTTAAAAATTATGAATTTAGTTTCTTTAATAGTATAGGATTATTCAGATATTCAAAACTATCTTATCTTGATTGAGTTTTGGTAGTTTGCAATTTTGGAGGAATTGATCTATTCTAATTCATTAAATTTATGAGTATAAAGTTCTTTGTAGTACTCCTTTATTACCTTTTTAATGGCTACATGATCTGTACTGCTAATTCCCTGTGTCATTCCTGATTTTAATGATTTGCATTTTTTGTTTCATTATTAGTTTTACTACAGCTTTGTTAATTTTATTAACCTTTTCAAAGTACCATCTCTTTGTTTCATTGATTTTCTCTATTTTTTTCCAAGTTTTAATTTTATTAATTTTTGGTTTTATTATTTTCTTCCTTTTGTTTGCTTTGGGTACATTTTTGAAGTAATAGGAACTTGGATTATTTAATCTGAGACCTGTTTTTTTTTCTGATATAAGCATTTTGTGTTATAAATTTTTCTTTCAGCTCTGCTATAACTCTGTCCATAACTTGATATATTGTATTTTCATTTTCATTTAGTTCTGAGTATTTTTTTTTAGTTCTTTTGAGACTTCTTTGACCCCTGGGTTGTTTAGGAGTATGTTATTTAGTTTCCAAGAGTTGGAGATTTTTTTTTCTTATGTTATTGATTTCTAGTTTGACTCTATTATAGTCAGAGAACATACTCGTATGATTTCAGTTCTTTTAATTTGTGGAGTTTGGTTCATAGTCCAGAATATGGTATATCTTGACTGTTCCTAGGGAACTTGAAAAAAATGCTTATTCTGCCTGATGTGGGGCTTGATCTCACAACCCTGAGATCACGACCTGAGCTGAAACCAAGAGTGGGACACTTAACCGACTGCGCCACCCAGGGCCCTATGTTGGCTACTTTAAAATCCTTGTCAGATAATTCTAACATGTGATTCCTGTTTTGTAGATTTTCTTTTTTATTAGTTTTGATTTTTCTTCATCTTGGTATGAGCATTTTTTTTTTTTTTGGTTGTAACCTGCAAATGGTGGATATTGTTACTGATTATATTTAAATCTTACATTTTAGCAAGCAGTCACACTGTGTCAGTTTAGTGTATAGGTCTTGGCCTACTTATGGGGGCTGTAGTTCCAATGACAATTTAGTGCTCAGAGCTTTTGTAGTGCTATTATGGTCTTCTTTGACCTGGTGCTGCTCGGAATCCTTATTAGGTCCTTACTGGTGACATCCTCAGGTGTGAAATGAATGTCCCTGGTCTAGTTCTGCTATGTAAGGGGTAGGAGATGTCATCCCTTTGGGAACAGAAAGCCTTTCCCTTGGCCTCCTGTTGCTGGCAGACTCCCTCACCATCTCTGTTGGTGCTATTAGTGTATGGTGGAAGTGGTTCCTCCATCTACCTGGGCTACCTTTTTGCCCTTGAGTGTGGGCTCAGATGACATCAAGCCTGGGGTGCCTTTTCTTTAGTTGGGTGGTAGAATTGGGCAATGCTGAGCTGTATGTTGTTATTCAAATTCTGGGGTCCCTTGCCAACTGCCTTCTTTTTCCCCATCTTTCAGAGTTCTCCTTTGACTGTCTGATGCATTATTTCCAGATTTTTTAGTTGTTCTTTGCATAGAGGAGCATGGAAAGGTGAGTCTAGGACATTGTGCCCCAAACTAGAAATCCTGTTTTTTTTTAATAAAGAAATTATAAAAGTACTACAAATGAGGATTTGGAGAGCTATTATTGTAATGAATGTATGTTTATCAGTATTGGCAATCAGATTTATTTTTTCCACTTTTTAAAATTTGCTTGGATTTTTTTAGAAAATGCAAAAAAATTTATAACAGCAAAAAAAAAACTAATCAAAAGCAAACTTAATTTTCATGTAGCACTATTTAAGCCATATTATATAGGAGAGTAACATTAAAGCAAATCATTCTGAAACCATATAAACATTTAGATGTTAATTCATTTCTGCATCTTATATTCTGTATCTCTTCAGCCATATGTGTATTTCTGTTGTACCTTATTGTAGAACCTGAAATTTGTTTGATACTGGATTAACAAAAAACTGTAAAGTGGGACTAATAAAAGATATTAGTAATGTTATAATTGAAAAGTAAAACCTCTTATTAATATATTCATTGAGCGAGAGATGCTATTTTTTTTTCTGGGAACTAACAAAAATTTTGACAACTAGGATAAAAGTAATTTGATGACTTTGTAACAAATGTCTTTTTAGTATATCTCTTGATTTTGTGGTTAGTGGATTTTGTATTTGAATAAATACAAAGATAACTTTTCTATTTGTTTTTGTTCATTTATTTTTAAAGTATACAATCAGTGGTATTTCGTATATTGACAGAGTTGTGGAACAATTACCACTGTCTGCCTCTAGAACATTTTTATCACCCCATAAAGAAATATTGTACTCAGTAGCAGTCACTCCCAATTTCCTTTCCCCCCAATCCTTGGCAACCACTAATGCATTTTCTCTCTCTCTATTGATTTGACTATTCTGGTCATTGCATATAAAATAAATAATACAATACATGTCTTCTTAGTATATCTGTTGGTTTTGTGGTTAGTGGATTTTCTATTTGAATAGATCTTTATGTTTATTCTTATCCCATTAACACACTGGGTTTTTTTTTTTTTTAATACTTATTTATTTTTTTGACACAGAGAGAGAGAGAGATTGAGCTCACAAGCAGGGGAAGCAGGAGAGAGAGAAGCAGGTTCCCCGCTGAGCGGAGAGCCCAATGTGGGGCTTGATCCCAGGACTCTGATATCATGACCTGAGCTGAAGGCTGACGCTTAACCAACTGAGCCAGCCGGGCACCCCTATACACACCATAGCTTTCTAGTAAACTTGAAATCAGAAAATATGAGACCTCGAACTTTGTTCATCTTTTTAAAGATTGTTTTGACTATTCAGGGTCTTTTGCAATTCCATATGAATTTTAGGATCAGCTTTTACATTCCTGTAAAGAAGGCCTTTGGGATTTTGATAGAGATTGCATTGAATCCCTAGAACATTTGGATTATATTACCATTTGGTCTTCCAATTCCTGGTCATTCGATGTCTTTCCATGTATTTACATCTTATTCAATTTCTTTTGAAATGTCTTATAGTTTTCAGTGTACAAGTCTTGTACTTAAAGAAAATTTCCGAAGTATTTTTTGATGGTATTAATAGAATTGTCTATTAAATCTTATTTTGATTTATTCATTGCTAGTGTAGAGAAATACAATAGATTTTTGTATATCGAACTTGTATACTGTAACCTTGATGAATTTGTTCTAAAAACTATATTGTGGATTCCTTTGTATTTTCTGTGTACATGATCATGTTTTTGCAAATATAATTAGTAGTGATTTTTCCTTTCAAGTGGGGATACCTTTTCTTCTTTTTTTTCACCTAGTTGCTCTGGTTAAAACTTCTAGTACATTGTTTAATAATTGGTGGTGAAAGTAGTCATCCTTTTTCTTGTTTTTGATCTTACTGGGAAAGCTTTAATTCTTTTACCATTAAGAATGATGTAACTATTTTTCATAAATGCCACTTTTCGTGTTGTGTTGAATTTGTTTATCAGGAAAGAGTGTTGGATTTTGTCAAATGCTTTTTCTGCATCAATGTAATGATGTCGTTTTTATTATTAATGTGGCCTATTTAGATTTGATTTTGGCTACATTTCTTTATCCTTTTCAGCTTCACTTTTCTATAGTATTTCATTCTTTCATTCAAAAAAATTTTTTTGAACATTTGTGAGCCGAAATTGTCCTGGACTTGCACTCTCTATTTTTGTGCAGTTTTTAAATTATTTTATATATATTTTAAATTAGACATTGTTGTTTAATTAATAATTAAACATAATTGTTGTTTTATACCGTGTTTACCTTTACCCATATGCTAACCAAGTTTTTTGATCACCATTTTCACCCACTTACAGCTTTTGAGGAAATATTCCCTCTTCTTTGGCATGCTTCATTAAGAAATTCTTTTTGAAAGCTTGACAAACTCATTTATTATTTATCTGAAAATGTCTTTGTTTTGGCTTGCTCTTAGGCGTAATTTCCCCCTTTCCTCAAGGTATACCATTAGCATTTAGGTTAGTAGTTGTTTTCTCTAAGCATTTTGAAGTTGTATTATCTTTTAGCTTCATTTGAGCTGTTAAGTCATCTTTTAGTCTAATTGCCATTTCTTTGTAAGTGATCAGTCCTTTTACTTGGGTTGTTTTTAACACCTCTTTGTCTTTTTGCACTACAATTTCAGTATAATATATCTGGATTATAATATATATAGTATGGATTTATGTTTATTTTCATTTGTTTCTTGTTTCTGTGGATTCAAGTCCTTGATCTGTTGTGGAAACTCTTAGCCATATAGTTTTGTTTTGAGTGTTATTTCTTTTTTATTCTTTGTAGTCTTTCATTATTGTGACAAGTCCTAAGCTGAGTAACTGGTTTATTTTGTCTCATTTAATCCTCACAACTGCCCTTTTTACATATAAGAATACTGAGACTCTGAGAAAGACATTAACTAACTTGCTCATGGTTATCTGTTTAGTGAACCCAACAGTTTTGCTTTGGATGCTTGTTCTTAACCAAAGGATACAGTGCCCTCTTCCCCACCTCCATCTCTAAAAGCCAAAAAGTAAAATAAGGAAATGGAAAAAAAACTCAGTGGTCATCTCATCTAATCCTGTAGTCTTTAAACAAACACTGTAATAGTTTAAGAGGGAAGGCCATTACTATAGTTTTGTATACATTGAGCTTAAAATGCTTTTGAGATATGGATCTTTGATAGTTTCCTTACTTTCAGGTATTACATATCCTTGGTTCACTTTGTGCATTTACTTTCCTTCCCTGGAAGAAACTACTTTTAGATGAAAGTGGTATTAGGGAGTTTAATCCGCTAGGGGTGTTCATTGTTATCTTGTATTGTTTTTAAGCTCTTCCATTGAATGGTAGTAGGAAATACACTTTTTTTTTTTGGACAGAAAACTTAAATCTCAAATTCATTCTAATTCCAATTCAAGGTAGAGGTTTTTAGGGATTTTTATTGATCTCATTTTTCTTACACTTCTTTTGTTTTACTTATTTATAACTTTTTCTTCCTTACTCTGAGTTCATGTATTTCTCTGCCATGTGTGTATCTAGGTACTTTATTTTATTATTTCATTATAGTCTGAGTTTTTTCTTTATTTCTTAATTACTATCTCTTTTTATTTTCTTCTGCTCTTGTGATATCAGGAAGTAAGGTAATAGCACTTTTAACTGGAAGAGGAACATGGCAGTGTTTTAATGAAATGCATGATTTCTTATTAGGGAAGAAGGAGAAGCACTAGCTGAAGGCAATTGGTGTTTCTACAGTAGGACTGCTAAGAGTGGGTGTTTTGTGACAGTAAACAAAAAAGCCAAGTAATTATTAAGAATTGCCAAAATACAGGGGCGCCTGGGTGGCTCAGTTGGTTAAGCATCCGACTCTTGATTTAAGCTCATGTCATGATCTCAGGGTTGTGAGAATGAGCCCCATGTCAGGCTCCATGCTCAGTCGGGAGTCCGCTTGTGTGCTCTCTCCCTCTCTAAAATAAATAAATAAATCTTAAAAAAAAAGAATTGCTAAAATAGAGACTTTTTATCCCCTCATGTAATACTTTTGTAATACACTCATCGTCATCTTTTTCAGCTGCATCTCATTAAACCATACCTTTCGACTACATAAAAACCAGAAAATTAAAAATTTTTAGGCTCTTTTTTAAACATAATTTAATTTTAATAGGCAAAGTTATGATTACCTTCTTAGAGTTGGACTGTTATATTTGAATTGATTTATAATAGTTTATACATAATATAAGTCTACTGGAGTATAAGCTATTTGGGGCAGGCATTGTATCTTTTCATTGTCTACATTTCTAATGTATGCCAAAGTTCCTACTACATAGGAAGTCCATAGGAAATGTTTTATTGACTCAATGAATAAATACTCTAAAACCCTTTGTGACTAATATAAGTGACACATAACTAGCAATGTGAATGTTAGTCATGTTTGTTCATATGTAAGTTACTTAGATCTTTATAAAACCCTAAGTTGTTGAAGGAACTTTAGGAGTTATTTATTCCAGTTCCATTTTAATGCCTATAGTAATAAATATTTATTTCTGACAAAATGATTTGATTTAGGTAACTGGTAAAATTCAAGGCCAGAAAGACAAGTTACTACCAAATAAAAAAAATAGAACATTTTAACTTGCAAGCTTCTTGGACTCACATATTTTAGGGAGGGAGAGGTAGAAGACAAAATTTAAGCATCACAAAGGCTTCAATCAAGGGCCAATAAAATTGAATATTTTGAAATGGGAGTTATAGATTGCTTAGTATTTGTTGTTGGTTAAGTTTTTTATCTCATAAGACATTGTTTTTTTGATCCAGTGTTCAACATTGGTTCTCTCTATTACACAGAGCAGCTTAATGAGGCTGAAATGGGGATCATTTAGCATGTATTTCATTGAAGAAAATAGAAAAAATTATCTTCTTAATTAAGCATGGGATCACACTGTCAGTCTCATACATAGGCTATTAAATCCTGGTGGTAGGAATCCTATATGTGGGTAAAAATTAAAAGAAAAACATTTCTGGGGATGCTTGGGTGGCTCAGTCGGTTAAGCGCCTGCCTTTGGCTCAGGTCATGATTCCAGGGTCCTGGGATCAAGTCTTGCATTGGGCTTTTTGCTCAGCGGGGAACCTGTTTCTCCCTCTGCATGCTGCTCCCCCTGCTTGTACATGCTCTCTCTCTCTCTGACAAATAAAGAAAATCTTTAAGAAAGAATAACATTTCTTAAAAGTCTAACCTTCTAATAAAATAATCGTTTGAGAAATGCAAAAACACAGAAAGAAAGAAAAAAATTATGCATCCCTTCTATCCAAAAGTAATCGTAACATTTTGATGTAATTCCTTCCAGTTTTGTTTTCTCTAGGTGTGTATATGTACACACATGTAAATATTTACAGACTGTGGATCATATTGTAAGAAGTCTTTTTTGTTCTTTGCATTTTTCAACTTTATGAACATTTTCCCATGCCATTTAAATGATTGTATAATTTTCTGTTGAAAGTTGACCATTATTTATATCCACTTATATTATGAGCAGTGCTATGCTAAGCCTCGTTATGTGTAAATTTTAGTACATGATTACTCATTTTTAGACTTAACAGAATGGGATTTGAAATCATACATTGAGGGCGCCTGACTGGCTCAGTTGTTAGGCGTCTGCCTTTGGCTTAGGTCATGGTCCCAGAGTCCTGGGATCGAGCCCTACATCAGGCTCCCTGCTCAGCGGGAGGCCTGCTTCTCCCTCTCCCACTCCCTCTGCTTGTGTTTCCTCTCTCCCTATGTCTCTGTCAAATAAATAAATAAATAAATCTTTAAAAAAAAAAAAAGAAGTCATACATTGATTGTGCCTTGCAACTATACTTTTATCTTAAATATTATCAAATTATATCTTTAAATATTTATCTGGGTGATATCTAATCAATAAATATTTGACAAATTAGAGGTCACTTGTCTAAAGAAAATACTGTATTTTCATTATTATTCTATTTCTACATAAGTCAGTTGTAGATGTAATGAAGGAATCTTATATTTCCTCAAATCTGAAAACTTTGAATTTAAGTAGGGAAGCTTTTATTTCTTCATTTCTTAACAATTTGTTTACATACATTATCATTAATCTTAATATTCCCTGAGGAGAGTATTCTAGTCCTTTATGTGCAGTCAGCTCTACATTGTCCATTGTGATAAAGTAGCCTCTGTGCTACCTTCTGAATGTATTAGTTGTCATGGCTTTAGGGTATAAACATTTCAGTTTAATATTAGCCTCTATCTCAGACTAAGCACCTTAACTGGATTATCTCGTTTAATGCTCACAATGTTGAGAATGAACTGTAGGTTGTATTTTATTTTATAGATGAGGAATTGTGATTGTTAGAAATTTTGCCAGAGTTCATACAAAGTATAAGTGGTAGAACCACTCTTAGAATATAAGAACTCTGGCTCTAGTATCTGAATTTGTAAACATATACTATGGGAATGTATGTTGCTTACTCTCATTACTCTCATTACTTACTGTCATTACTTTTCCTTACTCTCATTTAAGTTTATTTTCTGAAGTTTATCTCCCTTTGTGGATTATCTCCATTAGCAAAAGTTGGGAAATTTACTATGTTTAATATATGTGCATATATTTGTGTGTATATGTATTCAGATGGGAATGAGTATACACCCACAAGCACAACTGAATATTAAACTTTTGATATTAAAATATTAAAACAGTTACTTTGTAGATACTAGGCTATAGAATGATACCCATTAAATGAAATCTTGTTTCTGGCTATAATTACAGTATAATTAAAATATAAATTTAGATGTCTCTCTTTCTAAAAAGTATTTTATTTATTTCTTTTTAAAGATTTTATTTATTTATTTGACAGAGAAAGACACAACGAGAGAGGGAACACAAGCAGGGCGTGTGGGAGAGGGAGAAGCAGGCTCCCCCCCACAGAGCGGGGAGCCCATTGCGGGGAGCCCATTGCGGGGCTCCATCCCAGGACCCTGGGACCATGACCTGAGCCGAAGGCAGACGCTTAATGACTGAGCCACCCAGGCACCCCTAAAAAGTATTTTAGAAAAACAGATTTTGCTATTTCTTTTAGAAGATTATTTTAATATGTTACTGTATTTATATCACAAGTGTTTATGTGTAATCTAAAATTATTACGTTTTAAGAAAGTATTTTTGTTGTCATTAAGATGGACAATAGTTTGTCCTTACAAAGGCCTTCAGAGAATAAAAACAGCTTTAATAATTGTGAATTTAATCTTTACTAGAAGTTTTCCAGGTAAGAAACTAGTAGTTCAGGGTTATATGTAGGGTAATTTTTACTAGTAATTTAGTAATGCGTTTCTTTTTCTTTTTTCCTTCCTTAGAAGGTACATGAGGGGCAGTGATTAACTTGTGTTGACTAAAGTTTATTACCTTGAATATAAAGTAGTTTTCAGGGCGACAGCCATTGGTGATAGTGGTGGTAGGGGCCATAATAAAGAAACTTGCCTGATAAGATGCCCTTAACACCAATATAAACCCATTTTGTTTTAATAGCATTTCTTTAAGGGCCACGGAGCATAGAAATTATACTCATTGCTATTTGGAATACTTTGTGGCAAATCTGGAATCCTTGCTTATGCTTTTATGTAGTTCCATAACAAGGTTATTTTAAAAACTAACATACAAAACTGAAATTCCAACATTATTGGATTGACACTTCTAGTTGTAAATTAACACTTCCAGTTGTAGATCTTGAGGAAATTGGCATCAGACTTTAACATATTCTGTTTTCAGTAGTTTAGTGTTCTCAGTGTTATATCATGCTATGGAAAAGAATCTTAGTGCTTAAAACTCTCCAGATCTGCATAACTTGATCACTGCTCTCTTGAAAATCTTAGCCATCAGCCAGTTAAAATACCTGTGCCTTGGCTCCCTAATCTCCCTGTCATTGTTGTGTTAAAGTATTATCATGTTTTACAGAACACTGTAATGCTTCCGTACTATACTTCACATTACTGTCAGATTAAAGTTCCTATAGCTTAGCTCTGATACTGTCATTGCCAAATACAAATGTGCAAAATGATTCCCTGTTGCCCAGTGTGTTTCTTTGGCCTAACATTTCAGGCTTGTTTTTGGTGATTTCATTTTCCATCTACTTTTTCAGGTTTTTCTCCCATTCTTTTTCATTTTTAAATTCCCATTATTCATTTCTTGACCTTATAGTTAAGCCAAAATGTTCCCTAAATAGCCCAACATCAATAGTACTTTTATGATTTTGTTTACACTGTTTTATTTTTCTGTAGTGGCCTTTTCTTGCCTCATGTTCAAAATCTACCAAATATTCTCAGTTCTAATGACTTTTCCATGAAGGCCTTCAAACCAAGTTTTACTTTAACTGTTTCTTTTTTATAAAGTTCCTTTTCTCTCTTGTAGTTCCTCTACATATTTGCTACTCCTCTCATTATTTTTTTAACTTTCCATTTTAGAAAATTTAAGGAATATATAAACAGTATGATATACCCCCCATGTGCCCATCACCCAGATATAGCAGTTATTATGACATTCTTGTTTCACTTATATCTCCCTCCATGTCCAATTTCCACTCAGTTATTGTTAATTCTTTGAGGTAAAATTTGCATACATTAAAATTCATAAATGTTAGCTGTATAGTGTTTGACAATTAAGTGCACACATGAAACTACCTCTACTTTCATAATAATAAATATTTTTGTCTCAAGAATGTTTCTCATGCGCCTTTCCGTCAGTCTTCCTACCCTGAGGCAAGCACTGTTTAATTTTTTCACTATATATTTGAGGCAAGCACTGTTTAATTTTTTCACTATATATTTGTTATATCTTTCATATTCTTCCTATGTAATGGAATTACGCTCTTTATATAAGGCTACATTTGTTCAGCATAATGTTTCTGATGCTTATCCTTTGTTATTGCTTGTTATTCCAATTTTCTGAGTACTGTTGCTTTGTATGACTATTCTACAGTTTATTTAGTTAATGAACATTTGGGTTATTTTCAGTTTTTGCCTATTGTCAGTACAACTGCTATGGATATTAGCATATGTCTTTTTGTGGATACAGTTGATTCTTATTATTTGCAGTATTTATGTTCTATAAAGTCACTATGAACATTGAATTAGCTAATACTGAACCATTTCTTCTAAAGGAAATAATAAGATTAGGTTTCTTTGAGCCTCTGATCACAGTATTTTTGTCAACTAATCAGTAAACTTATTTCATATGTGTTTCTGGTTAAAGACATCTTATTTAATATATACGGTTGATTCATTAACCACTGAATTCATGTCCAACAGCACCACAACCATGTGTAAATGAAGCTTATCTAAAACTCGTATTTTTCCTTAATGCACATTAGGGCCTTCTTTCACTCATAATACTTGGTAGCACTTCAGTGCTGTGCTAGGGGGCAATTCTAAAGATCAATATCCCCAACAAAAAGCACCATAACACAAAAAACATGGCACTAAGGAGACTACAAACAGGATGCTCACTTACAGTATGAAAGTTAAAACAAGGTGAAGTGTTACCTTATTCAACTTCAGATGAGAATATCAGACAACTCAAGTTTTTCTTTATTCTGTTCATGTCCACAAATTATTGTGAAAGCATTGTCGATATTGATTATTGGGTTACAAATGAATTTTAGCAAGTAGGCAAATTCACAAGCATGGATTCTTTGAATAATGAAAATTGTATGTTTTCATTGGTCTTGGATAAATATAAGCAGAATTATTGGGTCAAATAGTATCTTTATAAGATACTGCCAAACTTTTTCCCAAAGTAGTTGTATGATTTTTAATTCCTAACAGCAATGCATAAAAGTTCCAATTGTTTCATATACGCACAAATATCTGATATTATCATTACTTAATTTTAATCTTTGTGCTGCTCGTTTGGTATTTACTTGCTGTAATTATCTGTTCCTGTCTTATCTTTCCTGTATCTCCCAACTGAAAGCTTTTTGATCACAGTATATAATTCATCTTTGTTTTTGCTAGTCTGATATTTTTGAGAGATACCATAGTTTTACTGTTAGGTGTACACATGCTGGAATCAGCTTGCCTAGAATCAGAGCTCAGCTCTTTTCACATATAAGTTTTGAGACCTTGACAATAAAAATAATGTAGTAGTAAATGAACTTTTCATGATTAATTAATTGGGTTTCCCAAGAAGCAATTAAGTTTGGAAATCAAACTTCTTTGGGGTTAAGTAACTTGTCCCAAATCAAATGAGTAGGAAGTAGTAGAACAAGATTTCAAACCTAGGCCTAACTGACTCCAAAGCCTAAATGCTCTTGACTACTATACAGCATAGTACCGCCGCCTGAATCCCACATTAAAACCTACTGTATATCATTAAATATTTTTACTATCCTCAATTAAGATGTAAATGAATGAAGATACATCTTTAAATATTGAGCTTTCCAATTCATAGATTTGATGTTTCTTTCCATTTACTTAGGCATTTTAATTTTCTGAATAAAAGTGCATAATTTTCAGTATGGAGATTTTGCATATCTTTCATTGGACATATTCCTGGTTATGTGATATCTTTTGTTGCCTTTGTAAGTGGTATCATTTAAAAAAATCTTCATTTCTAATTGCTTGTTGCTATTAATATTTTACATTAACCTTATACCCTTCAATTTTACTAAATTCACTTTTTATTTTTTAAATTTTTTATTAAATTTAATTAGCCAGAGATAGTACATCATTAGTTTCAGATGTAGTGGTTCAGTAATTTATCAGTCGCGTATAACACTCAGTGCTCATCACATCATGTGCCCTCCTTAATGCCCTTCACCCAGTTACCCCATCCCCCCCACCTACTTCCCCTTCAGCAACCTTCAGTTTGTTTCTTATAGTCAAGAGTCTCTCATGGTTTTTCTCCCTCTCTGATGATTTCCCCTTCAGTTTTCCCTCCGTAAATTCACTTTTTAATTCTCATAGTTTATCTGTGCATTCTTTGCATTTTTTTCTTTATTGTATTGCCTACCACCACGATTCATTTTTGTATAGAAGTGATAATTGTGGATATTTTTGTCTCATTTGCCAATTGAAAGGGTTTTTAACATTTCACCATTAACTATAATGTTTGCGTTAGGGTTTTTGTAGATATCTTTTGTAAGTACCAAGTAAGGAAGTTTCCTCTATTACTGTTTGACTCAGAGAAGTTAACATGAATGGATGTTGCATTTTATTAAAAAAAATTTTTTTACAAATATGAGGTAATCATGTTTTTCTCCTTTAAAAGAGAAAATAATACAGTAAATTGCATCAATTGGCTTTTAAAATATTATACCAACTTTACATTCTAATAAATGTGGCTGAACTGTATTTTGTAGTTACTGGATTTAATGTGCTAATACTACGTTTACAATTTTTGTGTATATGGTTATGAGAGAGGTTGTCTTATAATTTTTCTTTTTTGTTTGATGTTGTTACCAAGGTTTTATTGGAAGCGTTCACTCTTTTTTCTGGAAGAGTTTGTATAAGACTGGTGTTATTTCTTCCTTTCTGTTCTTTGTTACTCTTACTTGTTTTTCTTATGTGTTGCAGTAGCTAGGATCTCCAGTACGATATTGAATACAAATGGTCAGAGTGAATATCCTTACTTTGTTGCCAGTTCCTAGAGGAAATGACTTCAGTATTTCACTATTATAAGTATTTTAAGTATTTGGTTTTATTTATTGATTTTTACTAGATGCCCTATACTAGATTGAGGAAGTTTACTTGTATCTTTAGTTTAATGAGAGTTTTTTTTAAATCATGAATTTGTTTTGAATTTTTTCAAATGTTTTTTCAATATCTATTGGGAAGGTTATATAGTTTTATTCATTGGTCGGTAGAGGTTTTAAAGTGTTAATCCAGTTTTGCATTTGTGGGATAAACCCAACTTGGTCATGACATATTAGTCTTTTTATATATTGCTATATTCCATTTTCTGTTTTTTGTCCAAGAATTTTTGCATCTGTCCTCATGACAAGTACTGGTCTGTGTTGTAATTTTGTTTTCTTGTAATATCCTTGATCATTTTAGTGTCAGGTTTATGCTGCCTCATAAAGTTAATTAGGAAGTTAGATATCTGATAGAATTTATCAGTAACATCATCAGTGACTGGAGTCTGGGATTGTAGGTTTCTTTTTTTTTTAATGTATGTTAATCACCATACATTACATCATTAGTTTTTGATCTAGTGTTCCATGATTCATTGTTTGCATATAACACCCAGTGCTCCATGCAGAACGTGCCCTCTTTAATACCCATCACCAGGCTAACCTATCCCCCCACCCCCTCCCCTCTAGAACCCTCAGTTTGTTTTTCAGCGTCCATAGTCTCTCATGGTTCGTCTCCCCCTCCTATTTCCCCCCCTTCATTCTTCCCCTTTATTATCTTTTTCTTTTTTTCTTTTTTAACATATGATGTATTATTTGTTTCAGAGGTACAGGTCTGTGATTCAACAGTCTTGCACAATTCACAGCGCTCACCATAGCATATACCCGCCCCAGTGTCTATCACCCAGCCACCCCATCCCTCCCCCCCCCCCCCCACTCCAGCAACCTTCAGTTTGTTTCCTGAGATTAAGAATTCCTCATATCAGTGAGATCATATGATACATGTCTTTCTCTGATTGACTTATTTCGCTCAGCATAATACCCTCCAGTTCCATCCATGTCATTGCAAATGGCAGGATTTCATTCCTTTTGATGGCTGCATAATATTCCATTGTATTTATATACCACATCTTCTTTATCCATTCATCTGTCGATTGACATCTTGGCTCTTTCCACAGTTTAGCTATTATGGAAATTGCTGCTATAAACATTGGGGTGCACGTATCCCTTCGGATCCCTATATTTGTATCTTTGGGGTAGATAGCCAGTAGTGCAATTGCTGCATCATAGGGTAGCTCTATTTTCAACTTTTTGAGGAACCTCCATACTGTTTTCCAGAGTAGCTGCAGGGATTGGCAGTTTCTTAATTAGGGAGAGCACAATTCTAAGTTTATGTTTCTTCTTGTGTGAATTTTGGTAAGTTGTAGTTTTTCAAGGAATTATCCATTTCATCTAAATTTTGAAATATAATAGCAAGCAATTGGTCATAATATCCACATATACTTTTTTTTTTTTTTAAGATTTTATTTATTTGACAGAGAGAACGAGAGCAGGAACACAAGCAGGTAGAGTGGGAAAGGGAGAAGCAGGCTTCCCGCTGAGCAGGGAGCCCAATGCGGGACTTGATCCCAGGACCCTGGGATCATGACCTGAGCTGAAGGCAGATGCTTAACAACTGAACTACCCAGGCACTCACCCCATATACTTTTAATGTCTGTATATTCTTTTGTGATGTATATCAGATCTTTTAATTTTGACATTGGTCATGTGTGTTTTTTTTTCCTGTCTTGCCACAAATTTATCAATTTTAGTAAGCTTTTCAAAGACCCAGTTATTGATGTGATTTACTCTATTGTTTGTCTATTTTTTATTTCAATGATTCCTGTTCCTTTATCATTTCCTTTTTCTGAATTTACTTTGGGATTGGTTTGCTCCCCCCCAACCCCCACCCAGATTCTTAAGGTAGAAACTTAGATCTTTGATATAAAACTTTTTTTTAATAATATGGGCTTTTAAAACTGCAAGTTTCCCTACAAAATGCTTTATCTGCCTCTTGAAATTTTTTTTTAGATTTATTTATTTATTTGACAGAGACAGAGAGAGAGAGAGAGACACAGCGAGAGAGGGAACACAAGCAGGAGGAGTGGGAGAGGGAGAAGCAGGCTTCCTGGGGAGCAGGGAACCTGATACGGGGCTCGATCCCAGGACCCTGGGATCATGACCTGAGTTGAAGGCAGGCGCCTAACAACTGAGCCACCCAGGCACCCCTGCCTCTTGATGTGTTGCATTTTATTTGTTTGAAATATTTTTTGTTTTTTCCTGTGATTTCTTCTATGGCATATGGTTATGTAGAAATAAATTACTAAATTTCCAAGTACTTGGGGAATTTTCTAGTTAATTTTATAGATTTTTTTTCCCATTGGGGGATTTTTATTAACTTAAATTGACATTGTCAATTTTGTCTGCCAAGTCCTTAGTGAATATACCTTTATTTGATACAAACCTACCAGTTCCTATCAATACCACAGGATCAAGAAGACTTACAGTAATCAGTGTTTTATAATGATTAAAACAATGTTCAAATAACAAGTTACTTCACTGACATACTTAAAAGAATATTCTGGGGAGTGTTTGAAAGCTCTTTTTATAAATAGTAATTGATATATTTATGTATTTGGTGAAGATAAATTCTTCTTATATAAAACATTGTTTTAATACATTGCTCTACTAATGAGGCTAGTTATTGGATATAATATATTTCTAACACTAAGGAATAAACCTTTATCTTCATATTTATTTTTTTTAATGTAATGCTGTTGAGGTTCTCTGACATACAAAGTATGTACTCTTTGTATAATTGCAGTCTTTTAGAATTTATTGAGACTTATTCTATAATCCAGCACAAGATCTGTTTAGCAAATGTTCATGTACTCTTGAGTATCTGTTTTTCATGTGTGTTATGTTCTGTAAATTTTTTTTTTCATTTTGGATTTCAGGCATATAATGATTCAGCAATTCTATACATTACTCAGTGCTCATCAAAATAAGTGTATTCTTAATTTCCTTTATCTAGTTCAATCATTCCTCCACCCACCTACCCTCTGGCAACCACTAGTTTGTTCTCTATATTTGAGTTTGTTGTTTTTGTCTGTTTTTCTTTGTTCATTTGTTTCTTAAATTTCATATGAGTGAAATCATTGGTATGTGTTTTTCTCTAACTGACTTATTTCACTTAGCATTATACCCTCTATATCCATCCATGTGATTGCATATAGTAACATCTCATTCTTTTCTATGGCCGAGTAATACTCTAAAATGTGTGTGTGTTATTATAACCATATTTTCTTTCATTTCATCTGTCACTGGACACTTGATTTGCTTCCATACATTGTCAATTATAAATAATGTTGCAGTAAACATAGGGTTGCATGTATCTTTTTGAATTAGAGTTTTTGTTTTCTTTGGATAAATACCCAGTGGTGAAATTGCTGGACCATATGGGAATTCTATTTTTAATTTTTTGAGGAACTTCCACACTGTTTTCCACAGTGGTTATACCAATTTGCATTCCTGTCAACAAGGTGCAAGGGTATGTTTTTCTCCACATCCTTGCTAACACTTGTTATTTCTTGTGTTTTGAATTTTAGCCATTCTGACAGGTATGAGGTGGTATTTCATTGTGTTTTTGATTTACATTTCCTTGATGATTAGTGGTTTGAGCATCTTTTCATGTGTCTTTTGGATATCTATATGTCTTCTTTGGAAAAATGTCTGTTCAAGTCCTCTGCTCATTTTTAATTGGATTATTTGCATTTTTTTTCATGTTGAGTTGTATAAGTTCTTTATATATTTTGGATATTAGCTCTTTATCAGGTACATCATTTGTAATATCTTCTCCCATTTAATAGGTTGCATTTTTGTTTTGTTGATGGTTTTTTTTTTTTGGTGTGCAAAAGCTTTTTATTTCAGTATAGTCCCCAAAGTTTATTTTTGCTTGTTTTCCTTGCCTGAGGAGTCATATCCATGAATATATCACTAAGGCTGATGTCCAAGATATTACTGCCTATATTTTCTTTTAGGAGTTTGATGGTCTCAGGTCTCACATTTAGGTCTTTAATCCATTTTGAGTTTCTATTTGTGTATGATATAAAAAAGTCGTCTGGTTTCATTCTTTAGCATGTAGCTGTCCAGTTTTCCCAGCACCATTTATTGAAGAGATTGTCTTTTCCCCATTATATATTCTTATCTCCTTTGTTGTGGATTAATTGATCATGTAAGTGTAGGTTTATTTCTGGGCTCTCTATTCTGTTCCATTGATTTATGTATCTGTTTTTGTGTTAGCACCATACTGTTTTGTTTACTACAGCTTTGTCTGGTATCTTGAAATCTGGAATTCAAAGCTGGAAATCTCCAGCTTTGTTATTCTTTCTCAGATTGCTTTGGCTACTGTTAATGTTTTATGTCAACCTAGTTGATAATGGGGTGGCTGGGTGGCTCAGTTGGTTTAACATCTGGCTCTTGATGATTTCGGCTTACGTCATGATCTCAGGGTTGTGAGACTGAACCCTGAGTCAGGCTCTGTATTAGGTGGGGAGTCTTCTGGAGATTCTCTCTCTCCCTCTGCCCCTCCATTTGCTCTCTCTTTCTCTCAATTGAATAAATCTTTTAAAAAAAAAAACAAACAAACCTAGTTGATAATGTTCAAATCTCCTATATAGTTACTGATGAATAATTTTTTACTTGTTCCATTCCTGAGAAGAGGGCATTGAAGTATCTAATGTATCTAATGATTGTGGATTAATAAATTCTTTTAGCTCTATTTTTTATTCGTGTATTTTGGAGATTTGTTGTAATATGTATATTAGACAAATTAACCTTTTAACCATTAGGAAACTCCCTTTTAATCTGTCTTCGTCTTTAAGCATTTTTTGTTTGATACTTATATACCCGTACCAGTTTTTTTATTATTGTAGTAAAATATATATGTTACCATCTTAACTGTTTTTAAGTGTGCAGTTCAGTGATATTAAATACATTCACATAGTTGTGCAACCATCACCACCATCCATCCCCATAACTACTTTTACCTCATAAAATGGAAACTCTACCTATTTAGCAAGAACTCCCTGTTGTCCCCTTTAATCTTTCCATATTTTTTTCCAGTTTTTACTTTCTGCCTGTTTGTATCTATCTTTTAAAAATTGTATTTTTAAATACATTTTAAAGCATAGCATTGGATCTTGCTGTTTTTTCCCCCTAGCTTTATATGTTCTTCTAATTTAGGTGTTGATTCCATTTATTTATTTGTTTATTTATTATTTTAAAAGATTTTATTTATTTATTTATAGCAGGAGTGGGGAGAGGAGGAGAGGGAGAGAGAGAATCTCAAGAGCAGAGTCAGACTCAGGGCTTGATCTCACAAACCTGAGATCATGACCTGAGCTGAAATCAAGAGTCGGACACTCAGCTGACTGGGCTACCCAGGCACCCCTCCATTTATTTTTAAAACAGCTTTATTGAGGCATAATTAACATACAGTAAACTGTACATTTAAAATGCATGATTTTATATATTTTGATACATACATTTATTGTAAAGCTGTCACCTCAGTCAGGATGATAAATCTATCCATTATAAATCTCCAAGAATTTACAAAAAGTTTCCATGTGCCCCTTTGTAGTCATTTTCTTCTGCTTCCCCCTCTATCTCCGTCTATCTCTGATCTGTTTTCTTTCACAATGATTAGTTTCGTTTTCCAAGAACTTTATATAAATGGGATCATGTAGTATATAGTCGGGTTTTTAGAGGTTGGTTCCTTTCATTCAGCACAATTATTTTGAGGTTGATCATATCAGTAGTCCTTTTTATTGCCTACTCATATTTCTTTGTATAGATATACTAGAATATGTTTATCCATTTACGTGCTCATAGACATTTTGTTGTTTCTAATTTTAGGTTATTACAAATAAAACTGCTATAAATATACATATATAAATCTTTGTATAGATATTTGTTTTTTATTCATCTGGTATATTTATAGGATTGGAATGGCTAGATCATTTGGTAGGTATAAGTTTCACTTTTTAAGAAAGTGCCAAATTGGGCGCCTGGGTGGCTCAGTTGGTTAAGCGACTGCCTTCGGCTCAGGTCATGATCCCGGAGTCCTGGGATCGAGTCCCACATCAGGCTCCCTGCTCAGCAGGGAGCCTGCTTCTCCCTCTGACCCTCCCCCCTCTCATGTACTCTCTCTCTCTCTCATTCTCGCTCTCTCAAATAAATAAATCTTTAAAAAAAAAAAAAAAAGAAAGTGCCAAATTGTTACCAGTGTAGTTGTTTCCACCAGCGGTGTATTAATCCCACCACCAGTTGCTTCACATTCTCACCTATACTTATTATGATCAGTCTTTTTAATTTTAGCTATTCTGATAGGTATCCAGCTATATCTGGTTTTAATTTGCATTTCCCTAGTTACTAATAATACTAATATTGAGGATTTTTTAAGTGGGATTTTTTTTGCTTTTTTATTTATTTATTTTTACTATACCTCTATCTTTTGTTAAGTGTCTGTTCAAATCTTTGTTCATCATTTTGAGTTTTTCCTTTTCATTAAGATTTGAGCATAGATTTGAATGCAAGTCAGATATATACTTTGCAAATAATTACAGCCTATGACTTCATTTTTTTATAGGGTCTTATGAAGAGCAGAAATTTTAAATTATCATTAATAACATAACTTTTTAAAAAAGATTTTATTTATTTATTTGACACACACACACACAGAGTGCACAAGCGGGGGGAGTGGCAGGCAGAGGCAAAGGGAGATGCAGACTCCCTGCAGAGCAGGGGGAGCCCGATATGGGACTCGAACCCAGGACCCCGGAGGATCAGACCTGAGCCACAGGCAGTTGCTTAACCAACTGAGCCACCCATGCACCCAATAACATAACTTTCAAAAGAAAACATGAGAACATCTTTGGTATCTCAGAGTCAGTGAAGAGTTCTGAGATATCATACCATAAGTACAAGCTATAGAAGAAAAATACATAAATTAGACCTCATCAAAATCAAAAACTGTGTTGTAAATGACCTTGTTAAGAGGATGAAAATATAAGCTACAGACTGGAGAAAATATTTGCAAACCTCATATCTGACAAAGGCCTTACATCTACAATATATAAAGAACTCTCAAAACTCAACATTAAAAAAAATTAATCTGTTTGGGCTGAATTGTGTCCCTCTCCAAATTTATATGTTGAAGTCCTAACAGTATTTGGTGATGGGGCTTTTAAAGAGGTAATTAAGGTAAAAATTAGGTCATATAGGAGGGCCCTATTCCAGTATGACTGGTGTCTTTATAAAAAGCAGAGATTCGTATACTGACACACACAGGTGGAGGGATGACCATGTGAGGGCACAGCAGGAAGGCAGCCATCTGCATGCCAAAGGGAGAGGCCTCAGAAGAAACCATATCTGCTGATACACATTGGTCTTGGATATCCAGCCCCAGAATAGAGAAAAAATATAGTTTATTGTTTAAGACACCTAGTCTGTGGTATTTTGTTATGGCAGCCCTAGAAAACTAATACACAATCCAATTATAGAATGGACAAATACATGAACAAATGTTCTACCAAAGATAATTGGATAGCAAATAGGCACATAATAAAATGTTTCACATCATTAACTATTAGGGAAATGGAAGTTAAGATCCCAATAAGATATCACTACAAACCTATTGAAATAACTAAAATTAAAAAAATAGTGATAATACCATACATTGGCAAGGATGAGAAAAAATTATTCTCCCCATACAATGCTGATGAGAATGTCAAATGGTATAGCCACTCTGGAAAATAGTCTGTAAGCTTCTTATAAAATTGAATATGTAGTTCCTGTGGCCTACCAATTACACTCTTGGGCATGTATCCCAGAGAAATGATAACTTATGTTCACTCAAAAACCTATATATAAATATTCACAGGAACTTTATTCATAATAGGCTAACTCCAGGAAACAACCCAAATGTCCCCTGTTGTTTTAATGGTTGAACAAACTCTGGTACTTCCAAATAATGGAATAAAAAGGAATGATCTGTTGCAACATGCAACAACCTGATGGACCTGAAGGATGTTAGTCTTAGTAGAGAAAGTCAATGTCAAGAGATTACATATTGTTTGATTACCCTTACGTAACATTCTCCAAAAAACAAAACAAAAGAAAACAAAAGAAAAAAAAAACTACAGAGATGAATGGATTAATTGTTGCCACAGGAACAGGGCTAGGCATCATGTGGAGATACAGGTTTTAATACAGAAATGTAATATGAGGGAGTTGTTTTGTAGTTTATGGCTCTGTTCTATATCTTGCAATAGTGATTAGACAAATCTATATGTGGTATAAAATTGGCATGTAACTATTTATACAAATGAATACATGTAAAAAATTGTTGACAACTGAATAAGGTTTGTAGAATAGTTATCACTAATGTACAAATATTAATGTTCCTGGCTTTGATATTGTAGTATATAACATATCACCATTGGGGGAGGCTAGTTAAAGGGTACTTGGGACTATAGTATTTTTGCAATTTGCTGTACCTCTGTGATTATTTTTAAAATAAAGACATATATTATGAAATTCAGTTAATCAGTTTGTTCTCCAAGGGATTGTGCTCTTGATATTAATTCTAAGAAATCTTTGCCTAGCACAGGATCACAAAGATTTTATTCTAGGTTTATGCGTAGGATTTATACAATTTTAAGTTTTAGGTCTGTGATCCGTTTTGAGTTAATTTTTATACATGGTATGAGGTTTGCATTGAAATTTTCTGCCCATACTCCCATCCAGTTTTCCCAGCACCATTTGATGAAAAAGCTAACATTTCTCTACTTGATTTCTTTTTCACCTTTTCTATAGAAAAAAAACTTCCATGTATGTCAAGGTCTGTTTTTGGACTCTTCTCCTTTGACCTGTTTATTTTTACACCAATACCACACTGTTTTGATTTCTCTGTCTTCATAATTCTTGAAATCAGGTAGTGTTAACCTTCCAATTTTGTTCTTTGTTCAAGTCTGTGTGTGTGTGTGTGCGTGCGTGCATGTGCGCACGCACGTGCACACATGTGGTGCCTATTCTAGATCTTCTTCATTTCCATGTTAATTTTAAAGGTAATTTATCAAATTCTACAAGAAAATCTGCTTGGATTTTTGACTGGAATTGTATTGAATAAATCTAGAATAATTTTGAAATAATTGGCATGTTAACAATGGAATCTTTTTACGCATAAACAAGGCATATATCCTTGATTATTTAGATCTTTAATTTTTCTCAGTGGTGTTTTATAATTTCAGTATTTACATCTCTCACATGTACTGTCAGATTTATGTGTAAGCATTTCCATATTTTGGATATTATTGTAATTGATACTTAATAAAATTTCATTTAATTTTTTTCTAGTTGTTTATTGCTAGTATATAGAAATACAATTGATTTTTGTATATTGACCTTGTATTCAATAACTTGGTTAGTTCTAGTAGCTTTTACGTAGTTTTGATGAGAGAATGGGATGCTGACAAGACGTGGTTTTATGGAAGAAGGACAGTGGTCCCTATGGGCCAGGTTAGGAAATGAGAGATTTCTTGATATATAATAGCCATTGCTTTCACCCAAGTGTTGAGCATGAGTGTAGGTGGGGAAGGAATTACCCCACTGTTCTGCTGACTGAGGAATGTTTAGAGTTTAAGCAGTGTGTTTGAGGATTGAAACAAGTTGCCCAAAGATACTTTGGTTGTTCACTCTATGAGGGAGAAAAGGGGAAGGTTATTCTGACATGACGGTAGCAAGTTCTTGGCCCTAGTCAGAATAGAGTATTGCTTGGATGCTGAGTCACAGGGTCCCCTAAGCTGAAATAAGTTGTGTCAGCAGTGAGGATAGAAACCTTTCAGTGAACCAACATTAGAAGTTGGTTTGGTTGAACTATGGGACTTGATGCTCAATACTGAAAGTAAATGCAAAGCCATGTTTATTGGCATGTGCCACTTTCTCATTCTGTATCCGCTTATCTTTTTCCATGTACTTTGACCTCAGGTGCTTCAAGAGAAAAATTAAGTGTTTTTGGCATCTTTGAAGGGGAAGAAAAACTCAAACTTTTGTGACTCTGTTGGATACAGGTGTTCAATTCACTCTTTCCTGGTCCCAGGTGGAGAGGGAAAGCGGGGTGCAGGCGTTGCCAAAAGTGCCAAAAATTTTAGGGAAAAGCTGCAGTGATATGTCCTTTCCCTGAACTGGGTGCTTTTCAAATACCAGAAGCCATGTGAGAGAGGAAGCAACCCTGGGGTCTAGCCCCAACCCTCAAGTGACCAGCCAAAGGAAAGAAAAAGCCCACTGCTTCTAGTGTCCTTACTGTCTTTCTCCTCTCATGCTGCATCCCCCCCCCCCCCCGCCCCGTGACTCTACCTGGGAATATCATAATTACTTGTGGCTGTTGGGCTATAGTCCCTGATGTGTGCCTGTTAGACATCTTGGTCATGTTCTGTGAAGGGGAAAAGTACCTGCATTCAACTGATTTAAACAAAATTTTCAGTGGGGAAATAATGCTAAATTGACCTTGTGGATAAAGCCCTTGGACCGATTACATGTACAGTTTACCTTCAATGTTTAGTCTGGGTTCACTTATGGTTCAGTTAAGTGTCCACAGGGTGGCAGCCACCCTCCAGCTCGAAGGACCACTCCGGAGGACTAATTGTGGTAAGATGTTGATTCACACAATAGGCTGAATTGAAAGCTGTTCTTTGCCTTAGACCAGGGGTCGACAAATGTCAGCCTGTATGCCAAATCTGGTTGCAGCCTATGTTTGTACTACTTTTGAGCTGGAAATGGTTTTTACATTTTTTTAAAGCATTGGGGGTATGCCTGACTGGCTCAGTCAGTAGAGCATGCAACTTTTGATCTCAGGGTCATGAGTTCAACCCCACATTGGGTGTAAAGATTACTTTAAAAAATATTAAAAAAAATAAAGCATTGGGAATAAAAAGAATACATGCTAGAGACTGTATGTGGCTTGCAAAGCTTAAAATATTTGTTTGCCCTTTTCAAGAAAGGCCAACTCCTGCCTTACAATACTCCAAAGGATCAAGTCTGTTATATTTTTCCTGAGTGTTGGGTTATTGTCAAAGACCTCACTTTCATAAGATTACAGAATAGCAGATTAAAGGCACATTCCTTATTTGGGCCACA
This sequence comes from Callorhinus ursinus, assembly GCF_003265705.2. NCBI lineage: Eukaryota > Metazoa > Chordata > Mammalia > Carnivora > Otariidae > Callorhinus > Callorhinus ursinus. The sequence continues at coordinate 39,594,351 of NW_027397070.1, forward strand.
GGCTGAGGAAACAAGTCATAGCTGCTAGTTGGAAGGTCTTGGTCACTCATTGATGCTTAGAGTAAGGATTAACTGGAATCAAACTGCTGATCAAATCCTCACTGCCCAGATCACCAACATGGCCATTTAGATCCATTGTTGTAGCACTGGGTGTGGCAGTATATCCACTATCATAGACTAAGCCAAAAATATAGTACTATATGTTTATGATGCAGAAGCTGTCACTGCTTGTCAAACTTATTATTCCTGACAGAAGTTGTCCCCTTTTCCTCATGGTGAAGGACCTTTGACTCCATCTTGGTTCTACTCCTGGTGCTTCCTATAATTTTTACAGTTAATGATAGTGTTGTCCAGTCAGATCATCACTAACTGGCCATGCCATTGTGTGCCTTAAAACTAATGTTTCACGTTTTTGGCCTTTTGAAGTATTTACATTCTGACAGTAGTGTTCTTTTTGTCATGAAGGGCAAACTCAGTGGGCCAGTAGTCAAACTGTTTGATGAAGTTCTGTGTTTTATGCCATCCACAGGTACCTGAATTGGCCTTGAATGCTGGACTGGCCTCCTCCAACATCAGCTCAGAAAGATTTCTGACTCTGTCTTAACTGCTCCTGGTGCACATACCATGGTTAGGCAGTTTGACACTAACTTTGGTCATCCTCAGAAAGGGATCATCTCTTGATTGCTTCCTTGCTGATAAAGATAAGGGCTAAAGGGATACAAGACTATGTAGACCTATTTTGAAAATATGAGATTTTGCCCTGACCATTCCTGGGCATGATGCTTCTTTCTTTTCCTGGCTAGTTTGGTTGTTTATACCCTCAGTGTGTCAGCTTAGCCAAAAGGGGGAAAGTTGGCAGGCAAGTACAGACTCTCTTTGTGGCTAGGGGTCTAGAGATTTTAACCATCATGCTAGCCTACCCTTATCTTTAAATGTTCATTAAAATGGTTCTGATTCTCCTAATCCCCGTTTATGGTGACTTCTTTCTGCTATAACTGCTCTACTAAGGATGAAAGCAGTTCTCTTCTTTCATTTGCTGGATTTTAGTTCATTTAGGTTTGTCTTTTAGTACAGTAATAGTTTTTTAAAAAATGTTTTAATTACTGTTATTTATTTAGCATTTACTTATTTTTAAGATGAGAGTGAGAGTGACATTCTCTTGTGACTAAAGTTTAGGTGGAAAAAGAAGTCCCTAAGGAATGGCTTTTAAATGATAAAAAGCATAGAAAGCACTTTGATGTGAGATACATAGGAATTATTCAATAAATATTAGTTTTTATTTGTGTTATTGCTATCGTTCCTGATTTTATGTTTATTTCAAAGGAATAGATTATGCAGTCAAATTTCTTTTATTATAGTACCTTCTGTGATCCAAACATTGTAGCTAGGCAGAATCAGGGAAGTAGATATGGAACAATAATTATTTAAAATCAGATAGAGGAAATGACTATTAAAAATATTTTTTCTTGTGTTTTCTTTTTGGAAACAAGGAGCTGCATTGATATTAAGTATTAAATGGAAAGATTTATCACAGAGATTCAAAAGTAAAAGAAAATACACATTTTGTTACGTAAAAATGCATTATAGCTACTGCTGGTAAGATGTGGCAACATTTTAATAGAGTACCAGGTACTACAGAATGGAAATCAGAGATCACTTTACCAATTTGTTTGATGCTACAGGAGAAAATTCAGAGGCACAAAAATTTGACTTTATGTGGAGTGTCAGCATATTAAGAGTTAGTTCCCTAGACAGTACATCTAATCAGAACTTTGATAATTATGTGATATTCATGCTCAGTCTCTCTTGGAATATTTTTTTTAAGTTCACAGTAACCTATTTAATTGTTACCCACGTGGATATCAAACATTATACATAAAACCTTTTGGATTCCAAATTTATTAATCTATGAATAATTAATGACAAACTTGATCCTCTGTTTCAGGTTAGATTTACAGTGGAGCTTATTTATAGTGTGTATCTTCTTGAAAATTTTGCTGCTTTTGATTAATGAAGGAGTTTCTTCTCTCACCTGCTCGAAGTAAAGAAAAAGGGTATCTATTGATTCCATCTCAAGTAAAGAAAGATATTTAAGAAAACATCTGTCCGATAAACCTGGGCATGTGATAATCTTCCATTTGGAATAATATTCTACTATCAATCTCAATGATTACTTCAAAACATACATGCTAGGATCATTAGCAAGTTCTCATAAAGAAACTTTGAACCTCCTTTGGGTACACACGAAAGGTACAGATTTTTAAAGGTAATTAAGGCACATATTGTTTAGTACTATAAATTAAGCTAAGTTTTATAAATTAATATTAATTTTTAAACAGATTTCAACACCCTCTGAAATTGAATTGCATCTTTTTTTAAAAATTTTTTATTGTTATGTTAATCACCATATATTACATCATTAGTTTTTGATGCAGTGTTCCATGATTCATTGTTTGTTCGTAACACCCAGTGCTCCATGCAGAACGTGCCCTCCTCAATACCCATCACCAGGCTAACCCATCCCCCCACCCCCCTACCCTCTAGAACCCTCAGTTTGTTTTTCAGAGTCCATCATCTCTCATGGTTCGTCTCCCCCTCTGACATACTCCCCTTTTCTTCCTCTCCTGTTATCTTCTTCTTTTCCTTTTTTCTTAAAATAT